>NW_022145602.1:9724713-9884713 GCF_000002235.5 Strongylocentrotus purpuratus | reverse complement strand
GATAACCGCAGGCCAAGAAAACTGCCTACATTGATGGAAGTTGGAACCAGTTACAGAATCCATTCACCATGAGGATCTGGCACCTACGACGCCTGGTTGTCCTGCTGGGGACGGCAGCCGTCCTGGGGTCCATCCTGCTCTTCATGTCCGGGAGCAAGTCAGGCCTGTCGAACATGAATTTCTTGGAGAGTGCCCAGATAGACAGGATACAGAGACTGAAGCAGAAGATGAATTTACCACTGAGGAGAAGTGCACCTGTGGCTAATAATGGTAAGATGATGAGGAGGGGGGAAGGAGGAGGGGGAGGCGGAGGAGGAGGAGGAGGAGGAGCCGAGGAGGAGGAGGAGGAGGAGGAGGAGCCGAGAAGGAGGAGGAGGAGGAGGAGAAGGAGGAGGAGGAGGAGGAGGGGGAGGAGGAGGAGGAGAAGGAGAAGGAGGAGGTGGAGGAGGAGGAGGAGGAGGAGGAGGAGGGGAAGAAGGAGGAGGAGGAGGAGGAGGGGAAGAAGGAGAAGGAGGAGGAGGAGGAGGGGGGGGGGAGGGGGAGGGGGAGGGGGAGGAGCCGAGGAGGAGGAGGAAAATTATGATAAATTTGATAGGAAAGAAAATGAGGGAAATATAGTGGAATGGTTGATGTTGATGAAGAAGGAAAGGAAGAAAAACAAGGAGAAAATAGGGGTGGAGGAGGAGGAAGAGGAGGGGGAGGAGGACGACGAGGAGGACGAGGAGAATGATGATAATGACGATGGGAAAGAAAATAGGGAAAATGTAGTGGAAATGGTTGACGGTTTTTTAAGAAGGAAAGGAAGAATAACAAGGATAAAACATTACAAAGAATGTGAAGATGAGATGATGATGCTGCTGATGAAGAGTTGTGATGGTTGTGAAGAAGATGATTAAAAGGAGGACTGTGGTAATGGACATAACTCAAAAGAGGGTGGAACCGTGGAGAAGGTGAGACAGAGTAAAAGGGGAATGTTTTGGCAATAAGAGCATAAGAAAGAAATAATGAGTGGAGAATGAAATAGAAAAGAAGATTGGAAGAAGAGGGTAAAGAAGATGGAGAAATACTAGACAAAGATAGGAGGGGGAGATGGCAAAGAAGAAATACATGTAGCTGTTTAATTCACCCCATACAAACAAGTTAGATTAGAGTGTCTACTACTGTCAGAAATGAGAGATTTGTACTTGAATATATACTTGAATATATATACATGTAGCTTAAAGATTATTTATAAGTTCATGCCAAAAGAAATGAGATCAAGATCTGAATTTACATTTGACACTGGTCTACTTATTGTTGTTATCGTCAGAGACATGCACTGTACCGAATGGTAACCTGAACTCATCTATGGGACCTCGGATCCGCCTTGAGAAGCCTGTACTTCAGAAACTGTTACACCAGTCTCATCTGCCTTCAACACCACCCTGGCCTCGAGATGTTGAATGTAAGTTATCAAATAATTAATTCATAAAATTCATTTCAGTTTTGTTACCAGGGGCATTCCTAGACCATTTTGAATAAACCGTGAGAAGTTGATGAGAAGAAACAGGCTGGTAGTCAGATTACCACATATTCCAACAGATATTCAGGAAGAAGAAGAAGAAGAAGAAGAGGAGGAGGAGGAGGAGGAGGAGGAGGAGGAGGAGGAGGAGGAGGAGGAGGAGGAGGAGGAGGAGGAGGAGGAGGAGGAGGAGGAGGAGGAGGAGGAGGAGGAGGAGGAGGAGGAGGAGGAGGAGGAGGAGGAGGAGGAGGAGGAGGAGGAGGAGGAGGAGGAGGAGGAGGAGGAGGAGGAGGAGGAGGAGGAGGAGGAGGAGGAGGAGGAGGAGGAGGAGGAGGAGGAGGAGGAGGAGGAGGAGGAGGAGGAGGAGGAGGAGGAGGAGGAGGAGGAGGAGGATCTTTTCAATGGGGTGTCACCCTCTAATTTATTGGAGCCCCTGTCAGTTTGATACATTTTTTATATGTTTGTACATGTGTGTTCAAGTTTGTTTTTGTGGGTGTTGAATGGGTAATACATGTATTAACGTTAGGTAATGAACATAATCAACATGATACAACCGTTACACATTCAAGCAATTCAATTGGAAAATTTGTAAATGAAACAAAAAATATTGTCAGTAAGAATAATAGGCAAAGAAAAAAAGGGGGAATGAAGAGAGAGGGAGGGAGGGAGAGAGAGAGAGAGAGAGAGAGGGATAGAGATAAAAACAAGAAAGAAACATTTGATATCATTACCAACCTGTTTTAAATATAATCTAGAGAGAGAGGGAGAGAGCGAGAGAGAGAGAAAGAGAGAGAGAGAGAGAGAGAGAGAGAGCGAGCGAGAGAGAGTGGCAATGAGAGTGAGAGGGAGGCAATTAGAGACATTGAAAACAAAGTGGTAGAGGTTGCCCAAACTAGATTTTCTCATCATCGTATGACTTTGTTCATAATTGCTTGTACAAATAATAAGGCGACAAAGCAAATTGCCAAAAAAAAAAAAAATTACCTCCGGTCTACTGGTTCTATTGTGTGTATTATTAATACAATAACCCTGACCCTGCCTTGAATACACAAGGAATATTGATTTTGTTCATCCATGTCATAAAATGGGACATATTCCAAGATGTGAGAAAACTTCTGTTAGTTCATGATGTCAGTGAATATCATCTACATATGTATGTGCTTTGTATGCACATGGGAGTGTGTACCCTTGCTTACTACATGTAAGCTCACTGTATATATAATGTACCTGTAGGCTATAAATAGAAGAAAATAATAAAGCAAGATATAAAGCAAGAAAAAAAAAATACATTGGACAGTACTAACATCTGATCAAATTATTATCTTCCTCTTTTGTATAATTGAACACTTGTGGGGATATAATTGTGTAGACCTTGGGATCATTAAACTAAAACTTCTGCGCAAGTCTTGGATTTTTCGATCAACATAATGAATGGCTATTTTAAAATTTCTAATCTTCTCTTTGAATTTTTTCAGTTGTGTTTCAATCCCATGGCCCAGTCCATCAACAAAATTTGAACTCTAATCTCAGTTCGAATTTGCAAACATGTTGTGATAAATAAAGGAGCATAAAATATTATTTTGTTTGTATTTTAACGTTTTCTCTTGTGAAATATTTACCATTTCATGTTTTTTAATGTTTTCTGATGTTTCATATTTTGCATTTCACTTTTTTGATGTTTCTCTTGTGTAATAGTTTGCATTTCACGTTGTTTAATGTTTTCATTTGTTTGATATTTTGTATTTCATTTAAATGTAATTACATTATATCTTTAGTCTAGGCACAACATACTGGTGACATTACCCAATTAACAGTGTTCATATTTATTGATGCATGCTAGATTGAAATGCCATAGCATATATTTGAGTACAAGTACCTATTAAAGAAGATGACATGAATTTATGGACACAATCATTTTCATGCCTGTGCCCACAGAATGGTCTGATTCATTTCTTCTTATTTTCAAATACTATAAATCTGTTAAAGCCTGTCTGTACTAGTTTGATAAGGGGGATTATACCTCTCTGCAAGGTCACTGGCAGGTGGTTATCTCATCAAATCAGCTCTCAATTAACATAAGAAAAAGGAGATTATGGGGGACCAACAGGCACCGATAAGGCATTGTTTGCTACATGTATATAGAGGGCGCAAGTAGCTACAATGTATATGTAGTGCAGTGGGGCTTTAAGTGGGAATAGATTGATAGTAAATAATGGTAAATATGAATTAACTGAATTAGCAGGAGAATATTGGAGATGTACATGTAGTCCCTCTCATCTTACTGGGTTCTCTTCATCAGCTCTAGATTGCCAAATAACCCGCTATTTTAACTATCCCGATCGCAAATTATCCAGATAATTTGCGTCTTCTTCAGCCCGCAGTTGCGATTAGCGGGATATTTGGTCGAGATAATCATCCCAAAATATCTTAGACTAGTTTTTGTCTAAGTTTTTTTTACTAGATTTGCACTATGCGCGAACGTTGAGCAAAATATCTGGAGCACAAGTTTCGAGTTTCGAGATCGATTCTCGAGCTGATAAAGACGTGATTTATAACTTTGGGCTTATTTTCCAAATCAGAAATAGCAGGCTATTTGTTAATCTCGAGCTGATGAAGACATACAATGTACCTATGGTCAAGGAAAAATCTCTTTTCTGGAAAATCATGGAAAGTCATAGAAATTGTGAGGGGAGGCAGAGCCATAAAAAACAAAGAATATTGATTTGGTACATCCATGTCATAAAATGGGACATACATGTACATGTATTCCAAGATGCGAGATAACTTCTGTAGAGAATTGTTGTCAGTGAATTTAATTGTGAGGAAATTGTGAGGGGAGAAAGAGCCGCAGAGGCCATCACAAACATGACATAATATGTAACACTGTGAGGTATTTGTACGAAGCTTGGATGCTGCAACCCATATACCAAAATGATACTCATCCAGTTTGTGGAAAATTATAGAATTTGGTTTCCAAATTTCTGTGGGAATCCTGTATTGTCATGTTGAGCTTTATTTTCAAAGGCACTTTCTGTTACTACAGTCAAACCTGTCTATAGCGACCACCCAAGGGAGACGCAAAAAGTGGTCTTTTGTAGACAGATTCCTTGGTTTCAATGTTTCAATGAGAAACCATTCTCAAGGGGAACAAAACAAAATGTGGTCTTTGTAGACAGGTGGTCACCAAAGCAGGTTTGACTATATTTTGATTGCCTGTATTTTTTCTTTTTTTTTCTTCCACCAGCTCTTTTTGACGCTGCAGCCATCCAGGCGTCAGGACTTCCGGTCTTTAAACCAAGGTAAGAGATTAGCCTTCAGAGATGTATGCTTAGCTACAGGATGGACTGAGTCGCATGGAGGAAGAGATAGATTATAGAGGGAAAGAGAGACAGAGAGAGACAGAGAGAGACAGAGACAGAAAGAGACAGATATAGACAGAGACAGAGACAGAAAGAGAGACAGAGAGAGACAGACAAAGACAGACAGATACAGACAGAGACAGAGAGACAGATATAGACATAGATAGAGACAGAGACAGATATAGACAGAGACAGAGAGAGAGACAGAGACAGCTCTATAGACCGATACAGAAAGAGGCAGAAAATGGGGGGGGGGGGGGGGAGTTGATGAGATAGCCACCTGTCAGTG
Organism: Strongylocentrotus purpuratus; assembly: GCF_000002235.5. Lineage (NCBI taxonomy): Eukaryota > Metazoa > Echinodermata > Echinoidea > Camarodonta > Strongylocentrotidae > Strongylocentrotus > Strongylocentrotus purpuratus. Next base: position 9,879,564 of record NW_022145602.1, on the reverse strand, counting down.
ACCACCCTGGGTGGTCTTATTCCTCCTAGTCAAACTAGTACAAACAGCCTTTAAGACTTCATCTTTACACCATCTTTCGCATGTTCGTTTCAGGATACCGGCGCTGGTCTACCACAAGCAGACTTTCTTAGCCTTCAGCGAGGCCAGGTTTGATGGGCTCAAGGACTTTGGGAACATCATGATGGTCGTGAGGAGGGGGTTGGTAGAGGGGCGAGAGATTAGCTGGGGGACGATTAAGCTCCTTGTTAATCTGCCCGCATTCAGGTAGGTGTATTTCCTTTTCTTCATCACACTGACATGGGGCCAGCAGGAGTGCTTAAAGGGGGTGCAGCATGGCAAATATTGGTTAATGCCGTCTACGACTTCTGTTGGTCAACTGCACGTAAATGAAAGGACTTGATTAATGGTCAGCGTGCACTTGCGTTCGCGAATGTTGCACGCACATGAATACTGCGGTCGCGTAGTCCGTAGTCATATTGTACCCGATTGGCCCTCAGTCAGGCCATGGAAAAGACAAGTAGTCTCGTCATGCTACACAGCCCCTTCAAGCGAGTTGCGCCGTTCTCCTAAGCACGATACACAAGTTGAAACTGATCTAGCAAATCATGCTAGGTCAGAACCAAATCGTGTGCCATTCATATCATAGCAGTTTAGCAAAAAAAAATTTCACCTCTCAAGGCCATGTTTTTAGTACATGTAGTTGCCTTTTGTACGTCTTGTGTGATTTTCTCTCACCACTGAACTTCATGTTAAAGACTGTCAATACGAAATGTGGATCCATTTCATATTGTGCTAACCCTGTTCTAGTTGCAACGTTATTGTTGCAACTGATATTGTTCAGTCTGCAATGAATATTTTCACATAAAATACACATCTATAATAATAATACGCTAAGGCTCCGCGGGGGGCGCGACGTCTCGGCGAGCCTTTGTATTCTATTGTTTTTTAATGAGATCGCCGACCCAAGTTGGTGCGGCTATCTCCTCCTGAACCCTGCCCTCGGGGTACCCGTGCCCGGTGCCATCGTCCGCGGGAGAGTCTACTCTAGCGAATTGGCTATACTCCGCCCGAGGTCCTCCTCCGTGTCGACGTCCAGGGCGAAAACAGACGCGACATGCATAATGCACGATATGCGTGACGACAGAGATACCTCATGGATATGCAACATGACATCCGTAGACACACTACCGATGACCATCCACTCACATTAAGTTGCGTATTAAATGCTCTATGCAAAGGGCGGGATTACCGAGAGTAGAGCGTCTTGCTATAGGATGTGCTTTGTAGTAGCTAGGATGTGCTTTGCATGTAGTAGCTGCACAATTATACACGGGGCTTCCCGTCGACGTCCAAACTTAGAGACCTATTTCCATCATGATTGCCGCGATTTTTATATAGTTTTCGTGAATGGAGGTATGAAATCAAAGCTTATTTTGTGATTATGACGGTTAATGTATACTACATTTTTGATTATCATTTTCTAAAGGAAAGTTTTCACAAGAAAACCATTGGACTGACAGTTCATGTCGCAAGCTGCCTTCAGTCCTCACACATACAGTACTCACAGTGCAGTGTAACCCCGGCACCGCGCACTGCAGGCGTCCGAAGCCTGCGGCGTCGGTGTTCGAGCTTTTTGTTACGCTGGAGTGTGTGTGAGTTAAGCTGAGCTGAGCTCGAGTCGAAGAGATTTGACACTTTGAAATTGTTATCTGTTGGTTTGCATCATTATTGCCGCGATTTCAATATAGTTTCGTGAATAGATTTACGAAACCTGAGCTTAGAATTAGTAAAAGTATTACTAATGTCTACGTTTTTAAACGACTGTCTGATTTTCTTGTGAAAATTTTACTTTGAAAAATGATTATCGAAATTCATGGTCAGAAATAATCACAATCTAGGGTCTATTAATTATGTTACAGTTCTTGCATCAAATCAATGCATGAAAACTTAGTTATTGTTCTAGAAAAATGTTTTTTTTTTTTAAATAGGCAATTATGAAGTATTAAGCCTGAAACCTTAGCCTACTAAACAAATCTCTACAAAGTGTAGACCTATCCTTTTATGAATTAATGAAAAAGTAGCCCCAGAAAAAAGAGCCCCCGAAAGTTGAAAAAGTAGCCCCCGAAAATTTCCCAAAAATTGGAAATGATCGAGCCCCCGAAATGAAAAAACTTAATTTTTTGCCTGCGCCCCCCCCCTCTAGAATCCCGCGGATTTCCGCGGGTCCTGAGTTGAGCGTATATATAATATAGGCGTGGGGTCCACGGGTTTCAAGGGGCCATAAACCCCCAAAAGCTCGGGGGGTTACGTTCTTCAAAGTTGGGGGGGGGGGGGGGGGGGAGAGATCAGATCGCGGCGAGTTGAGTGTATATACAATATAGGCGTGGGATCCACGGGTTTCAAGGGGCCATAAACCCCCGAAAGCTCGGGGGGTTTAGGCGTTTAATTAGGGTCAGATGAGCATATTTTTAATACTTTATTTGTGACACTTGCGGGTCACTAATTGGCGTGGGGTCAATACGTAGAGTTGCGTAGTGTTGCGTACCAACTACGCTGGCCTACGTTACTATATGCTGAGGGACGGAAAGAGGTACGCAAGATGAACGAAAACAATTCAACATGTTTAATTTTTTTCGCGTAGTTTCGGCGTAGAAACTTGACGCAGAAAGTACGCCTTTTTACGCAACACTATGCTACATGACTACGCAACAGTACGCTACCCTACGCCAGATCGTCAAAGCAGTAAAAGCTTTCTACACAGTAAGCAACCATAAGCAAACCTGTACTCCAGCCTACGCATAACCTACGCAGGGACTATTTTCCCATTAATACGCAGCCTAATTTCTGCGTAGTCGGTACGCCACACTACGGAACTCTACGCAGTTCCAGTGGCTTAAAGAATAACTACAGGTACAGTTGGATCGTTTTTTTATTTTTATATACAGTGTAAGGCCAAATTTAAAAAAAAAAATGTTTAGCGTCCTGTTTTTTCGAAAAATGGGAAGGAGGAGGCCCTTTTTTTTTCTTTCTTTCTTTCAAAAAGGCTGCTCCGTACATTTTCCCTGACATTCTGGCTATTTTTCAAGATAGCGGCCGACAATTTTTTTTTTTCTTTTTTAAAATCAGAAATACATTTTAGCAGTGCTTTTCATCTTTTTTTTCTTTCAAAAAATAAAAAAATTAAAATTAAAAAAAAATAAAAAAAATAAATAAAAAATAGGAGGCGGCCCCCAAAAAGGAAGCAGGCGGGGACACTGTTTTTTCTTCTTTCAAAAAAAAATTTAAAAAAAATTTAAAAAAATAAACAATTACAAAATTTAAAAATAAAAAATAAAAAAAAATAATAATAATAATTAAAAAAAAAAAAAAAAATAGGAGGCGGCCCCCTAAAAGGAAGCAGGCGGGGACGCTGTTTTTTTTCTTTCAGAAAAAAAAAAATTCAAAAAAATTTCAAAAAAAAAAAAATAGGAGGCGGCCCCCAAAAAGGAAACGGGCGGGGACGCTAAACATGTATATTTTTTTAATGGCCTGAATGGCAAATAAAGTTCTTGGTGGTTTTAATTTAGGCAGTCTCTATATATCTATTTACATCCCCCGCCCCCTCTAGAATCCCGCGGATTTCCGCGGGTCCTGCTAGTTTAATAATAATAATACTACAGCATTTAAAAATGCAGCATATGAAATATATAATAAATATAAAATGTTCCAGTTGATGAAAAAAAGTGCATAATTTTTGTATGAAATGTTACTGTTTATATTCCTCCTACTTTATTAACCCTCTAACATGCAAAAAAGTCCTGAAAAATTTCTCAAATCACAAAGATATTTATTGTTTTCTTTGAAGGCGTCACTGTGCGACACCCTCAAAATTATCCCAACAATTTTTTAATGTTCCCTACCGTTTTTTTCCATGAAACTAAGACAAAAGACAGGCTTTGAAAAACATTTCAACACTTAAATGTCTTGAAGTATAGAGAGCCTTCTCATTGCTTTGTGACAATTTACATATACCTAAAATGTAATTAAATTATAATAATATAGTTGGGAGTATTCTGGAATTGATAAGATCAGTTTTTGTCTCGCCTGCGTAGCAAAAAGCGAGACATAGGCGCCGCTTTTCCGGTGACGGCGGCGGCGACGGCGACGGCGACGGCGACGGCGACGGCGTCAACATCAAAAACTTAACCTAAGGTTAAGTTTTTGAATTTTTGGTATAATTTTTAAAGTATAAGTTCTTAGTCAATGAAACTTTGACTATATGGTAATCAAGTATCCCCAATCATGTGAGTAGAATTTCAGATCACAAAGTCAAGGTCAAAGGTCATTTCAGGTCAACAGACTTGGACTATGTTGTAGCATCATCATCGAAAACTTAACCTAAGGTTAAGTTTTTGAATTTTTGATATAATTTTGAAAGTATAAGTTCTTAGTCAATGAAACTTGGACTATAGGGTTATCAAGTCTCCCCAATCATGTGAGTAGAATTTCAGGTCTCTAAGTTAAGGTCAAAGGCCATTTAAGGTCAACAAACTTAGACTTTGTTGTGGCATCAACATTAAGATTTTCAAAATGCTTCTTCTTCGTTATTTTTCAACCGATTTTGATTCTGATTGTTTCATATGATAGGGCTAGGAGGGGATTTAAAATTTCTACACAGAATCGTGAAATTCATTATCTATGCTAATTTATGCAAATTTATTCGAAATCACAAAAAAAGGCTTCTTCTCCTTCATTTCTCGACCGATTTTGATTTGGTTTGCTTTATATGGTAGAGCTAACTTTGGTACACTAAACTTCTACACAGAATTTTGAAATTGTTCTCCATTAATTAATTATGGTAATTTATGCAAATTTATTCCAAAAATAACAAAAATTGCTTCTTTTCCCTCATTTCTTGACCAATTTTGCCTTATCTGGTAGAGCTAAATTTGGAACAATAAACTTCTACACAGAATTGTGAGATTTTGCTCCATTGATTATTTATGGTACTTTATGCAAATGAAATGAAATTATGTCCCTTCCAGGGCATCAAATTTCTATTTTTTGACCAGTTCAAAAGTGTACCACATAAAATTTACGATATTTGTTGTTGTGAGATGCGGATGAGCGCTACGTCATTGACGTTCTGGTTTATCACATTGAATTGCGTTATGCAGGCGAGACCGCCGAGAGCGTTTCCCTTGTTTTCAATTTGCATCATTAATAATGGCCTGTTTGTCACTCAAACTTTCAGAATTCTTTTATTGTACATCTAGCATTGAAGTCACTACCTTAGCACCATTTTCTCTCATCTGAACAATGTTACCAAGTCCCTTTAAAGCCCCACTGTCCTACTTGTAGCTACTTGCTCCCTCTATTTGGCAAACTTCCCCAATCGGTGCCTGTTGGTCCCCCATGATCCTTTTTTTCTTATGTTAGTTGAGAGCTGAGATGATGAGATTGCCACCTGTCAGTTACCTGGCTGGGTAGTCTAATCCCTTCTGGCCCAATAGTATTGACGGTCTTTAATGTTACATTTATTCCCTGATCTTTTTCTTAATCCTGTACAGGATAAATAACCCAAGTCCAATCGTAGATAAGGTGAATGATGCCATCGTCCTGGTATTTTCCGCTTTTCCCACGGAACTCTCCTTCCAAGATATGATGGCGTTCCCCAGGTTTCCCATGTCCAAGATGTATATAATGAAGGTATGTTTCAAAACAAGACTGAAATTCGATATTTGACACAATGGCATACATGTTGTATGCTTGGCATTAAATTTCTTGTGACACTTGGTTTGTGCATGTACAGTGTGAGTAAAAAAAAAAAAGTTTACACCTAGAAAATTGCTGATTATTTTAAAGGTAATACAAAGTTTTGGGAAATTTTGAAAATTGGGTGGATAGTGATTCTTTACAATTTTGATATATTTGGATGCCCCTGTGGATGTCTTATAAGCACTAGAAAATTTAGTCCCTAAAACACTTCTACTTTCGAGAAAATCTAAATATAAACATTTACCGGTGCTCCCGGTAAATTTTGATAAATTTCAAAAAGCGCCTACGACCGTACAGTGGTAGCTGCGACCATGAAAATCTCAGAATATGTAGTTGTAATATATAATATCCAAACAGGAATAGCTAATCGGTCGAGTTTAGTCAAGAAACATTGCTTTATAGCTTAATTAATATCTCGACCTTAAGAGGGAGCTATACAACATAACGAGTTTATTATTTACAATTTCATAACCTAAGACTCGATTTCAACCGCGACAACGATCACTGAATGTCGTAGGATTGCACATGCTTCCAATATGTTCATTTGAACCAAATCCATGACCCCATACCAAAACTTTGTATAACCTTTAAAAATCATCTATGAATAGTAAATTATTAAACATCTTAGGAAAGAGTGTTTGATCTCAAATCGTTTGGTATCATTTGTGTGTGGCAGGGTTATTTACCGACATTACTACCACGGTGATAATAATGTATCTTCAATTGCGCCATCTGTTGGTGAAAGCATACATGAGCGATTTCCGGTTCATGTATCCAAGCATCATCATGTAATTGTCATCTGTTGTTAATGCATTGTGGGACAAGGCTGTCGACACATCAGGGGGGTGTTTCACAAAGATCCTAAGTTGAACTTATCTCTAAGTTGGACTTACCAATTATGGAAAGCCGTTAGCATCATTGAAAATATTTTGTAAAAATTATTTTAAAAGGCATAAAATGTTGATTCAAATCATTCATATTTTAAATTATCATGGGAGATTTCATGTTCCTGATGTGGAATTTATAAAAAGTCTAAAATACTCCCAATTTTTTTTTGAATTTAATTTATTTTAAGGCTACAAATGGCTTTCTATAATTTTTAAGTCCAACTTAGAGTTAAGTTCAACTTAAAATCTTTGTGAAACACCCCCCAGGACATTTTATGCTGCAGATGGTAGTATATGTAAATCTGAAAAAGGGTCAATAGAATACTCTGCATTTAAATGTTTTGTTTGTACTTCTTTTCATTTCATGGTTCTAAACTTGCATATTTCCTTTCAATAACATATGCTTTTCGAGATCTTGAGTTTAAAGGCATCGTTTAACAATGTTAAATCTGAGATGCATGGCCCTACATGTTATCAGTGTGTGTGATATGGTGTAATATTGAAGCCCTAAAAAAATTGCGCTGCAAAATGATCATGAAGTGCTTCAAAAAGAGTGACCGGTTTTACCATACTCATTTTCTCCAATAGACTGCAGTGTTATAAAAATCGTAGGAAAACGCGAAATTTGATTTTGATTTCCAATCATAAATATCTTGATAATCAGACAGACGATCGGCTTGTTAAAGTCATGGGGTTCCTGACTGACCTACATGTAAATGTTTGTAATTATCATTGCAGCACGAGCTAAATCAAGGATTTTTTTCAGAATCTGAGCAATGTTACTGATTCACTTCAATAATTTATTTACATATTCAGACATATGACCTTGGTGAGACGTGGACACCTTATGAAGACATCTCATATCAGACTGTACTAACGATGCATCCCGTCCCTGTTCTTATGGTGCCAGGTAAGACCACATGTGCTTGGTGTATTGTGAAAAGGAGCTTTATAGAGTACTGAAGCCGTGACGTCATAAAGAACAATTTTTAGAATTTCTCAATTTGAACTTCATTTTCCGAAAGAGCATGAAAAATAATTTCAAAATGTAAATAAACAACTGAATATGCTGAGTATTGGCTAAGATATGACCATCTGAATGAAAAGATTTCCTAGGAACTCAGTGTTATTTTGCTCTGGTTCGTAATGTTATGAACCAGAGCAAAATAACACTGAGTTCCGATGGTCATATCTCAGCCAATACTTAACATATTCATTTGGTTTTCAACATTTGGACATTATTTTTGATGCTCTTTCGGAAAATAAAGTTCAAATTGAGATATTCTAAAAATAGTTTTGTGATGACGTCACACTTCACCACTCTATTAACAAAACTACTGGTGGTATTAATGTATAAAGGTGTCGTAGACGAGTGATTTAAGCAATTAACTTGAAGTGCAAAGGTTGTGGGTTTGATCCCCGACATGGCACTAATGTCATTGGGCAAGGTATTAATCTATATTTGCCACTTCATACCCAGGAGATGAATTGGGACCTGGATGACGAAAGCCTTTGTATAGTACTTGGCATATATGCCTTCATGACAACCATATGGTAGGAATACTCCCCAGGGAGTGAAGATAGTGTACATTGTGCGTGAATGAATCTGATGACCAGGGTAATATACCTTTAGAGCGCTTAGAGAGTCTTTAGAGAAGGTGTTTTGTATTATATGAATTCAGATTATTATTATCAAATTTATAAAGATATGTGTTCACACTTTACTTTGTATCGCCTATCCTCGCTTCAGGTCCCGGACACAGTATTCAACTGAAGTGTGGTCGAATCGTTGTTCCATGTAACTACTTCACGCAGGACAAGAGAGGAAGTGAGTATTCAATCATCATAATAAAAATAATAATAGTACAGCATTTACAATGTGCCATCAATCTAATAAACTATTCTGAGGCGCAGAGGGAGATTATTACCCTGACTTTAGCACGGCTGCCATTACGGCGCTCTAGCATTTCAAGGAATTTCCTGCCAGGTACCCATTTACATCACCTGGGTTGAGTGTGGCAAATGTAGATCAATGTCTTGCCAAAGGACATTAGTGTCGCGGTGGGACTCCAACCGCAGACCTTGTGATCGACAGGCCGGTGACATATCCACTCGACCACGACACCATGGTAATCAAATGTACTGGTGTGAAACATGCACAGAATCAAATGGAAACTGAAATACGAAAAACATGTACTAAAGGAACCTGTCTACAAAGACCGCCTGTCAACAAAAACCACTTATTGTGTTTCTCTTGGTCGGTCGCTATAGACAGGTTTGACTGTATAATTACTGATGTGGCTTATAACATTGCTTCTTCTCCAGAATCGCTGAATGGGCTGTGCCATAATTGCAGTAACTACAATCGAGCTATCTACAGTGATGACGGGGGAATCACGTGGACCGTTGGTGGACGATCTAAATTCAAACGGGATCCATTCCGCATCCCGATTCATCCCAATGAAGTCATGGTAAGTTTGGATCTGGCGGGTGTTTCACAAAGATATTAAATCAAACTTGGCTCTAAGTTGGACTTAAACATTTCGGAGAGCCATTTGTAGCCTTAAAACAAAACATATTCAAAAGGGAAAATTCAAGTATTTTAGACTTTTCATAAATTCCACATCAAGAACATGACATCTCCTAGATAAAAGAAAATATGAAAGATTTGAGTTAACATTTTATGCCTTTTAACTTAACTTTTACCAAATGTTTTCATAGATGCTAACGCCTTTCCATAATTGTTAAGTCCAACTTTGGATCTTTGTGAAACACCCCCCCCCCCCGAAAAGTAAGAAGGAGATGTTACTTCTTTGTGTAAATAAATCTACTTGAAGCCTCTGCATTTTCTAAGGTGCCTTTGTATGTTTCAACATCTACATGTTTTGGTGGCTTGCGATATCAAAATTACCAGGCATTTTCCAGGTTTGTGTGTGTGTTGTTTTTTTTCTTTCTTTTAGTCTTGGAGTAATTGCAGAAAAATGTGATAACGTTGTTGTTATTTTGTAAGGCTCTTCTCAGAGACAGTATTTACCATAATAAGACTTTACGAGATGTCAGGTAGCAAGTTTTGTTTCAATATGTATGTAGTTTGCAATTTTTTTTTGAAGAAAATAAGAACTGAGAGAGAGAGAGAGAGAGAGAGAGAGAGAGAGAGACAGAGAGACAGAGACAGAAAGGGAGACAGAGAGACAGAGAGACAGAGAGAGAGAGAAATCTAAGTACTCATCTTGCATGATTAGGTGGATATGAAATTACAAATTTACGTTTTATTTTGATTCAGGCTGTAGAATTAGATAACGGTGTTGTGAGCCTGAACAGCAGGACGCTTAATTTCCAGCAGACGAGGGCGGCGATCTACAGCTTTGATGGGGGTGCCACACTTTCCGAGACCATTTTAAAGGACGAGCTCGTTGAACCGGGCTGGAAGATAACCAAACAGGGAAAGTCTTCTCCTAGAGCTGCGGGTGGATGCCAGGTATGGGGATGGTGGTGGTGGTGGTGGTGGTAGTTGTGGTGGTGATGATGGTGATGATGATGATGATGATGATTGTGATGATGATGATGATTGTGATGATGATGATGATGGTGATGATGGTGGGGGTGTTGGTTGTGGTAACGATGGTGGTGATGACGGTGATGATGATGATGGTGATGATGGTGGTGGTGGTGGTGGTGGTGGTGGTGGTGGTGGTGGTGATGATGACGACGACGACGACGACGACGACGATGATGATGTTCAAGATGATTATGATTATAATGACATGTGTTCATTATTTTGATTTCATGTATTATAAGGACAATAATGAAAATGAAGCTGGAAATAATGATATTTACCTAATTACTTGAGGTGAGAATGAGGAGGAAAAATGAACAGGGAACGAAGAGACTTCTTTGTCTTCTTATTTAATAATTATTCAAACTGACATGCAACTTTGTCAAAAAAAACAGCAATCTTTGTAGGACCCCATCAAGGTCAAGCACTTATTGATTGTTATATGTTCTTCTTTAATCATGTCCAGGCAAGTCTCATAGCCTTCCCAAGACCAAAGGGCATCACCATCGGTCAAAAAACATGGGTCATTCTCTCCAACCCAGCTGACCGCATCGAGCGACAGAACCTCGCCCTCCGCCTCAGCATCGACGGTTGCCAGACGTGGTCCCAGCCATTCGGTATCCACGACGTTTTCGCCGCGTACTCGGACATCACCTACTTTGAGATGACGGACGCGAATGGGACATCCCTACCCCATCTCGGCCTCCTCTTCGAGGGTGGAAAGCAAGGGCCGTACGAGTACACCAGATTTAAGATCTTTACCTTAGGGCAGGTCTTACAGGGTTTAATGGCAAGTACCCCGAGTAGGTGACAGTGATGTCATCCTGTACGTGTTCTGGGGCTTGTTTCACAAAGGTTAAGATTGACTTTAAGTTGGACTTAACTATGACAGGCCGTTCATGCTACTGTTTGCTCTCACTATTTAGTGACATTGGTCTATCAATGGACGTACAAATCATGGTCACAAATCTACAGAATTCACATTTTTGGATAATTCATTATTGGGAAAATAATATCTAAAGATCATATTGGTGAGAGCATACAGTGGCATGAACGGCCTGCCATAGTTAAGTCCAACTCAAAGTCGATCTTAGTCTTTGTGAAACACCCCCCTTGTGTAGCATATTGTATGTATGTGTATCTGTATCTGAACCAACTTGCGGAATCATTTTTAAGGTCATGTGTAACAAAAAATTTGAAGCATATTTGTTTTTGTGCCATCTGAAATAGGTGTAATATTGAACATTAATCTGGTCCAAAATAACTAGTTTTGTACTCTATAATAGAAATTATTTATATGGTATCAATCCAATATGCCTCAACCTTTGTGAGCTAATGTTTAGGTATTGAAAAAGGGTCCTGAAGTGATTGTATGACACATGCTATGGGTACAATTGCTGTATGATCAATTAATTACAATTCGAATCTATAACTTTACCTGTGGACCAAACACCTAACTGTACCTGTGGACCAAACACTACACCTAAATTTAAACTTTAAACCTAACCCAAAACCCAATCAAAACCCTAACCCTAACCCGATATTCGGGGAGTGGTCCGGGACTGAAATTCATTCAAATTTGTTTTGATTCATCTTATGTCAACTGACAATCAGACTACTACTTTATCGGCCCGCAAGCAATAATATTGAGTGGCTTGTTTGTGAAACCCCCTAAACTCACCCACGCCAGTCTGCCCCTGCCTATATCTATAACTTAATAAAGCCAGGAGCAACGTGACCAGAGTAAATCGAGGGATCAGTGACTCAAAGACGTAACTCCATTTTGCCCATTTTGAGAAAAAGTGGTTTATGTGTCACTGAGCACTTGGGCCTTTAGGAGTTAAGTCTATGTTTCACTAGCCATTGACTTCCATGGGGTGTTGGGTGGAGTTAAGTCTTTGTGTTTCCTGGAAAGCCCATATTTTTCTGAACATTTTGATATCAAATACTCATTTTGGCAAAATATGGAGTAACGTCTTTGTGTCACTGAACCCTCGAAATGTTGTTCAAACTTTAAAGTAGGAAGAGAGAAAACAATGTTTCTCGTGTTTTTAGCATCGAAACTGAAATATGCATATTAGCGGTATGCAACTTTTTGACTTGAAACATTTGTTTCATGTAATTAGAATATTTTTTGTTTGTACTTGAGCTGTAGAAGCACCTACATGTAGTTTGGATCATGTAATGAAGGGCCATCTTCATTAATCCTTAGAATGCCAAAGATATTTGCTTGAACTCTGTGTTTTGTTCTCCAGCCTATTTTTATAAAATGCAAATTTGAGTGCTTTATTGTGTACAGATCTAGTGTTGATTCTGCCTTTAAATAGAACATCTTGTACTGCTTCAAAAGGTAAAACGAACAAAAAAAATTAAAAAATCACATTCTTAATTCCTTTTATCCCATGTCGGTGCTTTTGACATGGAATGAAACTATATAGGAGAACGGAAACGAAGAGTGAAAAGTTGTAAGATGTAATCACTGTTATTTGACAATCATGTTTTCATGGCATAAAACACTGCACAAGCAACCTTATTTAATAGTTTAATGTACTGAGATTTGATCATGACTTATAATGCATGGGTAATACTTTTAATGATTAAAGTATAATGAATTAAAAAGCTACATATATAAAATGTGATAGGTGCAATGAGGCTTAGTTTAATGGTGACATGTAGCAATGTGTATTACTGGGCCCCATTTCACAAACATTGTCATCAGTGACAAATGACAATTTTTGTTATAAGCTACTGAAATCCTTGTTTCTGATTGGTTATCAGCAGATTTGTCACTGGTTTTTGTCATTGAAAAAAGGATTTGTGAACAGGGTCCCGGGAGCCTCTTTGATGATGACAGTTTCTTGTATATAATGTAGCCTTTTCTGCTCGGTGCTCATGGTGCTCGCTCTCCTCAACGCTAGAGGTACATCATCCATTATTTACAATGTATGTTAAAGCCCGCCTGCACTAGATTGGCCAGGGGGATTAGACCTCCCTGCAAGGTCACTGACAGGTAGTTATCTCATCAAATCAGCTCTCAACTAACATTAGAAAAAGGGGATCATGGGGGACCAACAGGCACTGATTAGGCATTGTTTGTTATAAAGAGGGCGCAAGTAGCTACAAGTAGTACAGTGGGGCTTTGATGGAACTTCATATCAGCGCGGCTTCATATTATACATCTATGTGCAATTCCTTCCAGCTGCTATTCTATGACGAAGGATCAAATTTAATGTAATCCTCATGAATCAGAATGTTTAGTTCAGAATAAGATTGCGAGGCGAGGGGCGGGGGGGGGGGGGGGGGGGGGGGGGAAGGGGAAAACAAGTCAACCTCGTTTCCGAATTCATGTGAAAAGCAATCATTATTAATAATAATTATTAATGAACCCTGCAAATCTGCTCATAATTTTGTGGTTTAATAAATTGGACAGGCTAAATGTTTTGTATTTAATGGACATTTATCGACAGACTGTAGAGACTCATTTTATATGTATATATGTATATATATATCTTCTGCTTTTTTCCAAATAGACTTGCCATCCCTAAAATGGTCACAGATTATGGAATATATGTTTTAGAAATACACATTTAGTATAAAAGCATTCTAAGTAATTTCTACTTATTAATGATTGAAATTGGTGAAGTAATATAATTGAAATATATAGAGTGCCATAAATGTAATTTTTTTTTGGTCAATGACAATCATGTTTTTTGATGCTGCTTATAAATATCGGCTTGCATGGTGATGTAGATTTCTAGGACTCCCCAATCCTTCCCCTCTCTCACATGGTGCAACCGCAAGCCTACTGTAATTCATGTTTTTGTTTTCCTACTCTGCCTACTAACTATTTGGATGTGAGCACCATGACAATGTGGCATGTTCACTTGACTCTCAACCATAGGGTGGAGGGATTGGACCCATATACTGAATTTATGTTATTTCTTAAAGGGAAAGTCCACCCCCAAAGTAAGTTTGTTTCGATAGAGGCAGAATAATAAGAAAATCAGGTGAGTGAAAGTTTGAGCAAATTCTGAATGAAAATAAGAAAGTTATGAATTATTGAAGTTGTGATCAATCAAATACAAATTGGCAACTCTGTGACTTATTATACGAGCTCTCCTTCATTTGCTTTGTGCATAATATTCCATAAAATCATGTTTTCTTCGTTATTGATGACGGAATATATATTTGTTCCTTGCAGGGGGAGTATAGAAACATATTTGCAATTATTATATGTAGGGTGCATGTACAGTGTATGGTTGAAATTTTTCTTGAGGGAAAATGAAAATTTTAGATTTTTTTAGTACTGAGTAAATGGAATTTGAGCTCGCATGATACGTCATAGAGTTGCCAATTTGTGTTTGATTGATCACAACTTCAAAAATCCTAACTTCCTTATTTTTAATCGGAATTTGCTCAAACTTTCACTGACTTGTTTCTCTCATTTTTCTACTCCTATTAAAACTAACTTAATTTCAGGGTGGACTTCCCCTTTAAGAATTGAGTTGAGGTCTCGTCAAATACCAGTAAAGGGTTACATTATGATAGAAACGGTCTTTAAACGCTTAGGACAGGTCGATAATGTAATACACAAAGTTTTTAATCATCAAAATTACGACTCAACTTTGCTTGAAGTTGCATGCACTGTACAAACAAATAAATACATTTTTAGTTATTCACTATTTCATTACAACAACAATAATATTTTCTATCAATAGACAACTCCATGGGGCTCTGATAATACAATGTAGTGGTAGCATTGAAGTTTTAAGGCAGCTCAGACCACGTTTTGAAAACATATTTATGCAGTAATAAGCACCCTTTTAATTTTACAGTGATATCTGGGTGACTATTTCGAAAGATTTTAAAATGTACTTGAGCATACACAAAGAATTTATGCAAATTAGGCTTACATGTACATCATAGATGACATTATATTTTACGTGTATATCCAATTACTTTGAATTAGATTTGCAAAATATTCAAATTATGCAAGGAAACCTGTTTAATTTCTAGACTTCACTGTCAGAGACTATTGAGTGACTGACTGACTTCTTTTTTTTTCTTTGGTAATAACATTCATGTACATACAATGAGTTGTAAAGGGTAAATGAGCATTTGTCTACATCAATAACCCACTTTTTTGGCCTGCAAATGGGACATGGTACCTTTAAAAAAAATACCATTGTTTAATGTACATTATTGATAATTCACTAGCAATGGTTGATATTTTTATATGATATAGTTTATGCATGTGAACCCATTACACAGGTTTGCATTAGAAACAAAATCTCTTAATATAAAGATAATTAATTGTAATGGAAGCAGAATCCACCAATATTCAATGGTAAAATCAAGAGGTGCTTCAGTTTTTGATGAAAATGTGGAACAAAACAATTGCACAAAATTACCCCGATAAGAATGTACCATAGTACATGTACAGTTAACATCTAAAATATTCATACCTTTTGTACATTTGATGTTTGTCGGTGCTTTTAGTGCTTTTAGTAACCAAAGAATGAATTGTGAACTTGTTGAATTAGCCGGGTCTTTGTTGAGTACCTTTTAGAGTAAGGTTCAAGATGTACCATTTTTAAGAAACCTAAATTGGGACAATTCAGTTTTTCACATACACTGTACTTAATACAATTTCAAAACTTGGTAAGGGTATAAATAACTTGGTATTTAACTGCGCATGTCCATGTAATAATGTAATGTAGTTGTTCCAGATACGTATTTCATGATTCCAATATTTCTATGTTATTCCATTTTGTGTAAACTGCAGTGGTATTGCATCATGTCTTTTTTGTTTGATGAGATTAATTAGAGTAATTTGTGAGTAATTAGTCAATTTTTGAGAGAGACACATAGGACAGATTTCACAAAGGAGGTTAAGATTTAACCCGTGGTTTAAACTCTCATTTACATAACCCATGGTTTAACAAGTCAAGTCAGGAGGTCTAATATTAGACGCGCGCAAGGCAAGGTACGCTTATTTTGAGCTCATTTTAAACCATGGTTTATGTAAATGAGGGTTTAAACCATGGGTTAAATCTAAACCTCCTTTGTGAATTCGGGCCAAAGTCTGTGTTGTAAAGACATGTTCAGCTAGTCAGTCAAGATCTTGTTACATGTTAAATTTATGTTTCCACTAGTACCAAAAAGCACCTGTATTCTAAAATGCATATCTGTCAACAATGAAATGATATTCCACTAAAATCACATTCATGATCCTAGCCATGATATAGTCTGTTGAGAGCTAGAAGGGTGTTAAAGATGAAGTTGAGTTCTGGTCATGCGATTGCATTATGAAAGAAACATCGTGGAATCGATCAGAAAAGGTTGATCAACTAGAAGAATATAAGTATAAATATTGGTGTGTACTGCAAGGTTCTGGAATCATCAAAATGATAAGAAATTTGGCCAAGTCTTGGTAGAGTTACAAGCTCTGTACACAGAAAGATGTATATGGGACTACACGAACACATGGCGTAAAAATCCATCCCGATTTTTACGATGTTACATGCCATATTAAGAATATGAAGGCATTTGAAGAGCCATGCTTTACAGGAAAAATGTTTTATTTAATGTTCTTCCACACTTGCATAATAACAATGATAACACTCACAAATTATTTTTTACCTCTTCCCAGAACTCGTCCTTCTCTTTTACTCTGTGTTAAAGTATATGAGGTACAAGTACATTAATTTCCTTCTACCTTTCAACCGACTAAATATTTTGTTGATGCCTGATGGTGGTTATATCCCCAAATGCTAGACCTTTTGTTGCCAATTTGCCATATTTTTAAGTCCAGCGTTATATACTAATTTTGTAATTCATATTGTATTTTTCTAGTGTAAGTGAACGATGTATTGTATCTAGTTTTAGTGAATGTGTCATATTTATATGCCCAAACTTGGACTTCCCTACTCTTGAAATTATTTTTGTGTGAGTTCCGTGGCCTAGTGGTATGTTCACTCGACTCTCAATCCTAAGGTTTAGGATTCGGATCCCTGCACAGTAATGTTGTAGTTGCTCGGAAGGGTCTGTCTCATAATGTCTGCACGCACCCACTAAAATCCTAACTACTTTTCTGCTGGCAAAAATATTTTAGATTGGTCCATTTAGATATTCAAACTCCTAAGTTTAGATGGAGAATATTTTATTTTGTAGAAGTTGACTATGAAGACCATTTTTTTCTTCGATACGACTTGTACATTGTATTTTGGAATAGTGCCATTTAAAGACTCCACGTTGTGACAGAATTTTTGTTCTTCTAAAAGGGCAATTTGTTTTATCGTGACCATGTGTACATTCTATTTCATAGGGTGTCATGTTATAGACAGGGTAATTTAAATATTGCATCCTTTGATTCTGAACTCTATGTCTAGACAGAGATGTCTAAATAAACATTGGGAGTGTTTCACTAAGACTAAGATCGACTTTAAGTTGGACTTAAATATGGCAGGCTGTTCATGCCACTGTTTGCTCTAACCATTACTGGCATTTGTCTCTCGAGGGACGTACAAATCATGGTTACACTTCTACAGAATTAATTTTTTTTTCATAGTTCATTATTGACGGAAAAAATAGTATCTAAAGATCTTAATTGAGAAACCAATGGTGAGAGCAACCAGTGGCAAGAATGGCCTGCCATAGTTAAGTCAAACCTAAAGTTGATCTCAGTCTTTGTGAAACACTCCCCATGTGTACATTGTATATCTTCGAGTGCCATTTTATAAAAAGGTTTATGAGATATTTCACTTGTCGGTATTGATCAGAAAGCTTTGACATAACATGTAGTATGTACACATCAAATGAAAAAATGATTAAGAAAGGGTATTAATGTTCATATTTGACATTGTACAATATATTTATAAAGGTGCCATTTATACAGGGGTTTATTTAGTCACTGTGTCAGTTAATTTTGAACTCAAATTTTAAATGGTATACATTGTTGAAAAGAAAATGCCTTAGAAAAGATAATAACAATCAAATTAGGCACAATGTATACAAACCTCTTTTCTTTGACATTGTTCAATGAATATGAAGGTGCCAATGTATAGAAACCTCTCTTTTAACAATGAATTGATAAAGGTGCCATTTATAGAGAGTTTATTTAGTCACTGTGCCAGTTCATTTTGAAATCAAAGTTTAGATGTTATACGTTTTTAGTAAAGAGGGTGCTTTAGACAATATCCTGAACAGTATTAGCTATCAGATTGGACACAATGTACATGTATACATAACTTTTATCTTATTTATTTGCTGTAATCCAAGTATTTGCCTGATAGCTATTCTGTTTGAACTGCTTCCAATAATTTGGGATAATGCCTGCCTTGGACAATATTTTCTTGTATAGTTTTTCATCAATTTTTCATGTGCAAGCTCTGATTTAAACTTTAATTTACTCTCTCATGTAATTTCCATATATTGATATCTTGAAAATGAAGATTTCTACGGAATGTGTTGAATGTTTTGTGTAAATTCCATGCGATGATAGCTTTAAATTCGATTGAAGTCGTACCAATCATGTGAATGTTTGTTTTATAGGTAAATAAGTGTAGAATTTTAATATCGTTATTAAATTAAATTTTATCAAATAATCACCTGGCTTGAGAGTATATTTAATCCTTTGTATCACGTCTACTTTTCCAAATGTCCGTTTATTTGTTTGATGATGATTTTTGTTTTGCACGCCGAGGGGGTGATAACAGGATTTAGCAGGATTTAACTTCCACGAGAGCCTATAAAAACAAATATGCCTCGATTGTTAAAGCAGTTTTTATATGTTTTATATACCAAATTCACAAAAAAAATCTACAAAGAATAATTTCCTTATCCCTTTCTTGAGTAAAGACTGGTTAAAACATCACCGAAAGTCTGAGACACTGTCAGTAAATCTTCGCTGGAAAATTGCCTGAATGTTACAATCATTCGGGAATCGCACACACACTGCACTATATTTTGTATCCGCGCTCGCACAAACAAACTTTTTACACGTAAACCAATTAGGATCTTACCAAAATTTATTTATGCGGCCCGTTAACAGGGGCATGCGGGCACCTTTTAAAAGACTATTGACCGGCATGGCTAAAATTACGACTCCAATTTCGACCAATCAAATGGCTAAATTTTTAAAGAGAGGTATATATAATAATATAAAAAATGGACTACCACGTTGTTGACAACGCAATGTGATCAAATCTGGCACTGATCATAATTTTGCTTGTAGTGTCCCGTAAACATCCTGAATTAGTATTTAAAATTCCCTCAACTACAGTACAGGCTCTTAGCAGGTTAATGGAAACGCAATGTGTTTATATGACGCGTTGATTTCCGTTATGGGCGTGACCCGGGAAATTGATTGCTGTCAATTCGGGTTAATCGACTTTCACAAAAATTAGAAAGGTCATGAAGAGAACAATGCCGTAGGATATATGTTCATTTAAGGCCTTAGGTTAATTTGAGTTGCATGATTGCGCGAGAAAAAAAAAATATCCTCAAAAATGCAAGTGAATCATGCAGTTTAAAACAAAATGGAGAAGAAGATTTTTTCAATTAAATTTTGGACGTTTGGTCAAATTTCATATGTAAAATTGTTGATAACACCAATTATCAAATGTTTGCATGTATCTCAGAAATACCTTCCATAGAACAATTTCCTTCTTAGCTAATATTAATTTAAAAATAGCCTTAAGTTTACTTGAGTGAAGGAAGCAGAAGAAAAGGGGGATGATTAAGAACTAGGCCTATCTGTAGTAGAAGAAAAAACAAAAGAGGTGAAGAAGTAGTAGTCGTAGAAGAGGTTCGAAAAGGAGAAGAAGCAGTAGTAGTATCATTATTAGTAGTATTAGCCTACTACTACTACGTAGTAGTAGCAGCAGCAGCAGCAGCAGTAGTAGTAGTAGTAGTAGTAGTAGAAGTAGTAGTAGTAGTAGTAGCAGTAGTAGTAGTAGCAGTAGTAGTAGCAGTAGCAGTAGTAGTAGTTTTCGTATCAGTAGTATCAGTAGAAGTAGTAGGAGAAAAACAAAGGATGATGATACAAGATAGAAGCCCAACGAAACATGAATTACAAAAGAAGAAAATGAAGAGAGCATTATCTGAGAAGTAGAGAGAGAGAGAGAGAGAGAATGAGGAAGAGATAGATTAAGGACACAATCATGACAACTCGAATAAATATACGAAGCCATAAAACAAAAGTGGGTCAAATTCGGTCATGGAAAAAAAAATCCTTTAACACGTTTGAAAAAGATGAACTTGATACAGGCCTTCACATTTGCCATAAAGTCGCAGAATTTTAGATCCCAAAGTGAGCGTTATAAGTGCAAATTTAAATAACCTTTATGGCCAGTAACGATGGCAAGTTATGAATATTTTGAATGATACATGCTGTATATAAACAACTATTAATCCACTTTGTCTCCTCTTGAGCGGCTCTTGTCAAACCAAAGGACAACAAAGTCCGGAAACGCAGTACAAGGAAATCGGAAACTCCCGGCAACTGAAAACGACCGTTAAAACTATGCAACATGTTAAAATGCAGACAGAATCATGTTATGTAGCAACAGTTCACCTCTCAGCTTATAAAATACACGGAGTACACATCAGGAATTACTCACGGCTGGTTTGATGAAGAGACTACTTACCTTTTCGTGTTTTAGTCGGTTGTAAAAATAGCAACATTGCTTTCTGGATCGTGGAAAGACCGAATTCTTGAAGCGTTATTAGTTGGCAGCTAAAAACAAAATGTGGTATTTTTAAAAGGAACTAAACTGACTCATAGGCCTATATTTCAAGCGTATGAAATTGTGTCAGCAAGTTCGGCAACCCCAACGCGTGAATGACGACACTTTCTTTCCATAAGTCAAACAACACATTTTGTGCACGATCTTGAAATAGACGTGGGAACGGCTTTCAAAAGAGGTTTTTTATTTCCTCAAGTGAGCTTATTTATTCGTGTGGGAATCCTCTTTGTCTCAAAAATTCAACTCTGTTAAATATGGCGGACCTTCAGCGTTGGATGTTCCTTGTTGCATTAGTCTTATATATTAGTTTTTCGTTTGCTTTTGGACTGTCAGAAAGTGATCAACTACAATGCTCGGCAAAGCCAGAGAGTGGGGGAAGACCGTTCCGTGTTGGTCAGTTCATCATCTTAGAATGCCACTGGGTAGATCTGGCCGTTCCTAGCAACCTGCTTAGCAACGATTCATCAGTAAATTCCACAACCACTACCACCACCTCCTCTTCTGGTACCACTGCGAGGGGCAGTACCACACCTGCTCCTGTTGTCAGACCCGAGCTCGCGTGGTTTCGGAGGGAGCTGTCAGGAAACTTGAGCGAAACGTCGGTCAGGCACGAGATGCTGGTAAAATACCGTCTAGTTGGTGATGATTTTGGTATCGAGTTCCTCTGCGCGGCGACTAACGGATCCGAGGTTCTCTACAGCTCCACCTGCTCCCTGGTTCCCTTGGAAGTAATCCCCGAGGTAACAATAATCAGTCACCCAGGAGAGCACCATGTCGGCAAGAGCAACACCTTCAAATGCGACGCACAGCCGGCATCCGAGATCGTCACCTATGAATGGTTCGTCGACGGACGCCAACAATTCCCGGAGCACGATGTCCGCTTCGACGGCGACACTCATATCCTAGTCGATGACGAATACGAGCACCACCACGGGTATCTTACCTTTGATAGCTTGAATATGACTGATAATGGGACTGTTATCACTTGTAAAGCGTGGACGACGACCAACATAACCAACGAGGTTTCTATCGTGTTAATCATTACAGAAGACAAAGAAGAGGCATCATCCTGGACCAAGGAATCGGTTGTTTTGATAGGGTGTCTGACCGCCGGAGGTGCTCCTGTACTCTTTCTCATCATTGTCTGCATCATCTGGTGTATACGTCATGCTATCAGGAAGCGACGCCGCGGTTATGAAATTGACTACAGCGGTAGCTTCAAAAGTGAGGAAGATATACCCGCAGCGACCGAAGAAAACGGCACGCCTTTACAAAATCGTTTCCAAAGCAACACCGCGGCGAGTAACTCTAACCACCGCGCCGGTGCCGGTCCAACCGCAGCGGCTATACACCGGCCTAATTTCTTCCGCGAGAAGTTGAACCGCTTCAGTCAGCTGTTCTACGCCCCGACGCGGCACATCGATGACGAGTCCATCTACGAGAACACGACACCGTCACTGACCACGACGTTCAACGATCAGAGCCTCAGCCGCGGTGGATCGATCCCGAAAGGGGGATCTTTCACAAGGGGAGGTTCCCTTCAACTACCGCATCGTCCACCGCTGACGAAGTCATCGTCCACGGTTTCGACGCCCATGTCAGCACCGCTGTGTACCTCTAGCCTGTCGAGGAGTCAGCATGTAGAAGCAGACGAGCAAGAATACGAGAATTTTGTGCCGCCATCTCTTCTAGAAGGTTCAATTTCACCATCCTGGTAAAAACGCTGCAAAATTATCAAACCCTTATTTTAATCATGTTCATTGTAAAACGAAGAAAAGAAATGTTTTGGTCTGTTTATATTGATGGTGTCAATAACATTTTAGCATTATCGATGGACTACTAGATTCTTTTTGCAGAATATGAAAGACTGAAATCTTTATTTTCTATAGTTTTTGCTCATTGTTATAGTGTACATGTATACATGAGGCAGGGCGTGAACATATTAATCAGAGATACTTTAAAAAGAAATTAAGTTCATAGTTGTGCAAAAGTGTTCATCATCAATTATGTGTTTTATTTCAGCTAGTTTAGACAAAAATTTGTTCTAAATATCACGGTAGATGATATAATATGTCGCACATAAGTACGCACAAGCAAGCTTTGTAGCAATGGTTGCCAATATTACTTTATCCTAATCGGTTCGGATAGTAAATATGAAACATATTTTGCAAGAGCAACATAATCCTAAACTTGCATTCATACCTTCATGTCACCCTATGCAAAATAGTCCTCGTCACTTTCCTCGACATATAGCTTATTTGTATGATTAATTTGTTTATCCCTCAAAGTTGCATACTTCATGTATTTGGTTCACGATTCGGTGTCCGAATCAGGGACCCGTTTCCCAAAGCCTTTTTTCAATGACAAATATGACAAAAAAAATCAGTGACACATCTGCTGATAACCAATCAATAGCAAGGATTTCAGTAGCTTATAGCAAAAACTGTCATTTTTAATAATAACAAATTCTGTGAAATGGGGCCCTGGTGCCTAGCAGCAATATAAAAGGGGACCAATTTAGTAAATGGGTGCAATAACAAAACTTCATGGCCTCCTTACTCTTATTATGCCACACAAATAATCTTCCTGTGCCACATTGTATTTATCTAGGATAGATATACCAAATGCTCAACGGTTATGAACTGTACAGAGTGCAAGATTAATCCATACCGATGTTAAAATGGTTGTCATAGTTCTAATCAAGAATGGAAATGAGAAGTTTGCAAAGCCATTGTCATGATTGCATTGCACAAAACAATGCTTTCGTTAGTTGGTGCGTATTATATTGTTCAAAATTGGACGCGTGGCAAAGGAGCGACACTGCCAAGAGGCAAAGAAGCAAACGAAGTGTTAAATTTGTGCCGATATTGAGCTTGAAGGCCTCACTAAAACGCGTCGGAGGACTAAAACTAAAAGACGATGACGATGATGATTCTTTAAATTGATATTGTGCCATATTATTGCTTAAAGCATTAAAGGTGCAGCTCTTCCAGGAAATAGCTAATGCTCACGTTATGTTGATACAAAGGAGACGATTTCAAGTGTTCGATCTAGACTGGCAAGCAGGGGCGGCGATTTTTTTTTCTTCATGACCGGGGGGGGGGGGGGGGGGAACAAATGCGAGAGTTTTTACAATATGTAATTCTGCATTTTGAAGGATATTATGCGACGGACGTGCCCCCCCCCCGTCTCCTCGGGATCGCCGCCCCACTCTTGGGCCCTCCAGAGCCTAAAAGTGTGCTGCAGTCTTTAGTCAATATTTGCTATACATTTCTTTTGGCAATTTTTCAAATTTTCCGGGGGGGGGGGACGATTCTCCCAAAAGAAATTGAGAGGGGACGTGCCCCCCCCCTTGTCTCCCCGGGATCGCCGCCCCTGCTGACGAGTATACCCTCTTCACGGAGGGAGTAAGGGGCGAGTTCCTCTAACATGACTAAGACAGTATAGCAGCGTTTGTTTAGAGGGGGTAATAGGGTAGGGGGCATGTGCCCCTATACCTCTTAGGTCCACCACTCATGTTTTTTTCTTTTCAAGAGAGCACTGTATAAATCTGAAACCAAAGTCCTCACCAGATGATAGCATGGGATTTAACTGTGTGTTTTATAATGTGTTTCCTCTTCTTTGTTTAATTAAAGAGATATCCTTGGTTTAATCAACGAAATGGTCGACCTTAATGGAAAATCAACCATGACTAGGAAATTGTGTCGGTCGTTATTCCTCGATAAAACAACGAAGGTTTGTGTTTTTAGGTAGTTTACCTTTGTATGCCATTCACTGTCATGTTTTTGTATCTTCCAAATACTGGCGAACACTAGCTAACAGGCACAGAACGTGTTATTACACTATAAACTTTTTTTTGTTATTAAATGAGTTGCATCTTTTTATTTTGCAAGTACACGAGTTGAGAATACATTACATTGATACCTCTAACATTGTTATTATTACGCCGAGTACCCCTTAAATTGTTGCTCATAATTACATAAACAAATTATTTATGATTTTACAAGTGTATGGATTAACATAAATGTTGTCTACACGTGTTCGACATTAGCACAACAGTTTGTTTTTTAGTGGATATTTTAAATTTGTAAATGACTTATGAATTGATTAATATTTCCGTCGTCCATGTAGGACTACACAGATTTGGGCAAAGTCAGTAGCATTGGGTAGCAGCAATTAGGCGCAAATTCCCTTTATACTCTGCACTTACCTGACATAGTACCTTGCGCCATATTGTTACCTCATGAAAGAGAGCTTGGCAAACTTTGTATCTTGACCCTTTGTTTCCACGTCGAGAGGTTGTGTTGTTCAATGTTCAATGAAATCCATTAAAAAACACCCCGATCACCAAGAGTTTGAAAACTCTATTATAATGCCTATAGTAAAGGTGCTCAGATTACATTATATCATACCGATTTACTAACTTAATATTCAAATGTTATGCTAAGTGTTTAAACATAGGTTGTTCTTGACAATCTGAAAGCTTGCCCGAGGCTTGTCAGACATAGCAACAAGTAATATATGCAGACTGGATTCCGAGTAATGTACTTCATTTATTTATAACATGTTAATTGAATTACTCGTCACTAGATTGTTAGATTGTAAGATTTTATTGACTCTATCGACCCCCTCTCGGGGTATGAGAGTACAAACATATATACAACATAGAATCAATATAACAATAGTATAACTAGATCCCCAGGAAAGAGACATCTATACATTTGAATATGTTACTGTTAGTAACCAGGTCTATTATGTCACTATAATGTTTGCACATTTCAATAAATGACGCATAGGATATTGATATTGCCTTTACGTAGATCGTCTTTGCGATAACAATTGAGTTAATAGAATAAACAACTGTATAGTCCTTATTGAGGAAATACACCAGACGTCGTAAAATTATAGAGGTTATGAAACAAAACAAAAAATGAAACATGATAATAATAATCCATCATGAATGCTCAGACAACAAAGATTCAATATATATATATATATATATATATATATATATATATATATATCGAGGGTTCAGTGACACAAAGACGTAACTCTATATTTTGCCAGAATGAGTATTTGATATCAAAATGTTAAGATATATGTGAGCTTTCAATGAAACACAAAGTCTTATTAAAACACCCCATTGAAGTTAATGGCTAGTGAAACATAGACTTAACTCATTAAGGCCTAAAGGCTCAGTGACACATAAACCACTTTTTCTCAAAATGGCCAAACTGGAGTTACGTCTTTGTGTCACTGACCCCTCGATATGTAGCTTCTGAAGTAGTACAGACCCAATTCCATTCGATTCTTTTAGGTTTGGTATTATTATAAAGGAAATGCGTGATTCATGGATTCGAGAGTACCTTTTGTATTTCCTTCCTCCCTGCAAACTGCGTAGTGTTTTTATTACTTGTATTTTCTTTGTTCTCTCATAGGCCTACCAACGCCAGGACCTAGTTCAATGGTTCATGTTTTTTGTGATTGAGTGTAGACTGGATTGATCGTTTTCCACTTATCGCCTTGACCTCTTAAAGGTTATCTTTTATTGTTTGACAGATGTGGACATTTAAATGTAGGTATTTAGAAATGAGTACACAGGGTGACGTTGGAGGAACATCTGGGCCCCGTTGCACACAACTTATCATTTATGATAACTTTCCCATCAATGGTAACTACAATGGAAATCTTGATTTTGTTTTGCTGTTGAGCCTTGTAACCATGGTAGTTGCCTTTAATGGCCAATTTACCATCAGTAGTAAGTTTTGTGCAACGGGGCCCAGCCTGCAGTACCTATTGCTAAACGTGATACAATGTGTATCAAATGTATGTCAAATTTTTGAATGTGTGTATTGATATCGAAAATACAAGAACAATGCTTACATAATACATTAAGGCGGTGATATGCGGATTTATGGATGATAACATTAAATTAAACTAGCAATTATGTAGTGTTTATGGAACATTTCATTATTGATCTCGAATATTCACTTCTTTTTGCATTAAAAACGGTTTAAACTTCATGAAACATTTCCAACGCTATCAAATACAATCTTATTGCTACCAATAATTGTCCATTCCCTATGCAATAACTTCTAGTGTGGTTTAAAAACATTACGAATAAAAAAAACACGAATTATAATGATTATCATGTATTGTATATAACAAAAATCGATTCTCGTGATATTATTTCCTGAATTATAATGATAACCATGAACTATTGTAAAAAATAACATTCAATTCTCGTGATACTATTTCCATTTCATAGCAACACCAGTGTCATTATCCTGCATACCAAGTTTTTTAAAGGTAATACAAAGTTTTGGAATGGGGTCCTGAATTTATTGAACATTTTGGAAGCATATGCGATCCTACAATATTCAGTGATCGTTGTTGCGGTTGAAATCGAGTCTAAAGTTATGAAATTTTAAATAATAAACTCTTTAAGTTGTATACGTAGCTCCCTCTCAAGGTCAAGATATTAATTAAACTATAAAAACAATGTTTCTTGACTAAAATCGATCGATTTGGAAATTATATATCACAACTACGTATTCTGAGATTTTCATGGTCGCTATTTGAAATTCATCAAAGTTTACCGGGAGCACCGGTAAATTTTTCTCAAAAGCAGAAGTGTTTTAGGAACTTAATTTTCTTGTGCTTATAATACATCCACAGGGGCATCCAGATATATCAAGATTGTAAAGAATCACTATCCAGCCAATTTTCAAAATTTCCCAAAACTTTGTTTTACCTTTAATATTGTCGTGTGATTCGAATCATTTGTGTATTCCTCACCTTGAACCAAAATGGTTGCCTAATTTGTTTAACTGATGAAGTACCTTTTTGATGACATATCCAACCACAAATGTACGTTCAACTTCCTACTTTTCCACTGCCGTATATTGTATCATTGGGGTACGAGGCAGGGGGAGGGGGGGGGGGTGGGCTAGAGGGCTGCAGCCCCTGTAGATTCTTAAAGTCTCTATAATTATTCAGGCTACTACCAACTCGAATTCTGGTAGCGAGGTGCCTAAATATGCTCATAATGGCCAGCGAGGTGACTGAACATGAATATGCAATTTATGAAAGTTTTACTAAACAAATCAAGAGTATAATATTTATGTTTGGGCAAAAGGCGTTGATCCAGTTTTCCTTTAAAGCTTATCTGCCGTAGTTTACAGGAGGGATTAGAGCGCCCTGCAAGGTCACTGGACAGGTGGTTATCTCATCAACTCAGCTCTCAGTTAACATAAGAATAAGAGGATCATGGGGGACCAATGGTCACCGATTAGGCATTGTTTGTTATATAGAGGGCGCAAGTAGCTACAAGTAGTGCAGTGGGCCTTTAAAAAGGACAACAACGCGGGTGACGTTTCCTAACCTCACTATTGTCATCGATTTGTTGACTACAAAGTTATACATAGGACGTGAGAACAAAGCCAGATGTTTTGGAGAAGAAAAAATAGGATTACAGCGATAATGATTATATAACACGTTAAACCAAACTATTTATATCCATAATAAAGACACTTTTGGAAATGTCAATAGCTTTGGAAATAGACGCCAAAAAATAATGATGACAATAATATGCGATCTGAAATTGAAAAAAGAAATACAGAAATGACTGGTACTACAAAATCGATAAAATATAGCAACAATGACAGACATCCTTTAACTTCCGCTAATATTGTCTGATTTGGGCTTCCTGTTCATCCTTGCGATTTACTCCGATGAAAAAAAAGACGAAAAGCTGTAATTATATGTCTGTTTGCGTTGGTATTTTTCAATGAGGAATATTCTCCATTCTACAAATAAGAAAGAAAGGAATAAAGAATGAAAACGATTAAGGGGAGAGAGAAGGTCGGAGAGGAAAAGAGAAAGGAACGGGAATTTCGGGAGAAATATGACAATTTTAGTAAATTCTCATTTGTCAGAGGGAGAGAGGAAGCGAGAAAGACAGAGAGAGAGAGAAGGAAGGAGGGAGAGATAGAGAGAGAGAGAGAAAACGTGTGTGTGTGTGTGTGTGCGAGAGAGAAAGAGACATATATATATAGAGAGAGAGAGAGAGAGAGAGAAGAGGGGGAGGGGTCGAGCGGTAAGAAAATTGAAGTAAAAAAAAAATCACATTTATCTGTTTTTTATCGTATATAGTTCTTACAAGGATGCCATATATGTTTAAGAAAATAAATTCCTTTTCTTTGATAAGATAAAGTCCAAGTCTATTAAAATAATGCAATTTGTTTAGCAGTACCCTTCCACAATAGTAAAATGCAAAGAATTTAGCACAAGCAGTAATCGTAAAAGACGGACGGTATATAATAGATTTAATTATGACATTTTGACTTTGTAGTGCGTGATATACTAACGTTTTTGAATTAATTTTAGAAATAAAAGGCATACAATTCATTTTAGAGGTCTAGTGGTCGAGTGGATACGTCTCCCGACTGTGGATCGCATGGACCGCGGTTCGATCGCGAGTCCCGCCGCGGCACTAATGTCCTTTGGAAAGCGATTTATCTACATTTTCCACACTCGACCCAGGTAATGTATTATGGGTACATGGCAGGAGTTTAAAATTCCTCGAAATGATTGAGCGCCATGCTAAACTTGGGGTAATAATGTAAAGCGCCATGAGTGTCAAGTCTGACAGAAATTAGCCCTATACAAGAACCCACTATTTTTGTATTATTGTTTTCAAAAATAATTAAAAAATTCAAAAATAGATTAGAGACTGTTGGAAAGAATTCCACTATACCGAAAGCAAAATAATTACACACTGAACATGTCGCTCAAGCATATTGAATAACGTCAATATCGTGGTTTCGTTTTGAGGGGGGAAAGGCGGACATGAATTCTATACAGAGGTTTCATGAAACGATTAAAATGATTGTTTTAACTTCATAATTGTCAATAAATAAATGTAAATCAGACACTCTGTTTAGACTTAAACGGAGAAATTCCCCTTACAATTCCACGAGTGCTTCTAAGTGTCATCACTATCTTCAGGATATCCAACTTGAGGGTCCCATGACTTGTACAATTACTAAAAAATTATGTACTTTCATTTTCATTTAATTTGTATTGACTCAACTTTCTACATTGAAATCTTTAGCTTTTGATTAACTGCCAAATTAAGATAAATGATTATTATAATTATCCTCATCATCAACAAAATTATGTATTCAAATTCTGATGACGCACTTGAATTGGGGAGGCCAATGTACTACTTTACTAAGGCTGTTTGACTACAGTTTTGGATTACTTACAGTGTCATACTGGACATTGTATTACCTTAAGTTTCTTTCATTCTCGCTCCTTTTCTCTCTCTCTCTCTCTCTCTCTCTCTCTCTCTCTCTCGCTCTTTCTCTCTATGTTAGGTTACGTATGGATAACTGATTAATATAACCAATAACAATACGAACCCTTTTTAATTCTACTTGAATATGATCATTGGAAAGAGAGAACGAGACATGCATGCATGGATAGGAAACTGGAATGGATAGGGTTGAGTAACTGTAAGAAAGGAGAATTAAGTGAAAGAGAGAAAGAAAGAGAGGAAGAGAGAGAGAGAGAGAGAGAGAGAGAGAGGGTGGACGAGAGGCAGAGAATAAAGATAGTAAGAGGTATTCCGTGTGCATTGTGTGCGAGGGAGCGTGCGGGCGCGGGGTGAGTTAGAGACCGAAACGGACGGGAAGAGTCACAGACAGAGGAGGATTAAAACACTAGGAGTTGGATGAGAAAGGAGAAAATGTGGAAAACAAGAGAGAGAGAGAGAGAGAGAGAGAGAGAGAAGAGAGAGAGAGAGATAGAGGGGGGGGGGGGGTGTATAGGGAGCGAGGAAGTGCATTGTGTAGGCCTATAAATATTTTAAAAAAACACATGAACGAAGCATGGGGATATTATGGGGCTGGGCATGAGGTACAGTAACATAAGAGAACATTACATAAGAATGAGACTCTACTACTTGGCTTTTTTCTTCACAAAATTATTGCTTTATTTTTCACACACAAAAATAAACATCTATAATTGGTTCGGGGCAAAAGTCGAAAATAATATTCAACATTGCCTGGTACCCTGTCGACCTGTTCGGACATTTCCTACTTTACCCTGTATTCCGATATTGAAATGATTTCGTTCGAAATTAAAGCACACCGTTCAATTATATTAAAATAAACCGGAGAAATTTCCTAAAACCTGTTATCCAAATTGCACTTGATGGAAGCATATAGGCTTATCCAGTAACATTATCATCATGAAGTAACCGATCAGTTGTCGCGGAGCTAAAATGTTCATTAAAATAGCCGCTTAATTTAGTTGTTCCTCTTGATTCCGCTGATCCAGTCGTTGTACTGTGTAACCCTAGTGTAGACTCCTGGGTTCAGGGGATCAGCGCATCCGTAGCCCCAGCTGACGACACCGGTCAATTCCCAGGCCCCAGCGCTGTTCTTGCACACGAAGGGTCCACCGCTGTCTCCCTGTGTACAAAAAAGTAAAAGTCAAAATGTTTAACGAAATATGGAACTTCTGTCTGTCATTCCCGATGTTGATTTTCAAAAATATTGTTTAAATGAGTAAAGTCATAATTTTGTATAAGACATGCAGTGCTACAAAATGTGATCATCAGCTAGAGGCTAAATAATAATTCATACCCCCCACCCCCTAAAGACAAAGTCCTCAATATCATGTGCTCAGATTTGAAAAAAAAGAAAGAAAGAAGCAAGCAAAACCAAAGAAATAATCCAAAGAAAAAAAACAACGAGATAATCGAACTTTTTCAAATTGTCAACAAATCATTTCCAAATTTCGTTCAAAAAAGCAGAAAACACGTTTTAAAAATAGGTGTTTTTTCTCCTTCTCGATTGGAGCCAGGGTTTCAAAACTGCCAGATGGTCCACAGAAATAGTTAAATGGGTGTGTGTGTGTGGGGGGGGGGGGGTGTCTCACTCACCAACAACCCCCCCCCCCCCCCACCCCCATCCTGAATAAAATGGAACACATACCTGGCAAGAGTCCATGCCACCGGAAGAGTATCCAGCGCAGAACATGTTGTCAGTGATCTCGCCATTGTACCACGAGGGACGATTGCACACCTTGGTGTCGATGATGGGTACGTAGACCTGTTGGAGCTCGGCATTGTCGATGGCAGCTAAGGAAAGACGGAAACAGGGGGTTAAAGGAAACCAAAACCTTCATACTAAGTTACTTTTATTGTAAAGTTTAAGATATTTGAAAAATATCAGTGAAAATTTGAACAAAATCGGGCAAGGAATAAGGAAGTAAGAGCTTTTTGAAATGACTAGTCACTAGAGGGCGGTATTCAATTTGATGACATCATCTGTTAACAACTCTCCATGCCTTTTGTACATAAAATTTCACAATTTTGTTGTTTTCTTCGTATTTATTTGTGTTCTTGATCCGACTTCATAACATGTGAAGTAGAATATCATTTTGCATACTATATCTTGCTTTCGGGGTAGTACATTATCTCAATCACAAGAAAGAAGGAAAAATATGAAACTTGATGTACAAAAGGCATGGAGAGTTGTTAACAGATGATGTCATCAAATTGAATACCGCCCTCTAGTGACTAATCATTTCAAAAAGCTCTTACTTCCTTATTCCTTGCCCGATTTTGTTCAAATGTTCACTGATATTTTTCAAATATCTTAAACTTTACAATAAAAGTAACTTAGTATGAAGGTTTTGGTTTCCTTTAACAGTGACGATCATTGACTGAATTGATAAATAGATATATTATATGAAATAATAATACTAACAAATACAAATAATGATTAGAATACTAGTAAAATACATATAACGCCTAGGCTATTCCTCTCTCTCTCTACCTTGTTGTCTTTTAAAATCTCTTCGTTTTAATTATCTTGTTCATTCTCCTTATCTCTCTTTTTGTATTTCTTAAATAAAATGCTACTTTCTCTCACACCTCTTTTCTATCTTTTTAAAAATATATTAATATATATTATTCCCTCTCATAATTTCTCTCCCACCCTCTCTTCCTTTCTCCTATAAACTCTTACGTCTAATAATTTCGCTTTCACACTTTCCCTCTTTAATCTGTTGTAATATTTTTCATCTTGATTCTCTCCCTCTCTCCCACCCCCATTCTCCCTCTTGCCATTCTTTCCGACTCTCCCTCTCACCCTCTCACCCCCATTCTCTCTCTCTCTCTCTCACCCTCTCACTCTCTCACACACACTCTCTCTTTCACCCTCTCACCCTCTCTCTTTCTCTCTCTCTCTCTCTCTCTCTCTCTCTCTCTCTCTCTCTCTTTCATACACCCTCCTACCCCACCCCATTATCCACTTACCCTCCTGGTCGCCCCAGCCGGTAACCACGCACATGGTGTCGGCGGGGTAGTCGGAGGTGGCCACACAGGCCTCACTGATGGCGTCGTTGAAGTCGATGGGGGTCTCGAGCTTGAGCATGGCGATATCGTTGTCGAGGGTCATGGAATTGTAGTCCTCGTGGACGAAGATGCCGCCGAGCTTGGCGTTCACCTGGGTGGAATCTACTTCGTCGCGGTCGTGGGATCCGAGTGTGATGGTGTAGTCGGATAGACGCTTCCAGCGGCTGTAGAGATTAAAATCCTCTTTTATTTAATCTATTTATTTATTTATGTATCAATCTATTTACACATTTTATTGGTGTAGTTATTAATTCATAAACGAATAAATAAATTCATTCATTCATTTATCTTTTTTAATAATTTCGGCGGTATGCATTCATCTTCGTGTCAACACTCAAAATATATTGTCAACAAAACGTGTAAGCCATGTTGTTAAATTATGTAATGCAATAAAGTACCTCCAAAGAGGAAATAAATTATTGAAGATAATAATATGTAATATGTAATTATTCATTTTGTTTATTAACCATATGACTCTGTGACAGTGAATTACAACGTTAGTAACATACAGTGCGATAAAAATGATAATACCCCAAGATTAGATTTTCATAGGAAACACCAAGGAAATATAACTTGGAACATCGCCCTCCAACAGTAACTCAATACTTTGAAGTTGATGGAGGCGGAAAGGAGGATCGGAGATCTACAATCTAATGAAATGTGAAAGTGAACATGGAAACGGCGTACATATTTCCAACAGACTTCTTTCTTTGACATTCTATACTTATTATCAATGTATTGTTCTATTTATTTACTTATTTTGACACATCTGATTCCGAGGCAGCCATGTTAACCAGTAGGTGACCAATGAACAAAAACAACACTGAAAATGTATTTAAAGCATTTTATTCATAAGGTTCTTATTTTCCCAGCATTGTGATGATCATTGAAAACATCCTTGTCAATCACATTGTATTGCGTGACAGAATTCATCCTGTTTTCATTTGTTTTCATTTTTTTATTATTAGGAAATAGGAAAGTTAAAATAGTTCTTTGACTTTTGTGGTAATATAATCGGTACTTATCATCTTTTTTTGGATAAACTTGATCTTAATGGCCCACTTCATTTTGTTATGAATATCGAAAGTTAAAACAAATGAAATGAAACAATAATAGATTAAAAAAAAATAACATCATAATCACATTTAACATTGAGGAGATTACCAGGAAATAGTCTCATATTCCCGGTGTCATGATTTTATCATTAGCCCAATTTCCATTTAATACAAACACATCTTTTATCATGCGTCAGGGAGTAAAAATAAAGACAAATCGGAAATGAGATGGTGAGTATGAAGAATAAAAAATATCCCTAAATTTTATTGGATGTATGACTTAACAAAATGTATGATTACTCTTTGGCCAAATTGAAGGTAATTCGTATTGTCTCTTTTCCATGGAAATTAATCAGCCTTGACCACGTGAACAGTAATGTCACAATATTAAATAAAAAATATCCCTAAATTTTATTGGATGTATGACTTAACAAAATGTATGATTACTCTTTGGCCAAATTGAAGGTAATTCGTATTGTCTCTTTTCCATGGAAATTAATCAGCCTTGACCACGTGAACAGTAATGTCACAATATTAAATAAAAAATATCCCTAAATTTTATTGGATGTATGACTTAACAAAATGTATGATTACTCTTTGGCCAAATTGAAGGTAATTCGTATTGTCTCTTTTCCATGGAAATTAATCAGCCTTGACCACGTGAACAGTAATGTCACAATATTAACTATTGACGGAAAAGTATTCTCTATTTTTTCCTTTTGGCACGCGAATTTTCAATTTAGATGCAATCCCCCAAAATGTAATCAACGATAAGAACACAAGATACATGGCATAATGTGGGACATGAAGAATGTAAATGCAATATACAGAAAGTGTAAACGCGATATGGACAACATATGATTAAGTCAGAACAAAAAGTATTAATGATGCCACGAGTACCACCTTGGCGGGTTATGTTTCCGTATACGAATCATATACATTCGTCCATATATACACCCTCTTATACACCTCTAAATACAAATGAACATAACAAAAATATACCAATCAATAATTAAATTGTCATATGGATTCCTATATTCAGAGTCATTGATAAATTATGTGAGCATCAGTGCGCAAATGATGTTAAAAGGGTAAACATATTCTTCTGGTATCATAAGCTTTACTATGACAATATTCATCAATATTTTGTTCCTTTTTCTAGGGGGAGGCGGAGGAGGGGAAGGGGGGGGGGGAAGGGGGGGGGGGAGGCGGAGGAGGGGAAGGGGGGGGGGGGGGGAAGGGGGAAAAGGGGGGGGGGGGGTAAATTTTCGCCAGAGATGGTCCTATACCCCATTCGAGAATGTCCCTGAAGTGTTCCCATTCCCACTGTGATCATTCTGTGCTCAAACTCTGTGGTCTTCCTACACCTCCCATCCCATAATACCATACTATACTACTGCTACTGCTGCTACTACTACTGCTACAACTACTTCTAATATTTCTACTACTACTACTACTACTACTATTGCTACTACTAATACTACTACAATTCTTTCTACTAACAATTTTATTCACCCAGGGAAGACACATCAGCATTAATACTCTTCTTTCTGAGGGCCCTGCAATTATGTTTTACTCCATTAATAACTGAATTTTTTTTTCACATGGGTGAAGAGTGGTAAATGTGGATTGATGACTACCCAAGAGATGATAGTTCCGGGCTAGGATTGGAACCCTAAACCCTTAGATTGAGAGTAACGTGAATGAACCACCATACCACGCAACCTCCACCCAGGGGTCATCTAGAAATACTGTTAGCATGCGTGACCACAGTTTTTCCAGACATCCCCTAAACGAGGATTTCTTCTGAAGCCAAAATACACCCTAAATGAGGACTTCGCGTGGGTTTTTCAATAGTCTCGGCAATTGGCAATTATTACCCCCCCCCCCCCCCTATTATCCCGGTATGGCCCCGAGGACTAGAAAAAAAACTAAACTTAACGCGTATACCAGCGCGTACAGAAGGATTTTTTTTTTACCATTTCTTAACTTAGTACCCTTTTTCATCACTAAATATGGCCCTAAATTGACGTTTTTTAACCTCTTAATGCGGCACCGCGCGGACCGCGTCCAATCTATAAAAAAAAAAAAAAAAAAAAAAACACGCCTTAAAAGGCGTTTCTTTGTCACGCATGCTTACAGTATGTATATTTGACTGAGGCCCCCGAGCACCTCTACGACACTAGGGACTTTGAGATTTGCACGACGAGAGCGTGGACTGCCGCGTGTGACATTGTGTTAAGGCACTGGGCCGTCCCCGGCAGTGCCTTAAAAGGACGTGTACCTTAAAAGGATGTCACATTACCTTAAAAGGATGTCGCACGTGGCGGTCCACGTTCTCGTCGTGTAAATCTAAAAGTCCCTACTTACTAGAAGCAGTGAGCTGCAGACACGATCCATTGGTTGTCAATGAGGGTAGCTCCACACATGTGGTATCCACCCTGTCCGACAAGGTAGTTCTTCCTGATGCCGACCTGCCACGGCCAGGAGCCGGGCATGGCGGCGTCGCCTCCCACGATAAAGGTGTTGACGGGGTCGACGGCGGGCTTACCACAGTCTGCGAGAAGAAGAAGAAGAATACAAGAAGAAGAAGAAGAAGAAGAAGAAGAAGAAGAAGAAGAAGAAGAAAAAAAAGAAGAAGAAGAGGAAGTTGGGTTAGTGATGTAGACAAAATGGCATTGTTTAACGATGTTAAATCTGAGATGCATGGCCCTACATGTTATCAGTGTCTGTGATACGGTGAAATAATCACTATGAACATGGTGAACAATGAAAGCGGACAAAATATACAGTTCCTCGGGTAGACAAAGGAACATCCCTTTACTGCTTTTATGTAAAAATGTGTGGAACAGGTGTCACATGCATATTCACCTGTTCTACACATTTTTACATAATAGCAGTGAAGGGATGTTTCTACCTGAGAAACTGTATATTTTGTCCGCTTTCTTTGTCCACCATGTTCATAGTGAATGAAGCCCTAACAAAAAATGCGCTCCAAATGATCATGAAGTGCCTCAAAAAAATAAAAAAATTTGAGTGACCGGTTTTACCATACTCATTTTCCCCAATAGACTGTAGTGTTATCAAAACCGTTAGGAAAACGCACAATGAAATTTAATTTTCAATCATAATTATCTTGATAATCAGACAGGCGATCGGCTTGTAAAAGTTATGGGGCTCCTGACTGACCTAAAGGTTTATAATTATCATTGCAGCATGAGCTAAATCCAGGATTTTGTTTCAGAATCTGAGATAAAATTACCAGATCCCTTGATGCTGCGTCTTTGCATTTGGCGCACTGCATTTCTATGATGCTGTTGATTGAACAAATTGAATAAATTCATCAATTCCTGATGAAGTCGTATGAGCGAGAATTCAATTTATTGTTGTCTCATATACGGTTGTCTTATTTACTTCGTATATATATGTATTTATTATGAAAATGTGATAGCAAAATGTGTATATTGATGGTCATCTTGCGAGTAATAACCATTAACTACTCTCATCGGACTCTCACCATTAATTTTTCTCTTCATTTTTTATTTTTTATTTTTTTATGGTGAACTATTGGGGGGGGGGGGGGGGGATGATTGTACAGGCCATCACCCCACCTGAAATATTTTTTTTTTTGGGGGGGGGGATATATCCCCCCATCCCCCGGGATCGACACCCATGATTAGGACACTGCTAACGTTACAATTTCACAGATATGACATACGTGACATATTCATAATTCATGCAAAGTTCTACAGAATTTGAAGTTGGCTGCAAATGGGACATAGTATCTTTTTGTTTTAACAGAGATGGCGCCATTTAATAATGATCCATTTTGAACAAGAAATCTTCCATGTCATTTGATAATCTTCGTCCATAATCATGAACAGAATACCAAACACAAAGAGTATTTGACATGCATGTACAGCAAAGCTTAAAGAGACATTTTTTTGTAGATATGATTGAAATTTGGCAAATACAAAATTTAAACTTTCTTTGTAGGTGAGTGTAAATGGTATTTTTTTTTTCTTGAAGGTGTACATGCTATTAGACAATTATGTTTCGGTATCATACAGAGAATATACTCTCTTTACCAATATAGAAAGAGAAACATCTTTTAGAAAATAGGTGTTTAGAACTCTCTCTCTATACGTGCCATATCCTGAGACGTTGGCGACCATTAAGTGCCACAACTCTCTGTCCCATATTCTATAAAATAATTCATTCTCCCCGAGATCAATTCCACTATCAGAAATCCTACTTCTTTTAGCTACTCATCCATAGAATCCTCCTTCTACCCCTACTTCTCCTCCCCTTGATTCTTCCAGTCGGTGCAAGATTTTCCAAACCTTTCTTTTCTTTCGTATAACATGACCCAAGAAGCTCACCTGTCGACCACTAATATTATTCAGAACCTTTCGTCTTCTTCCTGCCATGGCAAATACCTCATTATTTGAAACTCTTTCTGTTCATGAAATTCTTATAGCATCCCTCTTAGGAAACGAACTTCACAACTTTCCAGTCGTTTTCTTAGGTCTGATGTCAGGGACGAACCTCCACTAACAATAAATTAGAACATAATATCGGCCTCGATTGAAAGAGCAGACAAACATTTTGAACAACCACGAAGGAACCAAACTTCACAACTTTCCAGTCGCGTTCGAAGGTCTGATGTCCGGGACCAAACTCTAATAGCAATCCATTAGAACATAATATCGGCATCGATTGAAAGAGCAGACAATAATTTCGAACAACCAAGAAGGATATTTTTGTTCTTGCAAAAACTTACCGGCCAGAGCGGCAGCGACGCAGGAGAGGAGTACGATTGCCTTCAACATGATGAGAGCTTCCAGGTTCTTCTTCCAGAACTGTAGTCGAGATGACTTGTAGGAAACCTCCGAATCCGCCACCTTTATACCAAACTGGTATCATCTTAATCCGATTTAATAAGGGCTTAGTTTTGGGGACGCGTGTGGCCTATCTTAATCCTGTCTTAAGCCAGACGTGTGCGTAGATGTGACGTTAATAAGGTCCAAGATAAGAACAAATGACCTTGCATTCATATGCATCATGTTACGATTAAAACAAAACATACTTATACTTTACGTATATTTCTAACTTCTATGTTTGTTGAAACCAACCCCCGGCCTATCTTCAATTCAAATCAATACTTGGTTGCCAAAACTGTGAGAAAAAGAGCATTTTGCTAAATTTCACAAAAATGTGAATATGTGAATAAATGTGAGTAAATGTGAATATTGCCTTTATTGCTTGCTTCAAAGGCATTATTTTATAATTATTGCAATTATATTAGTCTATGAGAAACTAAATAAAATGGTTTATATTGTTGAAATGCGTTAATGAATCATTATGTATTTTATTTTAAAGAATACTCCTGTGAAACTTCCGCTTTTGCGAATAGCACACCAATGAAACCTAAATTTACAATATGTTTAATCTTTGTTCATTAGGATTAGTATCACCGCTTATTATTTCCGTGAAATATAACCTCATTTATATCAATTACAAAGTTTAAAGAAAAATATTTCATAACTTTATTTCAGCCAGAACTGCATGAACAAATCTTAATTCAACATAGAGAAAGATGAGATTAATATGCAAAATTTGTAATGATGTAACGATATAACAAAAAGAACAACAACAACAAAAACAACAACAAAGCACTACGTATATAATAATAATAAATTGATAGATATCTTAGAGATCTATATGAAATTATTTTTACTACAAAGTAACAATATATGAAATGATAATTCCATTGCTACGCGTTTTGTTGTAAATTTACTTTTTTGCCCTCGCGAATTCACTGCTCCACAGTTCAAAATTAACACAAAAATCAACCGAAACAGACTTTTAATGTGCTTACATTGCTAGTTTGCATGATTCAGGGACTCCTTAACTACTATTCTACTACAAATTAAGTGTTTCCAAGTAAAAAATAAAATGTTAAATGATTATTTCGTCTCCTCTGGTATGAATTATTACACAATCCAGGCTAATGACTACCCAACAAACCTATTGGCCCGAATTCACAAAGGAGGTTTGTCGACAAACCTCCTTTTGTTTTTTTACAAACCAGGTTTGTAAAAAACGCGTCAAAACGCGTCATATGACGTACATAAACATCGGTTTGTCGACAAACCTCCTTTGTGAATCCGGGCCTTTAGGTGCCAATTAGTCATGTGCAAGATTTGATACACGCAAACATAATTATGCTGGGAATCTCGCTCAACAATCCTAGTTTTCGGAGATTTCCCTTTTTCCCTTTCAGTTAAATCAAGCAATATGAAATATGTTGTCTTATTCTAGAACTTACATGTACTCTGTAAACTTTTTTTTGTCTCGTAGTTACTTATAAATATTTTATATTT
This sequence comes from Strongylocentrotus purpuratus, assembly GCF_000002235.5. Classification (NCBI taxonomy): domain Eukaryota; kingdom Metazoa; phylum Echinodermata; class Echinoidea; order Camarodonta; family Strongylocentrotidae; genus Strongylocentrotus; species Strongylocentrotus purpuratus. The sequence goes on along the minus strand of NW_022145602.1, from coordinate 9,838,745 downwards.
ATATTCATTTCTAGTATAATTTATTTGTTCTTTTATATATTGTAATACTGTATAGTGTGTAAATGAAATTTCAATTTTGGATATTTGAGTGGGAAAAAAAAGAAAAAAAAGAGAAAAAGAAAAATCATATCAATGGTTACCAAATTATCTTCAATGGCCTTCAATATGTAAAAATGTCATCTATTCATACATACAATATACATCGATCTACCAACTACCTTTGCCTTATGTTTTGATTAAAACCACGATAAACCACGATCTCCTGCACGTGTTACGAACCGCTGCCTCCATGTCCACTACCTGTATTACGTAACAATATTTATGTTAATCTGCTTATTTGATATCATCACTGATGCCAGGATATATTTCAGTATCGTGATCTGGTTATCATTATTCTATTTATAAAAATAAGGTTTCAATGCCTATAACCTAGGTATAATACCATCTAATCTGATATAACAGAGACATATGGTTTCGAGATACTGCCGTGATAACATTTGTAAATATTTCAGGCTAAAATCAGCGCCCAAACACACACACCCACCCACCACAACACACACACACACACACACACACCACTTCGCTCACTCAAAAAAGTTTACACGTAGAAAATTAATAATCACTTAAAAAAAACAATCTATGAACAGTAAATGATTAAACATCTTATGAAAGAGTGTTTTATCCCAAATCATTTGATATAATTAAATGTGTGGTATGTGCTCACGTGTAAAAGAACAGGATACCTTCTATTATCAATCTCTAATTTTGATACATTTCAGTCATTCTCTCACTTTAATACTTTGGCGTAAGTCGATTTTTGCACTCCATATGGAGTTTGCTTGGATTTGTCTCATAAAACAAGTTGACCACAAACTAACTCCCACACGGTGTTGAGTGCTCAGGGGTCACGGGCCACTTTTTAAGCGGACACTTTTTTTCTTTTTTTGGTCTCGAAATTTGAAAATTTGACATTTTTCATCGTTGGGGGGGGGGGGGGGGGTAAGGTCACCTTTTTTAGGTTAGCCGTGGGCATATATATATATATATATATATATTTTTTTTAAATAATTAAAAAAAAAAAAAAAAAAATCCAAAGGGGGGGGGGGGGGGGGGGGGGGGTGGGTTTTAGGTATTTTTAGGGGGGTTTACACACATAAAAATACCAAGGGGGGGGGGGTTTGAACCCCCCAACCCCCCCCCCCCCCTTCGTACGCCCCTGCATATAGTTGGTAAAAGACTCCGCATGAAACTATAAAACCAAAATGTAATTTGCGTTCTGGCAATTGGAGTACAAAGAAGGATAGCAGGTGAATGAAATGCTTCATCAAGGCACAAACACCTGGGAAGGAGGCATCCATAAATTTGAATAATTTAGTTGATAAACGACTCCGCATGTGGACGTTTAATGGTAGAGCAGTGGATTCTTAATAACACGAACCCATTTAACAGGATGTAAATTAAATTTGGCGCGGTTGGAAAATGCAAGTTTGTACCCTGCGACTTTAATGGTACGATCAAGTAAATTAAAACAGTAAAATGGCTCTTATTTTAAAATTATTCATCAAATGGAACCCACAACGTCAGAGATATCAGACAAAATATGTTATATCTTAATAATAATTTAAAAATGTGTATAAACATTGTGAAAGTGTATCATTTTACGATAAAAGACACCGATTTAGCGAAGATGACGTCATTAGAACCTGTTTATGTGCGCTTGCATCAGGGAATTCAAGGTCAAAAGGTCAATTCAGACGCTGATAAGTTATTGGTCAAGCCTTTTTGTTTCCTTTATTCCGACAAAATTATACAATCAACCAAAACAAGTTTAATACCAGAAGAAAGGTAACGATTAGTATTTTCATTAACCGCTTGCCCAAAGTCGCTTGACCACAGTGAAACGAGTAAGAGCTTGCGAGAGCGGCCAAAGTGTGATTCAAACTCGCTATTTGCTCTTCTCCAACGCAAAAAGAGACGACATTGTGCTTGATAAATATATCTTTTCCGACAAATGTACAGTAAATTTGCATATGGTCTTTTTGTATTATACTTTATGAAATGTTACCCGAGTGACTTCCGGGCACCCCAATGCTGGAAAGAAACGCACATTTTAGAAAACTTTGTTCTATGCACGCAAGTCACATTAAGCGGATGATACAACGTTTCCATATGCGCAAACAATGCCTCCTGTTCATCCAAGCGTAAACACATACCACACAAACATGATATCAAACGATTAGGGATATAACACTCTTTCAAATTCGTTCATAGCTGACTTTTAAAATAAATGACAATTTTCTAAGTGTAAACTTTCTTTTGACTCAAACGAATATAGACATATTCGTGTTAGCATTTACTTTAATGAAATAAACTTAACTGGAATCGTGTTAACACTTACTAGTCAAAACACTCCAGATTTAGCCTTCATGAATCTCAGCAAAAACGTACAACAGGTTGAACAATTTTCCCTTTCTTTCAAGGACTTCAAACAAATAATAGAATCGAAACCTGTAATTGCCAATTAGGTCATCCATTATTTTATTCAAACAATGAATTCGGAGGATTCGCCATTAGGGGTTTTAGTAATGGACAATTTCCGTCTCTTGATAAAATCTATTGGCAAATAGCAATACCCATTAAATTATGCAACGTTTACTTCTTTCTTTCTTTCTTTACAAAAATCGTTTGCGGCAGCGACTGACGGGGTCTTTTACTTTCTTGTGATAATGATATCGCACATAAAGTGAATACAAAATCAATTAACTGAACAAATTTGCTTTGTATTGAGAGAGAGGGAAAGAGGGGGGGGGGGGGGGGGGGTGCAGGAGGGTATATGCAGAGAGAGGGAGCGAGAACTGATCTTCGTACGTTTTACGGTCTACAAAATTTGTAACAGCCCCCAAAGCGAAAAATCCCTCGCTAAAACGAAATAAAGGAAATACAAGAGAAATATCACATTTCTTCGAAACACTGCAAGTTGGTCACTTAAATTTGTTATTGGGTATCCTAATTATGACTTGTCCCTTTTATCGAAAACCTTTAATCACAAACGCACGTATTGTGTTTGACGAATACGAATTATCCGACCAGAAAAGATTTCGTGCCTCGGCCGGGAAAAACAAATAAAACGGTTTAGGTTAATCACGGAACCTTTATGTCAAGTGCTCTTAATGAACAGAGTAAATAAAGACTCGTTCACTCTGCTAACAAAGAAAGGGAAAGTGCTTTTTAACATAAATGACTTTCTAGATATAATTATGTTGAATTTGTGAGTGCTGTCATGAGGGGCACTTTAATGTTAACATTGCAAGGAGAATTTCTGTGGTATAACCCTTTATCATCGTGACTATAAAACGTTCTGCAAACACTAACAAAAATTACTTGAGCTAGAGACATCTGAAATTAAAAATTGATTTTAGCAATCAGTTTGTATTGATGTCGACAGCATTAATTCACAAAATATAAACTTCGACTATTACTGCCTGTGATTGTATGCGTCAAATATCGTGTCTGCGAGGACGGATTTTCTCCGAGGTGAAATATATACCTTATGCGAGTCTTTTTTTTTCACGGTTAAGAAAGCTCTTCTGTGAAGGACCTACTCTGTCAGACATATTGGTATTAAACATGGATTCTCAAACCGGATTTCCAGACTATATTGATTAACTGATGTGAATTTTTATTATAATGATGTGATATGGCTCTGCAGTCGGAGATTTTGAAGGTTAAAACTTGGCATTTTACGAGAGAACATGAATTCGACATCCTATAACACGAGTCTCTCGTCCAATTCTTCAGGCTTCGAGGATTTTGAGTCTGTTTGCGAGTTTAGTAGTCAAGCTATGTCCATAGTGGTCTTGAATGCCATCGCAATAGTTCCACCCTCCTTGACCCTCATTATCATCCTTATCCACAAGAAGCTAAGGAAGCAGCACAACATAATACCTTTCAATATCATTCTTTGTGATTTCTTCGTCGTTGCCCTAAGCGCGTATCTCCTTGCATCGGATTCGTCAGCGGTAAGGAAATGGACCTTAATCATTAATGCGTTTAATAAAGATATATTTATGTATATACATGTATTTATATATAAATATATATATATATATGCACCTTTATATTTATGCACATATGCATACACTTACACACACACACACACACACTTTTTATTTCCATAGTTCTTTTTTTTTTATTGATTCCAAACAATAGAAATCAATCTTAGAAATAAAATACAGTTGTTTTTCATCTTGACATGTATTCAAATCATTTTCATTACAAAGATTGTACGATTGATGAAATCAAAAATGAAATCAGTTGTAACATAAAACATACGCACACACACACACACACGCACACACACACACACACACGCACACGTGTGTGGTGTTTACGTGTGTGTGTGTGTGTGTGTGTGTGACTAAAGTGCAGAAAGGCCATATTTGACTAGCAACAGCACTTATTGTCAGCTGTCTCTTTTAATCCTCCTTACAATGATTTAACTTTCTAAATAAATGTTCATATTTCAAAATCATGTTTCATGATGACTATACCGGATGTGTCAGTAAAACAATTTTAATAGCAGATGCAGTACTTTTTAAGTTGCTGACGATTATATTTTAGTCGCATTTTGATGAGACACATTGTATATGAAATATTCTTATCTGTACTGTGTGCACTGCAGAAGGTTTTAAATTTTTAACATCGATAAATCTTACCTAAACCTTTCAATGACAGGAGACCAGCCTCTTCTACAAGATCGTGCGGACACTACTTCTACCAATCGACTTCTCCTCGTTGATAAACATCCTCCTCGCCGCCGTCTACCAGTTCATCAACATCTGCGTAGACCCCTTCGGTGCCCGCCACATCATCACCACACCCCGCATCATCGGCGCCTGCATCCTAACCTGGCTACTCCCATTAATCCTAATTGGGCCCTTCAATTGGAGAGGCCTTGATCAACATTTATTTTCGGTATTTCTTGGATTTGAAATCGGAGCTCTCCTATTCACAGGCCTCTGCTGTGTCTTCATCTACAGAGCAATTTCTATAGGGCCTCCAGGTGTCGCTTTTTCGGAGGAGAGAAAACGTGAGAACGAGACAGTTTTTCTCACAATTTCACTAGTGTATTTAACAACATTGATCCCTAAATCTGTCCATCTTCTAGGGCTTCTCCTGTACATATATTACAGTGCTCTTTGCGGTCTTATTATTATGTCAAGTGTAGCATACAAAGGGGGTTGTGTTCTAAATAGTCTGGTGTACTGGTGGCGTCTAAAAGAGTTTAGGTCCTTGATAACACAGTGTCGAACAAATAAAGTTGATTTACAATAATTGGTGCACTGACACATGGAAGTTACTGGTAGATCCAAGGTGGTGGTGGGGGTGGGGGCACATGCAGATCCTAACTTTCGGACTATACCCAACTTGGATAGAAATTATGGAAACAGATAATTCATCCAATAAATTAACCTTTGGTTTATAATTTATTTTATCAAGTGTTTTTTTCTTCTAGTAGGTTAAGATTGCAAAAATTATTCCTGTCCATAGAAAAGATGATTGTGATTCATTCAAATGTCATCAACTGATATCTGTGTTGCCTTGTATACCAAAACCATTAGAAAAATGCGTTTATAATCGTTTATATAATTCCCTTAAAAAAAGATGTACTTTCTGATTGTCAATTTGGTATTGGAAAAAAACATTCTGCAATTAACCCATGCTTTAATTGATTTACAGGATAAAATAACCTTAGCAATTAAAAGTAATAATTTTTGTATTGGAATATTTATGGATTCATCAAAAGCTTTCGATTTTGTTAATCAATCAACTCGTTTGTATGCAATATGTGGAATCCCATTTCAATTTGTTAAAGATTATTTACATAGTCGTCTCCAATATACTATATTTAAAAATTCTACATCCCCCAATGGTCAATTCTAGGTCCCTTGTTTAAAAAAAATATATATTAATGATCCAGTTAAATCCTTTGAAAAGTAAGATCATGTTATGTACGCCTATGACACAACTCTTATGTTTACTCAATCTGATAATATTAATGTTAAAAGTAATGTTAATGAAGAAAGTGAATAACGTGGCTAAGTGGTAAAGGTAATAGATTGATACTTAATCTGAGCAAAAACAACTTTTGCAAATTTTATATTACAGAAAATACTGTTTCAAATCTGCTTAATAACAGACCTATATCATTTAAAATTGATTTAGTTTGTTTTTCTAAGCAAGAAGTTGTTAATTTTCTTGGTGTAAATGTAGTTAATAAATTTTATTGGGATGCGCATATTAATATTGTTATAAGTAAAGTGTCAAATGTATTGGTATACAATATAAAGATCTATATACCACTCTTGATATTATTTAAAGTATATATTGTTTTATCTCACATATTGTATTGTTATTTGGGGAAATTCTATTCAAATTCAAATGAAAACTCTTTATAATTAACAGAAAGAGGGCCTACGCATTGTTACAGGAAGTAGATATACAGCTCATTCTGGTCCATTATTATTAAGATGGTAGTGCTTGAACATTTTTTATTCTTTTAAATATCACATTGCATAAGTTGATGTCACATATTTTTTTTAATTGATCAATGAAAGACAGCTGTATTGTTTTCAAACAATAAAGAAAATCATGCTTATGATGATGATGATGATGAACAGCATATGTATGGCGCCATATATCTGTTTCAAAAAAAATTCAAATACTAAAATTTATAAATTATTTCATTTACGGAAAGTAAAAACAACCTATGTCAAAAAATCCGTTAGTAATGCTGTACCTTTCATTTGGAATAATCTATCACAGTGAACCCGTCTGTATAAAAACCTTTATTGTTAAAAAAAAAAAAACAGCTTAAATATAATATTTATTCTAAATATGGTTGACGTATAATACTTACCTGTATCATATTCTTGTTCCCAGTAGTTTTCTCTTTCTTTCTTTTTTCTTTTTCATCATCTTTTGTTATGTGTAGTTTGAGCACTCCTAAAATGTATTATTTAAAACTAAGATAGCTGTAAACTACAAAGCCTTATACAGGTTTTCCCATAGTTATGTTTTTTAATTTCTGATATTTAACGGTTTGTTTATGTTTATACATAATATTTATTTAATGATTTGTATTGTTTGTATTTTGAACGAATAAACCAACGAATGAACAAACCATTAACTGTTGTTAAATCCTTAATATATTTTTTTTGTTGACTTTATATAGAGCTTTGCCGATCGCTTGAGTAATTAATTTTCTTTTATACAATTATTTTTCTTTTTACTTATACTCCGTAACAAATATTTAGTTACCCATGGCTGACGTATTAGTTCTTTTAGATTTAATAGGTACAAGAGGTAAATATTTATCATATAATCTACTTAGCAAGATAATAAATACATTCTACTTTTGTTCTACATTGGGATACATAAATATTTATTATTTATTATATTTTTTATATTTATTTATTTATTATTTAACTCCGTTCTCAATGCATTGACAGATGCCTTGGTGATTTTATGAACATGAGATGGAGACACGTTATTATTGTTAGATTATTTGACTAACTCAAAAGAGGAAAAATATAGGTAAGTGATCAGTAATGTCAGTAGGCCCGACATATTGTTCCACTCGTGCATTTGCAATTTGTCATATTAGTAAATATATTATCAATTAGTGTAACACTAATACTGTACCTGTAATACGATTACTTCTTTATTTAAAAAAAGATCTCTTTGCAGCAGCGACTGACGTGGTCTTTTACTCACTTTGTGATAATGATATCGCACAAAAAGGGAATGCAAAATAAATAACCTGTAAACATTGCTTTGAATTACTGCTACTACCAGTAGAAACCCCACGTGTTTTATCCTGTGGTAGAGGTTGCGTCATTTTGCTGAAACATGAATGCATCAGCGACTGACGTGGTCTTTGACGCGCCTTGCGATACCGTACAAAAAGTGAATAGCAATTCAACAGCTTGGAAATGTCGCTTTGATTTACTACTGCATGCGCTAGTTTCATTAATTAGGAGTAGAGGCTCAGTGAATAGTCTGAGATGTCAAATAAGAATAATCTGAGCAGAAAAGATTTAGTGCCTCGACTTGGAAAAAATGGCTATGGTTAATCACAGAACCTTTATGTTAAGTGCTCTTACCGAATAGAGTCAATTACAAATGTGTTTACTCTGCTTACTTACAAAGAAAGGGAGAGTGCTTTTAACATAGATTATATAATTATGTTTAAGTTGTGAGTGTTCTCGTGAGGGGCACTATGATGTTTACATTGCAATGGGGATCTCTTTGGTACAGTCCTTTTTTTTATCTTGACATGGCCCAGTTGTCGTCAGAGAGCATAAAGTCTTCGTCCAATAACGCGAGTCTCTCACCTTAACACATTTGAAGACAATTATAGTCTGGTATCGACATGTACCATGTGTACAAGATCATGAAGATTAATGCCTTAATGTAGGATATAATATGGCACACTGATATCATCCAAGAGTATACATTCCAAATCATCAGCTAATTATTCAGGTGAAGGATATCTACATGAACATCTGTACATAATATATTCTTCGTGCTCTGATGATTTTTCGTCTGGCGGAGACTTCAGACTTCATATCTATGCCCGTTGGAGGACATGAATCTACACCCAATAACGCAAGTCCCTCGGCCAGTTCTTCAGGCTTCGAGGATGTATAGTGTCTGAGATCTAGTAGATTAATTCTCACTTTGAATGAACTGACAACCTGAAGGAGATTTTGAAGGGATAAAAACTTCGTATTTTACGAGGAAACATGAATTCGACATCCTATTACACGAGTCTTTCGTCCAATTCTTCAGGCTTCGAGGATTTAGAGTCTGTTTGCGACTTTAGAAGTCAAGTTCTGTCCATAGTGGTCTTGAATGCCATCGCAATAGTTCCACCCTCCTTGACCCTCATTATCATCCTTATCCACAAGAAGCTAAGGAAGCAGCATAACATCATACCTTTCAATATCATTCTTTGTGATTTCTTCGTCGTTGCCTTAAGCGCGTATCTCCTTGCAGCGGATTCAGGGGGTTCAGCGTCAGCGGTAAGGAAATGGACCTCAATCATTAATGCGTTTAGTAAAGATACATGTTATGTATATACATGCATATATATATATATATATATATATATATATATATATATATATACCTTTATATTTATGCACATTATACACACATGTACATTCACACCCACACCCACATTTTTTGGTTCAATGTTGTTGTTTTTTTTATTCCAAACGATACAAATCAATCTTAGAAATTTTATTACAAATATTGTACGATTGATGAAAACAAAAATGAAATCAGTTGTAAAATAAAACACACGCACACACACATACACACACACGCGCACGCACACACAAGTTCATAGTATTTGCGTGCGTGTGTGTGTGATAAAAGTTGAGGAAGGCCATATTTGATAAGCAACAACACTAATTGTCAGCTGTCTCTTTTAATCATCCTTACAATGATTTAACTTTATAAATAAATGTTCATATTTCAAAATCATGTTTCATGATGACTATACCGGATGTGTCAGTAAAACAATTATAATAGCCGATGCAGTACTTTTTAAGTTGCTGACGATTATATTCTTGTTGCATTTTTGCTGAGACACACTAAAAATGAAATGTACTTATCTGTACCGTGTGCAGTGCAGAAGGTTTTAACATCGATAAATCTTTCCTGAATTTTCAATTACAGGAGACCAGCCTTTTCTATAATTTCGTGCAGACGCTACTTCTACCAATCACCTTCTCCTCTCCGATAAGCATCCTACTCGCCGCCATCTACCAGTTCATCAACATCTGCGTAGACCCCTTTGGTGCCCGCCACATCATCACCACACCCCGCATCATCGGCGCCTGCATCCTAACCTGGCTACTCCCATTAATCCTAATTGGACCCTTCAATTGGACAGGCCTTGATCAAAATTTATTGTTGGTATTTCTCGGATTTGAGGTCGGAGCTCTCCTATTCACAGGCCTCTGCTATGTCTTCATCTACAGAGCAATCTCTATAGGTCCTCCAGGTGTCACCTTTTCGGAGGAGAGAAAACGCGAAAACGAAACAGTTTTTCTCACAATTTCACTAGTGTATTTAACAACATTGATCCCTAAATCTTTCTATCTTCTCGGGAATCTCCTGTACATATATTATGGTGCTGTTTGCAGCATTTTCATTATGACAGGTGTAGCATACAACGGGGGTTGTGTTCTAAATAGTCTGGTTTACTGGTGGCGCCTAAAAGAGTTTAGATCTTTGATAACACAGTGTCGAACAAATAGAGTTGATTTACAATAATTGGTGCACTGATACATGGAAGTTACTGGCGGGTCCAAGTTGGTGGTGGTGTTGGGGGTGGGTGCACCTGCAGATCCTAACGTTCAGACTATACCCAACTTGAATAGGAATTTTGTTCAATCTTCTTTTTCTCTAGATACAGTGGAATGTTGAGGCTGATAATCACTGTCTTAGATATGTTATGTTAAATGTGTAGTTGATTGTTGCGAGGAACCGAAAGCATCGGTGTCATGAATGTGTTATTTATTCTTATTTTATTATATCCATACGTTAAATTAATAATCAACGTATACAAATTACAATGGACACAGTATCTGTCCTTGAGGGACACCTACACGATATACTTGATATTATCAGTAGGTCGGAGGAAGGGAGATCTAGGGTACTCTGTGACAGTTAAATTAATTTTATGAATCGGCTCACAATATAAAGAGATATTTATTTTATTCCTGTCTTTATATTATATAATTATAACAAGAAATTCTTAATTTCTGAGGAAATGGGGGAATCCACTGCAAAAGCAGTGCATGTAGTTTGTGGATCCCCCAGAAAAAAAGTTGTATTAGATTATGCCTACGAAGACTTGGAAAATACAAAAATAATATTACAAAACAAAAAACAACCACGAAACGACAAGGAGAAGTAAAACAGATTTTTAAAAAAAAAAAGAAAAGGGGGAAGAAGGAAGAAGGAAGAAGGAAGAAGGAAGAAGCAGGATAAATCATGATAATCGAAGAAAATGTAGTTATAGTGGTGATTCTGGGGAGGTAAGATTATAAGACCAAATTAATATTAAAGTAATCGAGCAGCAGATCAAGACCTAAATAAAAAATTAAGATGATTACCAGGTGTTATCAAATTATTATTGTATATTACTATGATAAAGTTTGAGCTAAAAATATTTTAGTTTTTTTTTCTTGAAAGAATTTAGGGATGGACTTTTTTAATACCTTCACTTAGAAAATTCCAAAATCTAGGACCATCATACGTGAAAGACTTCTTCGCTAATAAAGTTCTAAAGAGTAGTATGTGAAACTCGTTAGACCATCTAGTTGGGTAATCATGAAATGACCGTTTTAGGGATAACATGGCATCAAATATATTATGTGGAAGGGTCTTCTTCTTTTTTTTTTTTTTTTTTTTTTTACTGTACTTATACATAAATTGTCCTTAGTGAAATAGATACAGGTCATTTGTTTTTAATAGTCTGCTATTAACAAATAACGGGTCTGTGTGTGAGAGTATAGCAGAATTGTAAATAATACGAAGAGACTTCTTTTGTAATAATAACAATCTATTTAGTAGAGTTTGCTGCGTATTGCCCCAGGCAAGCATCCCATAATTCAGATATGGGGAAATAAAGATAAATAAAGCATGAGCAGGGATGATGTCGGAAAATGACATAAGTTTATTTATTACGCCAATATTCCGTGAAATGATCTTACAATGCATTATCTTTATGGTATTTCCACGAAATTCTGTTATCAACAGTTATGCCTAGAGATGTAATGAATGAAACAACTTCCAAAGGGGTATCGTCAACAAAATTATTCATGGGCAGTGTGTCTATAGAATTACTAAATAACACGTTGTTGTTTGTTTCTTTTAGGTTAAGGGATAGTTGAGTAGTTTTGATCCATCGGGTGACTTTTTCAAGTTCAGAATTTACAACATTGACTAAAGTATTTGGATTTCTGTGGGAATAAAATATATAAGATCGTCTGCAAAATATACATATATATGAAAGGACATCGGACGATTTATGATGGTTTAATTGCCTTTGTACGCTATAAATAATGATGAATTAAGACAGAGTGAACAAACTATCGCTAATTAATTCTTATTTTATTTCTTGTTCTTCTACTTTGCATGATAATTTTGCTCGAATTGATTCGTTGTCCCATAATGATTATTGGTATGATCCTGTAACTGAAACAATATATTTTAATCTTATAACTGAAAATGATTGTTGGATGTTTGTAAAATATTAGAACACACTTATTCGTGTTGCTATGATAATGCAAGTTGTAAAGTATTGAAACAGAAAATTCATCCAATAAATCAACCTTTGGTTTATTTTTTATTTTATCAAGTGTTTTTTTCTTCTAGTAAGTTAAGATTGCACAAATTATCCCTGTCCATAGAAAAGATGATTGTGATTTATTCAAATGTCATCAACCGATATCTGTGTTGCCTTGTATACCGAAACCATTAGAAAAATGCGTTTATTTCGTTTATATGATTCCCTTAAAAAAAAAATGTACTTTCTGATTGTCAATTCGGTATTGGGAAAAAACATTCTGCAGTTAACCCATGCTTTAATTGATTTACAGGATAAAATAACCTTAGCAATTAAAAATAATAATTTTTGTATTGGAATATTCATGGATTTATCAAAAGCTTTCGATTTTGTTGATCAATCAACTCGTTTGTCAAAATAGTATTTCTTTGCAATACGTGGGATCCCATTTCAATTTTTTAAAGATAATTCACATAATCGTCTCCAATACACTATGTTTAAAAAGTTCTACAGCCAAATTTTGGTTATGACATGTGGAGTCCCCCGATGGTCAATATTAGGGATTCAGGATTTCAGGTGTGAATATTTTTAGAATAAGGTGACATTTTATTAAAAATTCATATTATAACATCCTAACCACAAAACAGTAACAACTTATGAATTACAAATACAAACAATAAGATACCTGTGTATAGACGGTCTTACGTTTTTTAAAATCAGCAAATCATCAATTTTACAATCAAGTTATCTGCGCATGCCCAAATTGCATTAACATACATGACTATGTATAAGGTTCGTTACAATATAGATAATTTGTGTTATTATTTCCTATAATTAAAGAAATTTAACTGGGTACGTACTAACGCTTACTTTTCAAAGCCTTCCGGATTTAGCCTTTACGAATCTCTGCAAATACCTAAAATAAGGTTGAAAGCTTTTCCTTTTAATTCTAGAGCTTTATAACAAACAAGACAATTTAAATCTGTAATTGCCAATTAAGTCATCCATAATTTCATTTAAACAATCAACTTGGAGCATACACCATTAGGGGTTTCAGTAATGGACAACTTTCGTCTATTGATAAAATCTATTTGCAAATGGCAATACCAATACATTATGCAGCGTTTACTTCTTTCTTTAAACAAAAGAGATCTCTTTGCAGGAGCGACTGACGTGGTCTTTTACTCATTTTGTGATAATGATATTGCACATAAAGTGAATGCATAACAAGGTACCTGTCATCATTGCTTTTGATTAATGCTACTACCCTAGGGAGCCCTCAAGTGTTTTTCTTGTTGCAGAGGTGGCGTCATTTCGCTGAAGCATGAATAACAAATAAAATGACTTGGTTAATCACGACACCTTTATGTCAAGTGCTCTTAATGAACAGAGTCAATAAAGACTAGTTCACTCTGCTTACAAAGAAAGGGAGAGTGATTTTTAACATAGATGACTTTCTAGATATAATTATGTTTACGTTGTGAGTGTTCTCGTGAGAAATCTCTTTGGTTTAATCCTTTTTTGATCTTGACATGTTTCAGTTGTCGTCAGAGAGCATGAAGTATAATTGATAACTGACACATATTTGTAAAGCTTAGATCCTCTTCTTTCATTTGATGCAACTCATATGATGCATATTTCACGCATGAGTGATCAAAACAAATTTGAAGAGAGGAAACCAAAAAGTCATTTGGCGGGCGGTATCTGAATTTCAAGGAGACGTCACATTTCTGGAAAGTTCAATTTCTACCCTTTCATATGAAAACTCAATCAGGAAAAAAAAAGAGCCATTTCTAAATACTTTCAAGTTTTGAATTAATTTCATTATATGTGATTTAGTTGATGTTAATTTATTTTCATGTACATGTACATCAGCTTTATAGTTACAATCCTGTCAATGTTTAAAAAGTTTTATCAGATTTTTGTAGTTGATTGATTCATTTACCATCAGCAAATAAGTACCATGCATTTCATTCAACGATATTTATATGTTCAAGAATAAGAAAATAATGGTTGGTAAAATGGGCTGGATAATAGCATAATGTGCTAGTCGATCCTAACGCCTTACAGATAAACAATGTATTTTGTACAAGTAAACTTCAGAAAACAAAACAAAAACAAAGAAAATAATTAAGCATTGCAATCAATATATTAAAAATAGATAACTTTAACAATGTCTTACAAGATACAAACTGATGTTGTGAAATATATTTTTATACATATTATACAGACTATTTGCACGGATTATTTATTCATGATTTTTTTTTAACAAATGTGACAGAATCTGACATCAATAGGTAATCACGTAACTAGCCACAAGAGACAATGAAAATCGACCTTGTGTCTTTCAAAATTTTGGCAGACGTAATTTTTCACTTTCTCTTTGCCTTGTGGAGTAGCTAATTTACTATAGAATATCACAGTAATCTATCAAAAGATGAGGCAAAATTTTATGAAACAGATCAAACATGAAAGTAATGGAGCTGAATAAGTTCTTCACTCTCTAAATGCAAAAAAGCACGAACTACCATTTTCTACGAATACAATATGCTTCTTAATAGGCTAACCTTATATTGCTCCCTTACACCCGTGTGGTTTTATCCACGTTTTATATAATGATGGATAATGACAAAGTACGCCTAGGAACAAAATATCGCACTCCTGATACACTGATTTACATAACGAATATGACTATTCCATGGCATATTTCTATCATTAATGGCAACATCAACTTCTTGGATTTTCTCTCCAGCTATGTTCAGTTTACCGTTTATACCTATTTTTTTACTCCTACTACTTATTAACATGAAATACGTTTTCATTGAATTAATTGTAAGTTTGTTAGCAGTGCCCCACTTTTCCGTGTGTTGTTAATGACTTCATCCACATTAATTTCGCCCTGGTCAGATGGAAAAGTATGAGTTATGTTAGAATCATCGGCAAACAGCCGCAAATTGAAATAACCAGTTACTGATGGCAGATCAATTATATAAATAAAAACAGAGTTGGCCCTAGTATTGATCCTCGTGGAACACCACATCTTATCGTATATCTTATAGATAACGTTTAATCACATCGAACAATTTGGATCTGTTACTAAGATAGTCCTTAAACCATGCAAAAGGTTAAACTCGATTGCCATGATTAGACAGTTTTGCTAGTAGTATAGATTAATGGTGTCAAACTTGCTTTCTTAAAATCGATAAATATGCCAAGAGTAAATCTCACTTCTTCGTTCCTGTAAAAGCAAGCAATGTAATAATCGTGATGCAGCGACGCATATTACAAGAGGGTAAAAGTGTACACACTAATGGGTGTAATGTACTCAAATTAAATAAGGTGTACGCAATATTGGGTTTACAATGATTTACCTAACAAACATTTCTTTAACCAATGTTTGGTCAATTTGATAGTCCCGAATTGTTTTAGTATTTAAACCCGACTCTGGATTTAAACATTTGTGATTTAAACAAGAAAATTGGGCGGAGATTTAAGTTTTCTTTCATGCATGATTTTAGACCCTGGATAGGACAAGAGAATACGAACCTTACAGTAAACCTTCATTATGTTTCGAGCAAATTTAATGATTTGACTTGTTAAAATCAAATAACAGGTACTTGGAGGATTACAACAATCATAATAATAATGCTGTTTTCATAGTTTGTCTGAATAACGAGGCATATAAACCCTGAATTAAATGGTGATATGGAACAGATTGAGCTAGTTCTCTAAACACTGGTGTCTGTGTCATCATCTTCCATTTGATCCTTCCGAGGATCAGCTGACTTTGTTCTCTCGAACGCATAGTTCTCGCAGAGCTCTTGGCAATCCCCACGATTCATGCGTTCGAAAGCCTTGGCCAAGTCCCCAAGGTTCTGAATCTTCTTTTGACTCTCCGCAAGAACAAGTAGTTCTTCAGTCGGATTCTTGCACTGCTCCAGTGATTGTATATAGTCGTCAAGTCCCAGCTGAATGGCAAGACCCCTCCAGTCACCAAAGACTGGGCTATCTCTGTTCAACCGGCAACGCAGCTCATGCTGTAGCATAGGAGGTACTATGGAAGCAATTGGAAGAGGGGCAGCAGTATTTCCTTGAGGATTATTCCCTTTGGGATTGTGGATGACCATCTCTTGGACGTAGATATTGACGTTCCCAGAACGCTGGTGCATATTTCGGTCTGCTGAAAGTCCTGGAACGAATTCTTGGACAATGTTTTCCACAATTGCTGATTGGGCTAAGACTCCCATTGTCCCCTCTGCTGCAGACTCTAATGAATGAACGGGCACTGTCGACGATGTCGGAGCTTAAAACAAAAAGAACAAAAAGATGATATGACGTAAATCAATTACATCTTTCAACTTTCAGTAGAGCATGTGAAGGAAATAATCGTTTATCACAAAGTATACGCTTTTAAAGGGCTTAAGATATTATTACCCCGGTTAAGTTCCAGCAACCGTTTAAGGTAGCCCGCCCACTTATTACACATGGATCGAGTGTAGCATAATTATAACAAATATTTTTTTACCAAAGGATTTTGTTCGTTACTATATGTAACATAAAATCAAATGTCAGTAACTATTCACCTCAAAGTTACGATTGATTGAGGAGATGAGATAATTTTTTGTGAGATACAATTGACTTTGTCGCAATTGACTCCTTACCAACTGCCCCTGTCTCTGTCACCAAATCATGTGTGACTTGGTAGGCATGTTCATATGACGGTGACTCTATCGATGGTGGAGTCAACGGCCTAGGTCTTGTAAGGAGTTCAGTAGGACTACCTCCGTCTGAAAAAAGGAAACGAAAAAAAAAAAGCTTTTAGAAAATAATTAAAACCAGACTCCGACCTGTGCTGTAGAGAACTCTGACTGATCCGTTATTTTTCGCACGTCGACTCTTGTAGCGAAGAGATGAAATTGTTCAATTTAAAGAGTAAATATTATACGGTATAAAAATACAATGATAATACAGTACAGGATAGTTAAAACAAAGGCCAATTTCAAGAATATAGGCCGCAGTAGCCTCCCAAAGAAGCACATGCAGAAAACGAATGCTAGAAGACCCCACCTCCTGCGTCCTCCTGCGCCCCCCCCCCCAAGAAAAAAATTTAAAAAAAAAACTTTTTATACATGTATTCCTCCAAGACCGCTCCTGATAGGACATAGTCTTACCCTTTGTGTCTGCAGGCTCAGGTGATGTTGAACCTATCGTTTCAAGATGATGCTCGCTTCTCGTCAGCTCTTCGGAGAGCTGAGATGCTGAAAATGCAATATTCAATCAAAATCAAATCAGCAATTCAGCACATATACAATTTTTTTCTCTCGATTTTGTTAAAATTGTCTCTTTACAGAATAAGGAAATTGTTTCATATAACAAGCTCGCCGAAATCCCATTGAAAGCGTGTTCATTTTCTTGCACACATTTCTTCACTTTTACCCATGACGATCTCGTAAAACGATGCCCTGCATATCGAAAAGTTTGTGTGTTTTTTAATCTTACATGTTGATGTTCCCCGTCCAACATCAGTGGGTTCAGCTTTGTCTTTGGTCGATGTAGATCCTTCCGGAGTTGATTGGGCACTTGGATTCTCATGCGGCGCATCTAAATTGTGAATACATAATATCAAAGTGAGGAGAAGCGATTAGCCTAAAATGATACTTTTTCGAAATTGGAGTCACTTGCCATGGTGCTTTTGCTACACTAAATGAACTGTATAGCATTGTACGTAAAAGATAATGTGCATATAATATATATATATATATATATATATATATATATATATATATATATATAATACAGGGTGGCCCAATACAATTCAATGATGTGGGTCGAATTCACTGGTACCAGCAGTAGTAGAATCTTTTCACATGAAAAAAATGATACCAGTATTGACAAAGCCGGTAAAAAAAATATTTTTTGTCTTCTCGAGCATTTTGTCCAGGATAAAAAAAAAAATTAAAAAAAAAAAAAAAATCAGTTTTTCAGAATTCGTATAATATCATGTCTTTCTTACACAAGTCATTAAAACGCCTGAAAAGAAAGAAAGGAATTCATGCTCTTGATATTACCCTTGTACTGTACTGGGAAGGTGATCTTCTTCGTGATTTTTTGCTTCAAGATGAAAGTGACGAGAACTCTGGATACTATTTGTTCACGTGGCTGAAGATTGAAGGGCATCCGATGGGTCGTCATGTCAAAGAAAGCACATTCTTCAAGTTCCTAAGAAAATCAGAGATAACCATCAATTAACACCCTTCGAAGTTTAATTTAGGAATTGTGACATGGTTTTTTTTCTCATTTAAAAGTGACAACATGAATTATGGCCAAATTTGAATCAAGTTTCCCAACATTATATTATAACGAGAACCAAGTAACCTGCAAACTAATTCTATTTATTGGTCCGTCTGACGTGTATTAAAGTCCAGAGTGTACTAGAAGCACAGCGGTAACGGTCCCGTAACTCGTTGCGATGATGGTTATCGCTTCGAACCCTCTGTCTGCAAAGCGGAAACACAAGCCATTGGATGTGTTGGTAAGTTGACCATGAAGTGGCGCTGTGCAAGTAACAGTACGCTACAGCAGAAAGTTCATCAGTACAAATTATATTGAGATTCTTACATCTTTTGACACTTCCTCTTCGTTTTCCAGATGTCTGACGAAAAGAGGTCCTTTTCCCCAATATACACAGTACTGCTCTCCAGGAAAGGCTACCTTGTAGTCTTGTATGGTATCCTGCAAAAGGTTGAACATTATATGAATCCATATTGACAGAATGATAATAACAATAATACTAATAACAATAATAATTGCAATAATGCTGTTCTTCAGAGGACACTGCGCTATGCTCTAGCAATTGTCAGGAACTCAGATACACCTGGGTGACACATATTGACTAATGTCTTGCCAAAGCACGTTAGCGCCTGGCTGGCATTCGAACCCTCAATCCTTTGATTCAGCGTCAAGTGGAGTGAATGACGACTATACCACGACACCTCCACGAAAGCGGGTGATGAATCTTGTGTGAGTCTTGAACTGATTATTTACTGCAAGGTGCGAAACGTTTATCTGGTTTGAATTTGTTGTGACCCCCCCCCCCAAACCCCCTTCGTGCACGGACCACTCTTCTCAGAAAAAGTTATACAATAAAGTATTGACATCGTAACCAACGGAAGACCGGGGACAAAAACAAATTATCTCAATGAATAAGGTATACAAATTTGGATCCCTTTACCGGTGTTTGCCTGACAAACAAAAATACAGTGTAAGTTGCAATGACTTACTATATGATTTCTGTCCATTATAACATTTAATTAATTCAAATTCATCTTTGTGCACTTAAATTTTAGCCTGGGAATCCGGGATCGTGCAAATGTCAAAGTTGATTTTAGTTATTATGTCTTCCAGGTTTAATAGCCAATGGTCACTCATTATCAACGAGACAGGACCTTATAACGAACGAGGGATGTATTCGATGATGCTTTGGGGGATTTGGTTGCAAACTGACAACATCGATTCATGCAATTGTACGTTGGCAGCTACGGATGACGAACTTGATTTGACTTTGACGAAACTAGATGCAAACTTATGAAATCGATTGGACAAAGTCTGAAAATGAATGACCAAAAGCGAAATTGACTATGACATGTACTAGATTTATTTATTTATTTATTTATTTATTTATGTATTTGAAAATATTTCCTCAGGATAACAAGATCAGAAAGGACTGGTTTACATCCTGGTCCTGAATAATAAAAGCTTACACTAAAACATCAAAACAAAACAAAATCATACATATATAATGAGCATTGTTAAAATACTCATGGAGTCATGATAACAATATTTAGTGACCATAATCTTGAGTAAAAACCAAGGCAAAATTACATGATATTTATTTTAAATATATAAAAAACAATAATGGAATCAAATAATCAACTAATTTATTTAAAATCAAAAATCTATCACAATACAAAATGAACTTATATCATGAAGTACAAAATTAAACTTAAAGCAAAAAGAGTAAAAACGACGATGATATTATTCATAATTTGCTGAAATAGGTTTTCTTATACTTGTTTTTGAAACAGTCGATGGATTGTGTATTTTGTAGGTTAGAGGGTAAATTATTGCATACTTTGCCGCCTTCGTAACGTAAACTATTCTTGAAAATTTCAATATTAGGCTGGAAAGTTTCGTGACGAAATGAGGAAGAAAAAACAAAACCATAACATGGGCTAGAAATATACCATACTGTTAATTCAAATAGAAATACCTCTTTCGTGCCGTAGAAGTCGTCTTTAATGACGAGCAAGATGTAGTTCCTGACGCCACTGTATGTTGACTGGGGAACGTATGGCGTACATGTGAGCCGTTTACCGATGAAGTATCTCTTGATTAAGGAGATAATCCACCATTCCGAGAAATGGTCTAAGTGCAGAGTAAGGTGATTATTTGCGACTACACACCGAGCAGCTTCGTCAGAAGCAGGAACTATCCTTGAGAATTCGTCAGACTCTTAGACCATAAACAAGAGGGGGACCGTGTTAATATTGTTAAGCAGTGAACTGTCAATGGTATGAGATTTACTTTCCCCCAAAAAGGAAATACAAATATATTATGTAAGGTTAGCGGATTTGATGGGGAGCTTTGTTGGAGGGTCGTTGTTTATACATGAGCAATAACGACATAAATGTTATTTGCTATTTGGTTACTTATAAGTTATTCAAACACAAAGACTGAAACATTTTCTTTTAAGTGAATTTCTATTCTAATAGAAGTTTCTCAAGTGAAACTCAGTGAAGTAGAACATTTTCAGATGAACATCAAAATTGAAGTGAGGACATATGATACCAAGAAATGTAAGAAAAGATTGATTTTGTGTGAAGATCTCTGTCATAATTGTGATGTGTTCGTCGTTGCAGTCAGGGGCTATCTGCATTGTCACAACATATTTCCCCTATCCCATCTCATTTTGTTTGTCTGACCAAAGAACATTAAGTGATTGAATACACTGTAATTTAATCAGTCGACTGTAATATGTTTGAATACAATGAGAAATGTACACTAGATCATTTAATCGCGATACCTCTCGCACTTTGAAAGTTCAGTTCAAAGCTTGATTAATGACAATAATCAGTGGTTGATATGGACATGTTACAGAGACTGCACTGTGCGCAAAGTTCTTATTGAAAATTGCTTGAGTCGAATTTATAAAAAAATGAATAATTAGTTAGAAACATCATCGTGTAATTTCAATGCGGAAGTTGACCAAATGTGGGTTTTAATAGGAGAAATGCTCCTATGCCCCTCTCCCCCCCATCCCCGGATAACACAATGCTTCTCCAGTGTTTATGTTACAGACCTCTAACCTAATGGACAATTGTGAATTATGCCATGCTCATGGCATACCGTGGCCTGAGCTAGACTGGGTTTTGCTCCACTAGGGCAGTAGTGCCATTAGGACTTTGACCATGGACCTACTGCTCTGACTGAGCGTTAAGTCATAGTGATCCAGGTCCAGATTAAACTTAGTTTGGATCTACATTACAAAACAGAAAAATGTCTCTCTCCTTAGCTTCCGAATGCTAGCTAGCACCAGCGCCAAAAAGTTAATAAACAAAATTATTGATACTGCCAAACATTTTCTTCGTCTGATTTTGTAAAACATATGTCAAAGGGATAGTTGAGTTTATCTTTAAGACCGCAAATGCCTTCAAAGTGCATGGTTATTGCTCTTATTCTTATTCATGTCATTTCCAGTGCCATTTAGTGCCCATTTTAGACCCCAAAGTGTGTGAAATTAAATTGATTACGATCATACCGATTCAGTTCCACTTGCCCCAAAATACGGTGACTGTCATTACACGGGCCGGCTGGTTGTGCGTATTATAACCAACACAAAAACCAACAAAAAGCCAATATTGGCATTGGCTGGATACAAACGTATTAGGCGCTATCTCCGTTTTCAACGGCTGGTTCAAAAGTACCGAAATATTTGTGGGGCACCACAAATATTAGAGATTGTTATATTTATGGATATTTGAGCCGTCTGTGAACCGATTTTGATCAAACAAAGATGATTTTGTCATTTAAATTGTATATTCTTTCAAATTTGACAGTCAGTTTTTCATTATTTTACAAACAAATATTCTGTGTAGCGCACTCCCCATCAAATCTCAACTATCCCTTTAAGGTGGTAATGATGATATTATGATGATGATGATCCTGAAAAATGCCGATGATGATCTAGGCACACAATTTTGTTATCTGTAAAAAGCTGTATGACTGCAGGCAGAAGCGTACGCATTTTTAAATCGGGCCGAAAATTTTCGCAACGACTCAGCCAGCCGCTAAATAAGCGGGGAAGAGGGGAATGTGGGGGGGGGGGGGGGGGGGGGGGGTAACGTCAGTTTTTTTTTTCACCCATTAACATAATTTGTCCTCCAAAATACACACATAAGAAACCCAAACCTTTGGCTAGTTTTTTGCAGCAGGCTCTGTAAGTCGTGTGCAGCACTACGCAAGCTCTGCAAGTGTAGTATTCTTGATCTACGGATATCTCGTTGCGTTCAAAGTTGGAACGCGATGTAATGCATGTAATTACATACGGGATGGTGGTGGGAACGTACCATGGTATGTACCCTTGCCGGGTACCCATAAAACACTTTGGTGGAGAGTGGCAAGTTCAGATTTATGTCTTGCCTGAGTGCCGCCGAACGTGAATTTTTTAATCCGCAGTCCGGCGGCGTATCCACGAGCTAGACCACCACATCTTCGCAGTTTTGATACAAAGAAGAAGGAAAATTTTAGCATAAGCTTGTCTTGTTTATATCTTTACGCCTTCAATATAATATATTAAATCTAAGAGCGAATCAAAGAAGATTGGACAAAGAGAGGGAAATAAAAAGAACGGAAGGGAAAGAATTTTATATGGAAATATTGGATCTATGGTAACAGGAAGATCTTACCAGTCCTTCGGGTGTACAGCACAATTTCTGCCTCGTCTAGGTTGCTGAAAATAGCGCTATGCAAGACCGTGACCTCCACCGGAGTGTTAAACTGAAGACCAGGAGGGGATAGCTTAAGCCCAACTGAGATGACTACTTCGTCTATTTCCAGGTTTAAGTCAGGTGGAATGCTCGTCAATGCTTCTGCTGTGATATATTTGGCTCTGTCCAGATCGTCTGGTGAAAGTGGAACCTTGATGCTGCACTCGTCGAGACTTATAGTCATTGTCTCTTCTGTGATGCTCTTCCTCGAGGAGCGAGAGCTGTCACGTCGACTGGTAAGATATGGATCGTATGGTCGAGAGTATGGCGGCATGAAGCTAGGGAAAGCCTTACCACCAAAAGTACTGCGAATGTAGTCAAAGTGGTCCTCTTCCAACCCAATGAACGGCTTAATGATCTGTGTTGCTTCTCTATTTAAAAGATAGTCATGTGTACCGAGATGGCCGACTTTAAAAGCAAGGCGTGAAGGTGTCCAGTAATCATTAGCAAGTTTATCCGGGTCTGCACCTTTACTAACAAGGTATTTTACAATATCTAGTCGACCCTTGAATGATGCTAGGTGAAGAGCTGTAAACCCATCTTTATCAACAATTTCAATGCCTGCTCCTTTGTTCACGATATACTCGACGACTTCAAGATGGCCTTCTTGAGAAGCACAATACAAGGGTGTCCTGTCGTTATTGTCACATTTGTCAAGCTGTGCCCCTTTACTAACAAGGGATTTGACAATTTCTAGATGACCCTCGAATGATGCTATGTGAAGAGCTGTAATCCCATCTTTATCACCAATATCAATGCCTGCTCCATTGTTCACGATATACTCGACGACTTCAAGATGGCCTTCTTGAGAAGCACAAGACAAGGGTGTCTTGTCGTTTTTGTCACATTTGTCAAGCTGTGCCCCTTTACTAACAAGGTACTTGACAATGTCAAGATGACCGTTCAATGATGCTATGTGAAGAGCTGTCAACCCATCTTTATTTCCAATTTCAATGCCTGCTCCCTTGTTCACGATATACTCAACGACTTCAAAATAGCCTTCTTGTGAAGCCCAAGACAAGGGTGTTCTGTAGTTTTTGTCACATTTGTCAAGCTGTGCCCCTTTCCTAACAAGGGAGTCGACAATATCTAGATGACCCTTGAATGATGCTATATGGAGAGCTGTAATCCCATCTTTATCAACAATATCAATGCCTGCTCCTTTGCTCACGAAATACTCGACGACTTCAAGGTGGCCTTCTTGTGAAGCACAAGACAAGGGTGTCCTGTCGTTTTTGTCACATTTGTCAAGCTGTGCCCCCTTCCTAACAAGGTATTTGACAATGTCAAGATAACCGTTCAATGATGCTACGTGAAGAGCTGTCAACTCATCTTTATTTCCAATTTCAATGCCTGCTCCTTTGTTCACGATATACTCCACGACTTCAAGGTGGCCTTTTTGAGAAGCACAATACAAGGGTGTCCTGTCGTTTTTGTCACATTTGTCAAGCTGTGCCCCTTTACTAACAAGGTATTTGACAATGTCAAGATGACCGTTCAATGATGCTACGTGAAGAGCTGTCAACTCATCTTCATTTCCAATTCCAATGCCTGCTCCTTTGCTCACGATATACTCCACGACTTCAAGGTGGCCTTTTTGAGAAGCACAATACAAGGGTGTCCTGTCGTTTTTGTCACATTTGTCAAGCTGTGCCCCCTTCGTAACAAGGTATTTGACAATGTCAAGATGACCGTTCAATGATGCTATGTGAAGAGCTGTCAACCCATCTTTATTTCCAATTTCAATGCCTGCTCCTTTGTTCACGATATACTCAACGACTTCAAAATGGCCTTCTTGTGAAGCCCAAGACAAGGGTGTTCTGTAGTTTTTGTCACATTTGTCAAGCTGTGCCCCTTTACTAACAAGGTATTTGACAATACCAAGATTACCCTTGAGTGATGCTATGTGAAGAGCTGTAAACTCATCTTTATCACCAATATTAATGCCTGCTCCTTTGTTCACGATTAACTCGACGACTTCAAGATGGCCTTTTTGAGAAGCACAATACAAGGGTGTCCTGTAGTTTTTGTCACATTTGTCAAGCTGTGCCCCTTTCCTAACAAGGTAGTCGACAATATCTCGATGACCCTTGAATGATGCTATATGGAGAGCTGTAATCCCATCTTTATCAACAATATCAATGCCTGCTCCTTTGCTCACGATATACTCGACGACTTCAAGGTGGCCTTCTTGTGAAGCACAAGACAAGGGTGTCCTGTCGTTTTTGTCACATTTGTCAAGCTGTACCCCCTTCCTAACAAGGTATTTGACAATGTCAAGATGACCGTTCAATGATGCTACGTGAAGAGCTGTCAACTCATCTTCATTTCCAATTCCAATGCCTGCTCCTTTGCTCACGATATACTCCACGACTTCAAGGTGGCCTTTTTGAGAAGCACAATACAAGGGTGTCCTGTCGTTTTTGTCACATTTGTCAAGCTGTGCCCCCTTCGTAACAAGGTATTTGACAATGTCAAGATGACCGTTCAATGATGCTACGTGAAGAGCTGTCAACTCATCTTTATTTCCAATTTCAATGCCTGCTCCTTTGTTCACGATAAACTCGACAACTTCAAGATGGCCTTCTTGTGAAGCACAATACAAGGGTGTCTTGTCGTTATTGTCACATTTGTCAAGCTGTGCCCCTTCGTTAACAAGAACTTTGACAATGTCAAGGTGTCCCCCAAATGAAGCCAAACTAAGTGCGGTCCAGCCATCGTCAGTGCTCCTATCCAGTTCTGCTCCTTTACTGGTTAGATATTTCACTCCATCAATATTACCAGTTTGTGATGCAGCATATAGTGCTGTGAATCCACCTTTACCACACGTGTTAATGTTAGCTCCTTCTGTTAAAAGGTATTCTGCAATGTCAAGATGGTCACCGTCTAAAGCAAGGTGTAAAGGGGTCCAGTAATCATTAGCAAGTCTCTCCAGCTCCGCCCCTTTACTAACAAGGTATTTTACAATATCGAAATGACCCTCAATTAATGCCATGTGAAGAGCTGTAAACCCATCTTTGTCACCAACATCAATATCTGCTCCTTCGTTCACTAACAGCTCTACAACATGAATATGACCTTTCTTTGAGCATAAATGAACTGATGTCTGTCGGTTAGAATCGACCACATTCACGTTTGCGCCACGATGGGTAAGGCATTTAACCGTTTGCAAATGTCCGTTTTCTGAAGCAATGTGGAGGGCCGTCTTGCCAGACGTATCTGAGCAGTTTATATAAACTCCTCGCGAATCCTTTGACTTGTCTTCCGAGTCGATTAATGATTGTATCTTCAGGACGTCTCCTTTTGCTGCTGCTGAAAACAGCGCCATGTTAAACGTAATTCACACCCACAACGTTTTTCGCATCATGATATTACCGTGCTCTCCATACACGATGTTAGTTATTGTCATGTGGCATTGAACTACTGTGTAAATTGGCCCGTATCATTTAGAAGTGTTATGCATTTGGAGTATTCTAAGGAGCAATCAAGCGTGATTATTTGAAAGCATTCCATAAATTGGACTTTGCATTCATATCCATATTCGGCTTCAGAAGTCTGACTACGTTAATGTACAGTGTATAGCAGCACTACGTAACTATTGCCTTGCCATTTCTCTGTATATCTTTTGGCCTGAAATATACCTGGTTTCTAATCTACCCGAAAAAGAATACGGCAGAGTAATGACGTGACGTGCACCCCCTCCCTACACCCATACAGACACACACACTTTAACAAAAGTAATTAATATGTTTTATTTCTCCAAATGTGTAATACAAACAATAACATACAATTTAATAAAATATAAGTTTACAATATAATGATTGATCGTACATAAACATAAGTAAACAAAAACTTATTTCCAGTACATATAACTTAGCAACAAAGAACTTAAAGTACCTATACATAATATATATGTCAATTGTAAATGTCATTCAATTAAAAAAAAGTAAAACAATTCTGGAGGTAGTTGGCACTAATTTTCTGTTTCGCCTTCGAAAATTTCAGAAATCGCACCCCAAAAGGTAAAATTAACGTGTTTTTACACGTTTTTTTCTCCAGGGGGGGGGGGGGCTCCCCTGGCCCCCTTGGATCCGCCACTTTCACACTTCTCACTCAGTGGATGTCTGCTAACATTCTCAACTCAACTTAATTTCATCTAACTCAAAAAGCTGTACTAAAGCCTGTCCTATCCTTTGAACGCTCCCGCTTGATAAAAATAAATATTTGTATGTTAAAACGAACATAAATTATCACCAACAAAACCAACTGTAGGAAGATGCACATCGGTAAATTTCGCTCCATGCCATAATTTAAATTGAAGTTCATGTTGTTTTTTAATGAGTATAGTAATTCTTGGTCTAACAATATTTCTTTTAGCTCTTTTATCTGTAAAATCATAATCATTTTGCCCATCCCTTACCGGCGAATCATACGTTTGCTGCAGTACTTATATAAAATAATTATAAATTGTTCTTGAACCCACATCACAAAACTGTATTTTTTAAACCTAAAGTATGAAAATAAGTATTAAAGCTTATGAAGGTGATTCTGGGATGGTAAGATCATATTAAGACCAAACTAATATTAAATTAATCGAGCAGATGATCAAGATCTAAATAAAAAATTAAGATGATTATCAGCTGTTATCAAATTATATTGTACACTGTTGGTCATAAAGGTGAAATAATTATTTTTACACCAATTTATAGAATGATTTTGACAATATTATATTCCTAATAGATCCAAATAATAGTATACATTCTCAGATTTTATTGAATGACAATTGCTGATTGTTTTGCGTGACTGCTAAAGCATGTGTGTGCTACTATGCTCATCAACTGGGGTACCTACGTCCTTAAGACATAACTGACAGTAATGGGGATTAATGCCTCATAAAAGGGCACTAACATAGCACATCGACACGGTTTTCATTATGGGGGCTAACAGTAACGAGTCCATTGATTAGCCCATGCATCATGACTGTTTACGCAGCGGGCGCCAGGGTACGTCGACGCCCCCTACCCTAGCCCCCGCTGCGTACAGTCATGGTTCAGTAACAAAACAATGGCCTCGTAACTGTGAGGCCCCAGGATCAAAACCGTGTCGATGTGCTATATTAGTGCCCTTTTGTGGGGCATTAATCCTCATTACTGTCATTTATGACTTGAGACCGTAGGTCCCCTAGGTAATAAGCATAGTAGCATATACATGCTTTAGCAGTTCCGCAAAACACACATAGGCAAGTTATTATTCAATAAAATCTGAGAATGTATACTATTATCTATATCTACTATTTTTAAATAATTTTTAAAATAATTCCATGAATTGGGGTAAAACCAAAATATTCCACTTTTATGAGCGACAGTGTATGTTTAAAAATTCTACATCATGTTTTTTGGTAATGACATATGAAGTCCCCCGATGGTCAATACTAGGGCTTCAGGAATTCAGGTGTGAATATTTTCAGAACAAGGTGACATTTTATTCAAAATTCATATTATAATATCCTAAACACACAACAGTAACAACTTACGAATTCAAAATAAAAACAATAAGATACCTGTGTATAGACGGTCTTTTAAATCAGAAAATCATCACTTTTACAATCAAGTCATCTGCGCATGCACAAATTGCATTAACACACATGAATATGTATAAGGTTCGTAACAATATAGATCATTTTGTGTTAACATTTCCTATAATTAAAGAAACTTAACTGGGTTCGTACTAATGCTTACTTTTCAAAGCCCTCCGGATTTAGCCTTTACAAATCTCTGCAAATACCTAACAAAAAGGTTGAAAGCCTTTTCTTTCCTTTCTAGAGCTTTATAAAAAACAACACAATCGAAATCTGTAATTGCCAATTAAGTCATCCATAATTTCATTTAAACAATCAACTTGGAGCATACACCATTAGTGGTTTCAGTAATGGACAACTGTTGTCTATTGATAAAATATATTTGCAAATGGCAATACCAATAAATTATGTAGAGTTTACTTCTTTCTTTAAACAACAAAAAAAGATCTCTTTGTGACTGACGTGGTCTTTTACTCATTTTGTGATAATGATATTGCACATAAAGTGAATGCATAATATCGGGCACACTGAGACAGAGAGAGAGAGAGAGAGAGAGAGAGAGGAGGATGAGGGGGAGGGGATGGGGATATATGAAAAGAGAGGGAGCGAGGACTGATCTTCGTAAGTTTTACGGTCTAACAAATTGGTAACAGCTCCCGATGCGTAAATTCACTCGCTAAAAAGAAATATAAGAAATATAGAGGAAATATATTTCCTCGAAACACTGCAAGTTGCTCTCATAAATTTGTTATTGGGTATCCTAACTATGATCTGTCCCTTTTATCGAAAACCTTTAATCCCCAACGCCCGTATTGTTTTTGACGAATGAGAATTGTCTGAGCAGAAAAGATTTCGTGTCTCGGCTGGGAAATACAATTAATGACTAGGTTCAATCACGGAACCTTTATGTTAAGTGCTCTTAACGAACAGAGTCAATTACAAATTTGTTTAATCTGCTTACAAAAATAGGGAGAGTGATTTTAACATAGATGACTTTCTAGATATAATTATCTTTACGTTGTGAGTGTTCTCGTGAGGGGCACTTTGATTGATGTTTACATTGCAATGGGAATCTCTTTGGTGTAATCCTTTTTTGATCTTGACATGGCCCAGTTGTCGTCAGAGAGCAAGAATTCTACGTCCAATAACGCGAGTCTCTCACCTTTACACATTTGAAGACAATTATTCGACATCTACCATGTGTACAAGATCATGAAGATTAATGCCTTGATGTAGGATATAATATGGCACACTAATATCATCCAAGCTTATACATTCTTAATCATCAGCTAATTCTTCATGAGAAGGATATCTACATGAATACCTGGACTTAATAGATTCGTCATGCTCTGAGAAATGTTGGTCTGGTGGAGACTTCAGACTTCATATCTAAGCCCGTTGGAGGACATATATTCTACACCCAATAACGCAAGGCCCTCGGCCAATTCTTCAGGCTTCGAGGATGTATAGTGTGTGAGATCTAGTAGATTAATTCTCACTTTGAATGAACTGACAACCTGAAGGAGATTATGAAGGGATAAAAACTTGGCATTTTACGAGAGAACATGAATTCGACATCCTATAACACGAGTCTCTCGAACAATTCTTCAGGCTTCGAGAATTTGCAGTCTTTTTGCGACTTTAGTAGTCAAGTTATGTCCACAGTGGTCTTGAATGCCATCGCAATAGTTCCACCCTCCTTGACCCTCATTATCATCCTAATCCACAAGAAGCTAAGGAAGCAGCACAACATAATACCTTTCAATATCATTCTTTGTGATTTCTTCGTCGTTGCCCTAAGCGCGTATCTCCTTGCAGCGGATTCGTCAGCGGTAAGGAAATGGACCTTAATCATTAATGCATTTAGTAAATATATATTTTATGTATATACATGTATATATATATATATATATATATATTCATATATGTGCCTTTATATTAATGAACATATACATACACACACACGCATACACATACACCCTCACACACACTTTTTA
This sequence comes from Strongylocentrotus purpuratus, assembly GCF_000002235.5. Classification (NCBI taxonomy): domain Eukaryota; kingdom Metazoa; phylum Echinodermata; class Echinoidea; order Camarodonta; family Strongylocentrotidae; genus Strongylocentrotus; species Strongylocentrotus purpuratus. Next base: position 9,807,758 of record NW_022145602.1, on the reverse strand, counting down.
TTTCAATAGTTTTTTTAAAATTGATTCCAAACAATAGAAAAACATTTTCATTACAAAGATTGTACGATTGATGAAAACAAAAATGAAATCAGTTGTAACATAAAACATACGCGCAAAACACACACACACACACACAAACACACACACGCACGCACTCACACGTGTATAGTGTTTACGTGTGTCTGTGTGTGCGTGTGTGCCTAAAGTGCAGAAAGGCCATATTTGACTAGCAACAGCACTAATTGTCAGCTGTCTCTTTTAATCCTCCTTACAATGATTTAACTTTATAAATAAATGTTCATATTTCAATATCATGTTTCATGATGACTATACCGGATGTGTCAGTAAAACAATTATAATAGCCGATGCAGTACTTTTTCAGTTGCTGACGATTATATTCTTGTCGCATTTTGATGAGACACACTGTATATGAAATATTGTTATCTGTACTGTGTGCACTGCATAAGGTTTTAACTTTTAAAGGTAAAGACCAGTATTGGAAATGCCCCAATTTCAAAAATTGAAATGGAAGCTCTCATTACCAATCATGTGAAAGAATATGTTTTGACTAATACATGATGATAAAAAATTTGCCGGGAAACCGCCTACTAATTCATATATTTGGTAAATTTGTTTCTCTCATGGTGTGTGAGAGATATAGGGTAGTCCCATATACATCTTTCTGTGTATAGTGCTTGTAACTTTACGAAGAATGGGCCAAATTTCTTATCATTTTGATGATTCCAGAACCTTGCAGATGCTTGATGCTAGATGATCAACCTTTTCTGATCGATTCCACAACGTTTCTTTCACAATGCAATTGCATGACCATAACTGGTCTTTACCTTTAACATCGATATATCTTACCTGAACCTTTCAATAACAGGAGACCAGCCTCTTCTACAAGATCGTGCGGACGCTACTTCTACCAATCGACTTCTCCTCTCTGATAAACATCCTCCTCGCCGCCATCTACCAGTTCATCAATATCTGCGTAGACCCCTTCGGTGCCCGCCACATCATCACCACACCCCGCATCATCGGCGCCTGCGTCCTAACCTGGCTACTCCCATTAATCCTAATTGGGCCCTTCAATTGGAGAGGCCTTGATCAAAATTTATTTTTGGTATTTCTTGGATTTGAGTTCGGAGCTCTCCTATTCACAGGCCTCTGCTATGTCTTCATCTACAGAGCAATTTCTACAGGTCCTCCAGGTGTGAATTTTTCGAAGGAGAGAAAACGCGAAAACGAGACAGTTTTTCTCACAATTTCACTAGTGTATGTAACAACACTGGTCCCTAGATCTTTCTATCTTCTCGGAATTCTCCTGTACATATATCATGGTGCTCTTTGCAGCATTGTCATTATGGCAGGTGTAGCATACAACGGGAATTTAGTTGTAAATAGTCTGGTGTACTGGTGGCGTCTAAAAGAGTTTAGGTCCTTGATAACACAGTGTCGAACAAATAAAGTTGATTTACAATGATTGGTGCACTGACACATGGAAGTTACTGGTAGATCCAAGGTGGTGATGGGGGTGGGGGCACATGCAGATCCTAACTTTCGGACTATACCCAACTTGGATAGAAATTATGGAAACAGATAATTCATCCAATAAATTAACCTTTGGTTTATATTTTATTTTATCAAGTGTTTTTTTCTTCTAGTAAGTTAAGATTGCAAAAATTATTCCTGTCCATAGAAAAGATGATTGTGATTCATTCAAATGTCATCAACTGATATCTGTGTTGCCTTGTATACCAAAACCATTAGAAAAATGCGTTTATAATCGTTTATATAATTCCCTTAAAAAAAGATGTACTTTCTGATTGTCAATTTGGTATTGGGAAAAAACATTCTGCAATTAACCCATGCTTTAATTGATTTACAGGATAAAATAACCTTAGCAATTAAAAGTAATAATTTTTGTATTGGAATATTTATGGATTCATCAAAAGCTTTCGATTTTGTTAATCAATTAACTCGTTTGTATGCAATATGTGGAATCCCATTTCAATTTGTTAAAGATTATTTACATAGTCGTCTCCAATATACTATGATAAAAAAATTCTACATCCCCAAATGGTCAATTCTAGGTCCCTTGTTTTAAAAAAAAAATATATTAATGATCCAGTTAAATCCTTTGAAAAGTAAGATCATGTTATGTACGCCTATGACACAACTCTTATGTTCACTCAATTTGATAATATTATGTTAAAAGTAATGTCAATGAAGAAGTGAATAACGTGGCTAAGTGGTAAAGGTAATATATTGATACTTAATCTGAGCAAAGACAACTGTTGTATATTTTATATTAAAAAAACATGCTGTTTCAAACCTGTTTAATAACAGGCCTATATCACTTAAAATTAATTTCGTTTGTATATCTAAGCAAGAAGTTGTTAATTTTCTTGATGTATATGTAGTTAATAACTTTTGTTGGGATGCACATATTAATAATATTATAAGTAAAGTGTCAAAATGTATAGGTATACTGTATAAAGATTTATTTACCACTCTTGATATTATTTAAAATTTATGATTCACTCATATTGTCTTATTTCACATATTGTATTGTTATTTGGGGAATCTTTTTGGTGTAATCCTTTTTTGATCTTGACATGGACATAATAGAATTTGCTGCATGAGCAGGGATGATGTCGGAAATGAAATTTAAGTTTATTTGTTATGCCAATATTCCATGAAATTATCTTACATGTATTATCTTTGTGGTGTTTCCACGAAAATCTGTTATCAACAGGTAAACCTAGAAATTTAATGCATGAAATAACTTCCAAGGGGGTATCTTCAAAAAATATTCATGGGCAGTATGTTTATATAATTTCTAAATAACACTCTTTTTAGAGTTAAGGTTAAGGGATAGTTCACAAGCTCTTATCCATCGGTAGACTTTTTCAAGTTCAGAATTTACAACATTGACTAAAGTATTTGGATTTCTGTGGGAATAAAATATATAAGATCGTCTGCAATATATATATATATATATATATATATATATATATATATATATACAGTGCGTCCTAGAAAAAACGAAACCGAGAAGTATCGATGTTTTATCATAACTTAATCACAACCATAATTAATGAATGATACATATTTGGAAAGCTTAGAGTCTCCTCTTGCAGTTGATGCTACTCACGTGATGCATATTTTACGCATGAGTGATTAACAGCAATTTGAAGGAAGGAAACCGAAAAGTAATTTGGCGGACGGTATCTGAATTTCAAAGAAAAATTCACATTTTCAGAAAGTTCATTTTCTGCTCTTTCATATGATACCTCAATCAAGAAAAATGAGCCAGGAATAACAAAGTTCTGTTTAATATAATTTTGTTTATAAATTGATTTGATTTGATAAGGTTTTATTCGAATATTCAACAATACAGCTGGAGGCTGATGCAAGTAAATTTACAAGGTAAAAATAATTCCATAGACATACAAATATAATTATATGCTCTTTAACACTTTTAAATGAATCCAGATCTGAACAATACATAGTACATAAATCATAAATAATGAAAACAATAATAATATTGAGTTCGGTTTGCATACTTGGATATGAAATAAATAGAAAATCAAAGGGTATAAGATCAGATATACAGTTTGAGAGTCGGTGCAGGACATCTTGATAATGTATTAAGAAAAAAAAATTATTATTGATCATTAAAAAATTGAAACTAAATGATTAAACTGTAACATTTACATGAAGTATATATAGAAAATAAGTCGATAAACTTCAATTATCAAATAAAACAAGGTGACATTTTATTCAAAAATCATATTATTATATCCTAACCACACAACAGTAACAACTTATGAATTAAAAATAAAAACAATAAGATACCTGTGTATAGACGGTCTTACGTTTTTTAAAATCAGAAAATCCTCACCTTTACAATCCAGTCATCTGCGCATGCCCAAATTACATTAAAACACATGAATATGTATAAGGTTCGTAACAATATAGATCATTTTGTGTTAACATTTCCTATAATTAAAGAAACTTAACTGGGTTCGTACTAATGCTTACATATTGCTCCGTTTAGTCTCATTTCACAACGCCCCCTATCGTCAGAGCATGGTCAGAGTCAGCAGCCTAACACGTTAGCCTATGGACGTTTTTTTTTAAATTCGTTAAAAATTCATTTTTTGTTTAAACGAAAAGCACATCCACCGCGACGTACGTTATCACTAGCTCTTTCATTGGAGCCCTCATGTCTCATTGACTTTTGAAAGTTCACCCACCGTAATTTTTCAAAATAGGTTGCAATTGAGCTCGTCATTGACTATAATACACATGTGAAACAAGTCTAACTTTGGACTCAGTTTGCCAAGCGATTTGAAGATTATAGGTCGAGCACACGAAACATAGAAAGCATGAATTATCATAGATCACTTCTGCCTATTTCATTATGTCCATTTCATCCAACCCCCACCGTAATTTTTCAATTTAGTAAAAGCAAACATTTAGCCGAGGTAAGCAAACACATGAATATTCATGACACACCATGGACTATTCGGTTATTAACAGAGGGGTGCAATCGGTCATCACGTCAAACTCCCCTAATTGCCACCAAGTATTTCATATAATTATATAGTTTGGTATGTTTCTTTTACTCACTCATGAATTATTAAATATCAATGATAGTTTAAAGAAATGTAAAACAAATTTTAGTTGATATTTATTAACAAAGTAATTTATATTTAGCAAAGCAATCTCACATACAAAATTACTATCAAGTGTCGTCTGCTACGCCGATTGTCGCCTGCTTCGTTAAAGGCACATATTTGTCGTTTGGACTGTAAGGTATACCAGGGAGATTTGTATTTTCCTGCAGTACAACGTATAGCATTTAATGATTACGTAATGGAAGTGGCGAGGCAGTATGGTTTGAATAACTTAGGCAGGTGAAATTTATTGTATTGAGATGTAAAGGAATGTTCAGAAAGGCATAGAGAGGGAAGTGGGCGTGGTAGCCATTCTAGCTTTGCACCTACATCAGTACGAGAATACACCCGACAGCGCGGTGGCCTGTACTTATAGCGCGCGAACACATCACACCTAATGGCATACACCCGGTACTCTGCAACACAGTGGAACATTCTAAGAAATTAAAAAATTATCTACAAAATGGACCTCTTGAATCATCTGAGAAGTAACTTACCCTATTCTGATTACTTCAATGAATGTCAAGATAACAATGGCTGCTTTTCCATCCAAAAATAAAACTAGTTTGCAATTAGAAATAGTCAATTTCTCGATAATTTCACAAAATATATTTGCCGCCGCATTCAATATGACGTCATTGACAGCTGATTGGCTAGTTTGGTAGTGACGTCGAAAGAGCTATGTTTGTGCTGCAGTGATCGAGCGAGCGAAAATGAGACAATCGGAGCAATATGCTTTTCAAAGCCCTCCGGATTTACCCTTAACGAATCTCTGCAAATACCTAACAAAAAGATTGAAAGTCTTTCCTTTCCTTTCTAGAGCTTTATAACAAACAACACAATCGAAATCTGTAATTGCCAATTAAGTCATCCATAATTTCATTTAAACAATCAACTTGGAGCATACACCATTAGTGGTTTCAGTAATTTGCAAATGGTAATACCCTGTAAATTGTCCAGTGTTTACTTCTTTCTTTAAACAAAAAAGATCTCTTTGCAGCAGCGACTGACGTGGTCTTTTACTCACTTTGTGATAATGATATCGCACAAAAAGGGAATGCAAAATAAATAACCTGTAAACATTGCTTTGAATTACTGCTACTACCAGTAGAAACCCCACGTGTTTTCTCTAGTGGCAGAGGTTGTGTCATTCTGCTGAAACATGAATGCGTCAGCGACTGACGTGGTCTCTGACGCGCCTTGCAATACCGTACAAAAAGTGAATAGCAATTCAACAGCTTGGAAATATCGTTTTGAATTACTACTGCATGCGCTAGTTTCATGTATGGACTAATTTAGCGCAGCTCCTATAAACGGAATCGAAATGACGAGCCGCGTACGACAGGCATTAATTAGGAGTAGAGGCTCATTGAATAGTCTGAGATGTCAAATAAGAATAATCTGAGCAGAAAAGATTTAGTGCCTTGACTTGGAAAAAAATGGCTATGGTTAATCACAGAACCTCTATGTTAAGTGCTCTTACACAATAGAGTCAATTACAAATGTGTTTACCCTGCTTTCTTACAAGGAAAAGGAGAGTGCTTTTAACATAGATGACTTTCTAGATATAATTATGTTTACGTTGTAAGTATTCTCAAGAGGGGCACTATGATGTTTACATTGCAATGGGAATCTCTTTGGTGTAATCCTTTTTTGATCTTGACATGGCCCAGTTGTCGTCAGAGAGCAAGAATTGTACGTCCAATAACGCGAGTCTCTCACCTTTACACATTTGAAGACAATTATTCGACATCTACCATGTGTACAAGATCATGAAGATTAATGCCTTAATGTAGGATATAATATGGCACACTAATATCATCCAAGCTTATACATTCTTAATCATCAGCTAATTCTTCATGAGAAGGATATCTACATGAATACCTGGACTTAATAGATTCGTCATGCTCTGAGAAATGTTGGTCTGGCGGAGACTTCAGACTTCATATCTAAGCCCGTTGGAGGACATGATTTCTACACCCAATAACGCAAGTCCCTCGGCCAATTCTTCAGGCTTCGAGGATGTATAGTGTGTGAGATCTAGTAGATTAATTCTCACTTTGAATGTACTGACAACCTGAAGGAGATTTTGAAGGGATACAAACTTGGCATTTCGTGAGAGAACATGAATTCGACATCCTATAACACGAGTCTCTCGTCCAATTCTTCAGGCTTCGAGGATTTAGAGTCTGTTTGCGAATTTAGTAGTCAAGTTATGTCCTTAGTGGTCTTCAATGCTATCGCAATAGTTCCATCTTCCTTGACCCTCATTATCATCCTTATCCACAAGAAGCTAAGGAAGCAGCACAATATCATACCTTTCAATATCATTCTTTGTGATTTCTTCGGCGTTGCCTTAAACGCGTATCTCTTTGCAACGTATTCAGCGGGGTCAGCATCAGCGGTAAGGGAATGAACCTTAATCATTAATGCATTTAGTAAAGATACATTTTATGTATAGCCTAAACATGTATATAATATATATATATATGAACCTGTAAATTTATGCACATATACACACACGTACACACACATACGCGCACGTGTATAGTGTTTACGTTCGTGTGTGTGACTAAAGTGAAGAAAGGCAACATTTGACTAGCAACAGCATTAATTGTCAGTTGTCTCTTTTAATCATCCATACAATGATTTTATTTTATAATCAAATATTTCAAAATTATGTTTCATGATGACTCATGTTTCATGATGACTATAAAGGATCTGTCAGTAAAACAATTCTAATCGACGATACAGTACTTTGTAAGTTGCTGATGATTATATTCTGGTTGCAATTTGCTGAGACACACAGTAGGGTAGGTGTGAAGAATTGGAGATCCATTAGCACATTTGCATAATTTACATAAACATGAAAAATGTTACACATACAGAAAGTTGTGTATTCTCTTCAGTAACTTCTTCTCTTTATTTGGTAACACAATTGTGGTATTGATGGAACTGATTAATAAGATAATAATTATTAATGACATCATCACCAAAGTTCTCTCATTACCTACATGTGTAGGTAATAAGGGACAGTTACAAATCAAGACATTTTAAATTCAAATTGGGATTGTTATAGTTAGTTCAAACACTTTTTGAAAGAGATGCATGAGACCAATGAACTTACTGTAATTAAGAAATGATTTAAAAACAATGTGGCCCAAAACATATCTGTAGTTTTTTGTTTACAGTTATAAAGGTGCATTATAATACTTTCAGAATAATGTTCTGGCAATATGACTTTTACATTGATCAAACTCACAGCATAGAAACAACTTCTTAAAATGAAATGCATTCAAATTAGAATGGTGACACGAACAACCAAATATGTTTCATGATAGTGCCTTTCAACATTAAATGAACAACTGCGGGAAAGTAGGCCCCCATCTTGGACCTGGTGTCCCCCATTGCCTACACAAATTTCAGTTCAGACACCATTCATAATGTGCATTGCAACACCCATTCACAACACACAATGGCCATAAGTTTTCTGTGATGGTTGGCACACTACATAAACTTCCTTCTAAAACTACTTTTTAAGAGCCACCCCTAAATATCTGCATACACAACAAAATTCAGTGAAAATTGTGTTTTTATATCAGAGCAAAGTTTTACGATCAAAATTGCTTCCCTTGGTCAATTTTGCCAACTTTCTCGGAGAAAGAAGGCATTGTAGTCTTCAAAATGAATTGGATATATGCAGTAGTGTTGTTAAAGGCCACATATGGCGCTATAGCAATATTATAGCCAACACGGACAGACAGTGATGGGTTCAAGCTTGGTGGTCTCCAATTCCCTACACCTACCCTATATGAAATATTCTTATATGTACTGTGTGCACTGCAGACAGTTTTAACATCGATAAATCTTAGCTTAATTTTCAATAACAGGAGTCCAGCCTCTTCTACAAGATCGTGCGGACGCTACTTCTACCAATCGACTTCTCCTCTCTGATAAACATCCTCCTCGCCGCCATCTACCAGTTCATCAATATCTGCGTAGACCCCTTCGGTGCCCGCCACATCATCACCACACCCCGCATCATCGGCGCCTGCATCTTAACCTGGCTACTCCCATTAATCCTAATTGGGCCCTTCAATTGGAGAGGCCTTGATCAAAATTTATTGTTAATAATTCTTGGAATTGAGTTCGGAGCTCTCCTATGCACAGGCCTCTGCTATGTCTTCATCTACAGAGCAATTTCTACAGGTCCTCCAGGTGTAGCTTTTTCGGAGGAAAGAAAACGTGAAAACGAGACAGTTTTTCTCACAATTTCACTAGTATATGTAACAACATTGATCCCTAAATCTTTCTATCTTCTCGGGATTCTCCTGTACATATATCATGGTGCTCTTTGCAGCATTGTCATTATGGCAGGTGTAGCATACAACGGGAATTGTGTTGTAAATAGTCTGGTGTACTGGTGGCGTCTAAAAGAGTTTAGGTCCTTGATAAGACAGTGTCGAACAAATAAAGTTGATTTACAATAATTGGTGCACTGACACATGGAAGTTACGGTAGATCCAAGGTGGTGGTTTGGGTGGGGGCACATGCAGATCCTAACTTTCGGACTATACCCAACTTGGATAGAAATTATGGAAACAGATAATTCATCCAATAAATTAACCTTTGGTTTATATTTTATTTTATCAAGTGTTTTTTTCTTCTAGTAAGTTAAGATTGCAAAAATTATTCCTGTCCATAGAAAAGATGATTGTGATTCATTCAAATGTCATCAACCGATATCTGTGTTGCCTTGTATACCAAAACCATTAGAAAAATGCGTTTATAATCGTTTATATAATTCCCTTAAAAAAAGATGTACTTTCTGATTGTCAATTTGGTATTGGGAAAAAACATTCTGCAATTAACCCATGCTTTAATTGATTTACAGGATAAAATAACCTTAGCAATTAAAAGTAATAATTTTTGTATTGGAATATTTATGGATTCATCAAAAGCTTTCGATTTTGTTAATCAATCAACTCGTTTGTATGCAATATGTGGAATCCCATTTCAATTTGTTAAAGATTATTTACATAGTCGTCTCCAATTTACTATGTTTAAAAATTCTACATCCCCCAATGGTTCTAGGTCCCTTGTTTAAAAAAAATGTATATTAATGATCCAGTTAAATCCTTTGAAAAGTAAGATCATGTTATGTACGCCTATGACACAACTCTTATGTTTACTCAATCTGATAATATTAATGTTAAGAGTAATGTTAATGAAGAAGTGAATAACGTGGCTAAGTGGTAAAGGTAATATATTGATACTTAATCTGAGCAAAGACAACTTTTGTATATTTTATATTAAAAAAACATGCTGTTTCAAACCTTTTTAATAACAGGCCTATATCACTTAAAATTAATTTCGTTTGTATATCTAAGCAAGAAGTTGTTAATTTTCTTGATGTATATGTAGTTAATAACTTTTGTTGGGATGCACATATTAATAATATTATAAGTAAAGTGTCAAAATGTATAGGTATACTGTATCAAGATTTATTTACCACTCTTGATATTTTTTAAAATTTATAATTCACTCATATTGTCTTATTTCACATATTGTATTGTTATTTGGGGAAATTCAATTCAAATAAAAATGAAAACTCTTTATAATTAACAGAAAAGGGGCTTACGCAATGTTACAGGAAGTAGATATACAGCTCATTCTGGTCCATTATTCTTAAAATGATGGTGCTTGAATACTTTTGATTTGTTTTAATATCACATTGCATAAGTTGACTTCACTTATTTTCTTAAATGGCTTCCATGTAAGAAAGCTGCATTGTTTTCAAATAATAATAGAAATCATGCTTATAATACTAAATTTTGTAAATGATTTCATTTACGGAAAGTAAAAACAACTTATGCCAAAAAATCGGTTAGTAACGCTTTATCTTTCATTTGGAATAATTTATCACAGTGCCCCCGTCTGTATAAAAACCTTTATTGTTTTAAAAAACAGTCGAAATATAATTTTTATTCTAAATATGATTAATATATAATCCTCACCTGTATTATATTCGTTATTCTTGTTCCCAGTACTTTTCTCTTTCTTTCTTTTGTATTTTTCATCATATTTTATTATGTGTAGTTTGAGCACTCCTAAAATATATTATTTAAAACTACGATAACTGTAAACTATAAAGCCTTATACAAGTTTTCCCATAGTTAAGTTTTTTTTGTTTATCATATTTAACGATTTGTTTATGTTTATACATGATATCTATTTAATGATTTGTATTGTTTGTATTTTGAACAAAAAAATCAACGAATGAACAAAACTTTAACTGTTGTTAAATTCTTGATGGAAGGATTATTTTATTTGTCTAATAGAGCTTTGCCGATTGCTTGAGTAATTGTTTTTCTTTCATAGCTTTATTTGTCTTCTTAATACTCCTTAATGAATATTAAGTTACCCATGGCTGACGTATTTGAGTTCTTTTAGATTAATTAGGTACAAGAGGTAATTATTTATCATACAATCTGCTTAGCAAAATAATAAATACGTTTTACTTTTGTTCTTCATATCCAAAATGACAATTCTTTATTATTTAACTCCCTTCTCAATGCATTGACAGATGCCTTGGTGATGTTATGAACATGAGATCGGTAAAACGATATTTTTGTTATATTATTTAACCAACTCAAAAGAGGGAAATATAGGTAAGTGATCAGTATTGTCAGTAAGCCTTACATATTGTTCCACTCTTGCATTTGCAATTTGTAATATTAGTTAATATATCACTAATTAGTGTAACACTAATACCTGTAATACGAGTTGGGATTGTAGCTCAATTATGAAGCCCAAGGAGGCATTTATATTTACAAATTTACCAGCGTCAGTATTAATCACTTGAGCATTATTACATTTATGAAGATTTAAATTCAAACCACCAGCTATAACAACATTTCCATGCGATAAAGTACCAAGTGCATCATTATAAAACTGTACAAAATTCTCATTAACAGAGTTAGGTTTTCTATTAATAACACCCATCGTATATTTACAGGTCAGTTCAAACATAAGATCTACAAATAAATATCCACATATGGGATCATCATAACAATCAAATAAATCATTGTGATCACTACAATTAATATCGTTCTTTACAAATAATGTAGTACCCCCTTCTCTACCGATAACTCGATCTGAATGTATAAAAGTATAACCTTCTAAATGTAAAGGAACAAAAGGGGTAACATAAATCCAAGTTTGTGATAAAGCAATAACAGAGAATAGAAGTGAAAGTGTATCCAAAAAAAGTTTCTGGAGAGACTACGGGCATTAAAATGTATAACAATAAGGTTGATGTTATTTTTTAATATATTTAAATGACATTCAGTGTGAGTATGACGAGGGAATTCATCATGCGAATCTAAATCGTTTGAAAGATATGTAACTGTTCTTTAAGAATAAATCAGGTTTTACCCAATCTTACGATACATATACGTTTCCATCATTCTTCAGTCCCATATGGCAATTCGCTTTAAGTTTGTGCATAAAGAACAATTTAATGACACAACGTACGAAATCTAAACTATTGTTAGCGATGTATACAGCCCTCTAAGACCTGTAATCACTCTCATTTATATTGTGTATGCTTGAAGACAGAAAGGTATATGGAAAATGATTTAACACAGATTTAAAGGAGAATAAAAGTTAAAAAAAAAATAATTGTGCTTCCGAAAATATAATTTCAGTCATTTGAAATCTCTAAAGAAATCCAAAATCTGGTTCGTATACGTATACGTAGCATGTTTCTTTATTAAACGCATTATTGATTAAGGTCCGTTTCCTTACCGCTGACACTAAACCCTCTGCAATATAGTACAAGTTTAGGGCAACGATGAAGAAATCACAAAGAATGATATTGAAAGGTGTGAAGTTGTGCTGCTTCCTTATAGCTTCTTGTGGATAAGGATGATAATGAGGGTCAATGACTTGTAATGGCTTTCAAAACCACTAGGGACAGAACTTCTGTCTTCAAGTCACAAACGGGCTCTAAATCTTGGAAGCCTGAAGAATTGGGCGAGAGACTCGTGTTATAGGATGCCGAATTCATGTTTTCTCGTAAAATGCCAATTTTTAAAACTTTTGATATCTCCCTCAGGTAGTCAATATATCTGGGGTACGAATTAATTCAATATAATTATGTCAAACAATATATCCTCGAAGCCTTAAGAACTGACCAAGAGACTCGCGTTATTGGGTGTAGCGTTCTTTTCTCCAACGGGCTTAGATATAAAGTGTGAAGTCTCTGCCAGATGAAAAATCTTCAGAGCATGAAGAATCTATTTAGTCCAGGTATTCAGATATTGTGTGAAGGATTTCAGTTGTGAATATTGTTAGAACAAGGTGACATTATATTCGAAAATCATATTATAAATCAAAACTACACAACAGTAACAACTTAAAAATAAAAACAATAAGATACCTGTGTAGACGGTCTTAAGATTTTTAAATCAGAAAATCAACACTTTTACAATCCAGTCATCTGCGCATGCCCTAATTACATTAACACACATGAATATGTATAAGGTTCGTAACAATATAGTTCATTTTGTATTAACATTTCCTATAATTAAAGAAAATTAACTGGGTTTGTACTAAGGCATATTTTACAAATCTCAGCAAATAGCTAAAAAAAAAGGTTGAAAGCTTTTCCTTTCGCTTCTAGAGCTTGAAACAAACAACAAAAATCAAAACCTGTAATTGCCAATTAAGTCATGCATGATTTTATTCAAACAATGAACTTAGAGCATTCGCCATTATGGGTTTTAGTAATGGTCAACTTCCGTCTATTGATAAAATCTATTTGCAAATGGTAATACCCAGTAAATTATCCAGAGTTTACTTCTTTCTTTAAACAATGAAAAAAAAATATCTCTTTGCAGCAGCGACTGACGTGGTCTTTTACTCATTTTGTGATAATGATATTGCACATAAAGTGAATGCATAACAAGGTACCTGTAATCATTGCTTTGAATTAATGCTACCACCCTAGGGAGCCCTCAAGTGTTTTTCTTGTTGCAGAGGTGGCGTCATTTTGCTGAAGCATGAATGCGTCAGCGACTGAATTGACGTTGACGCGCCTTCTGATGCCGTAGAAAAAATGAATAGCAAACTAACAACTTGCACATATAGCTTTTAATTACAGTAACTACATGCGCTAATTTCCTTTACGGACTTAATTAGCAAAGCTCCTATTAACGCAATCGAAATGGCGAGCCGCGTACAACGGGAATTAATTAAGAGTAGAGGTTCAGTGAATAGTCTGAGATCTGGTTTTGAAACTGGGAGGACCTGTAATCGAAACCTTATTTAGTACAGTAGGGCAAAATATTGGCTGACGCCATCTATTTCTTGCAGCACCTATCTGGCACACTGAGACAGAGAGAGAGAGAGAGAGAAAGAGAGAGAGAGAGAGAGAGAGAGAGAGAGGAGGATGAGGAGGAGGGGAGGGGTTGGGGATATATGAAACGAGAGGGAGCGAGGACTGACCTTCGTAAGTTTTACGGTCTAACAAATTGTTAACAGCTCCCGATGCGTAAATTCACTCACTAAAAAGAAATATAAGAAATATAAAGGAAATATATTTCCTCGAAACACTGCAAGTTGCTCTCATAAATTTGTTATTGGGTATCCTAATTATGATCTGTCCCTTTTATCGAAAACCTTTAATCCCCAACGCCCGTATTGTTTTTGACGAATGAGAATTGTCTGAGCAGAAAAGATTTCGTGTCTCGGCTGGAAAATACAATTAATGGCTAGGTTTAATCACGGAACCTTTATGCTAAGTGCTCTTAACGAACAGAGTCAATTACAAATTTGTTTAATCTGCTTACAAAGAAAGGGATAGTGATTTTAACATAGATGACTTTCTAGATATAATTATGTTTACGTTGTGAGTGTTCTCGTGAGGGGCACTTTGATTGATGTTTACATTGCAATTGGAATCTCTTTGGTGTTATCCTTTTTTGATCTTGACATGGCCCAGTTGTCGTCAGAGAGCAAGAATTCTACGTCCAATAACGCGAGTCTCTCAGCTTTACAAATTTGAAGACAATTATTCGACATCTACCATGTGTACAAGATCATGAAGATTAATGCCTTAATGTAGGATATAATATGGCACACTAATATCATCCAAGCTTATACATTCTTAATCATCAGCTAATTCTTCATGAGAAGGATATCTACATGAATACCTGGACTTAATAGATTCGTCATGCTCTGAGAAATGTTGGTCTGGCGGAGACTTCAGACTTCATATCTAAGCCCGTTGGAGGACATGAATTCTACACCCAATAACGCAAGTCCCTCGGCCAATTCTTCAGGCTTCGAGGATGTATAGTGTGTGAGATCTAGTAGATTAATTCTCACTTTGAATGAACTGACAACCTGAAGGAGAGTTTGAAGGGATACAAACTTGGCATTTCGTGAGAGAACATGAATTGGACATCCTATAACACGAGTCTCTCGTCCAATTCTTCAGGCTTCGAGGATTTAGAGTCTGTTTGCGACTTTAGTAGTCAAGTTATGTCCATAATGGTCTTGAATGCTATCGCAATAGTTCCATCTTCCTTGACCCTCATTATCATCCTTATCCACAAAAAGCTAAGGAAGCAGCACAATATCATACCTTTCAATATCATTCTTTGTGATTTCTTCGGCGTTGCCTTAAACGCGTATCTCTTTGCAACGGATTCAGCGGGTTCAGCGGGTTCAGCATCAGCGGTAAGGAAATGGACCTTAATCATTAATGCATTTAGTAAAGATACATTTTATGTATAGCCTAAACATGTATATAATATATATATAAACCTGTAAATTTATGCACATATACACACACGTACTCACACACATACGCACACACACACGCACGCACACACACATACATACACACACACACGCACACGTATAGTGTTTAGGTGCGTGTGTGTGACTAAAGTGAAGAAAGGCCACATTTGACTAGCAACAGCACTAATTGTCAGTTGTCTCTTTTAATCATCCATACGATGATTTTATTTTATAATCAAATATTTCAAAATTATGTTTCATGATGACTCATGTTTCATGATGATTATAAAGGATCTGTCAGTAAAACAATTCTAATAGACGATACAGTACTTTGTAAGTTACTGATGATTATATTCTTGTTGCAATTTGCTGAGACACACTGTAGGGTAGGTGTGGAGAATTGGAGACCCATTAGCACATTTGCATAATTTACATAAACATGAAAAATGTTACACATACAGAAAGTTTTGTATCCTCTTCAGTAACTTCTTCTCTTTATTTGGTAACAAAATTGTGGTCTTGATGTAACTGATTAATAAGATAACAATGATTAATGACATCATCACCAAAGGTCTCTCATTACCTACATGTGTAGGTAAAGGGACAGTTACAAATCAAGACATTTTTAAATCCAATTGGGATTGTTATAGTTAGTTCAAACACTTTTTGAAAGAGATGCATAAGGCCAATGAACTTACTGTAATTAAGAAATGATTTAAAAACAATGTGGCCCAAAATATATATGGAATTTTTTGTTTAAATTTAATTTCAGATCAGACACCATTCATAATGTGCATTGCAACACCCATTCACAACACACAATGGCCATAAGTTTTCTGTGATGGTTGGCACACTACATAAACTTCCTTCTAAAACTACTTTTTAACTCTTATCCTGCCACAGGGCTAATCCCCCCAGTGCCAGATTTATAACGAGATAATCGGATTAACGCGATGGTACTAACAATAGAGCGTGCAAAGCACTAGGCACAGTCCAATAGGCATGAACAATAACTGCTATTACGAATGTTTGCTAGCATGCAAGAAGCAGCGTAACAATAGCGTGCAAGCAGCCTCATGGCAGGCTATGAGTTAAGAGCCACCCCTAAATATCTGCATACACAACATTATTCAGTGAAAATTGTGTTTTTATATCAGAGCAAAGTTTTACTTTCTCTGAGAAAGAAGGCATTGTAGTCTTCAAAATGAATTGCATATATACAGTAGTGTTGTTAAAGGCCACATATGGCGCTATAGCAATATTATAGCCAACACGGACAGACAGTGATGGATTTAAGCTTGGTGGTCTCCAATTCCCTACACCTACCCTATATGAAATATTCTTATATGTACTGTGTGCACTGCAGACAGTTTTAACATCGATAAATCTTACCTCAATTTTCAATAACAGGAGTCCAGCCTCTTCTACAAGATCGTGTGGACGCTACTTGTACCAATCGACTTCTCCTCTCTGATAAACATCCTCCTCGCCGCCATCTACCAGTTCATCAATATCTGCGTAGACCCCTTCGGTGTCCGCCACATCATCACCGCACCCCGCATCATCGGCGCCTGCATCCTAACCTGGCTACTCCCATTAATCCTAATTGGGCCCTTCAATTGGAGAGGCCTTGATCAAAATGTATTGTTAATAATTCTTGGAATTGAGTTCGGAGCTCTCCTATGCACAGGCCTCTGCTATGTCTTCATCTACAGAGCAATTTCTACAGGTCCTCCAGGTGTAGCTTTTTCGGAGGAAAGAAAACGCGAAAACGAGACAGTTTTTCTCACAATTTCACTAGTGTATTTAACAACATTGATCCCTAAATCTTTCTATCTTCTCGGGATTCTCCTGTACATATATTATGGTGCTCTTTGCTCCATTGTAATTATGACCGGTGTTGCATACAACGGGCATTGTGTTCTAAATAGTCTGGTGTACTGGTGGCGCCTAAAAGAGTTTAGGTCTTTGATAACACAGTGTCGAACAAATAAAGTTGATTTACAATAATTGGTGCACTGATACATGGAAGTTACTGGTAGATCCAAGGTGGTGGCGGTGGTGGTGGGGGTGGTGGAGTGGGCGCACATGCAGATCCTAACTTTCGGACTATACCCAACTTGAATAGACATTCTGTTCAATCTCCTTATTATCTAGAAACCGTGGAATGTTGAAGATGATAATCACTTTCTTAGATATGTTATGATAAATTAGTAGTTGATTGTTGCGAGGAACCGAACGCATTGGTGTCATGCATGTGTTATTTATTCTTATTTTATTATATCCATACGTTAAACTAATAATCAACGTATACAAATTACAATAGACACAGTATCGATCCTTTAAGGAACACTATCAAGATAATTTTATAATTGATATTATCAGGAAGGGAGATCTGTAAAGTGAAAATACGTTTATCAATGGCTTACGTATATAAAATGTTTTTAGCGGCAGTTGCTTGATGACGATCCTGCTTCCCCCTCTTACATGTTACATGTAGGCTACTAAATAAGCATTTATTTTTGCCTGACTTTGAATTGGGGGATATGTCATTTTCGAACAAACGCATACAAAAGTATAATACAAAAAAGTGAGAAAAACCCAGAAAATCAGGTAATTTAAGCGCAACATTTGTAAATCGCTCTCATCGAAATAGAAATAAACAACGTTTGCATTTTTTTTTTGGGGGGGGGAGGAGGGCAACTACCCCGTAACCCCACCCTCCCCCTCCCTATCACTACGCCAGTGCACGTATCAAACGTACGTGTAGGTTCCATGGTTTAAACAAATAATATGTATATGTAGTGTCTCGGTTAATATTTATATTTGCAAAGAGTTAGGAATCTAAAGATCAATTTGTTTATTACCATGCATGAAGTCTTTTGTCTACGGCTGATTGTCAACGAAACGGAGTTAAGTCTTTTGTTAATTTCGTTTGTTGATACGGCAGGCAGCCGGTGAAAACGAATTCGTTTAATCAAATTATGGAAATGCAATTACATTGTACTACTTTAAACAAACAGAACTTTGTTATTCCTGGCTCATTTTTCCTGATTGAGGTATCATATGAAAGGGCAGAAACTCAACTTTTAAAAAAATGTGATTTTCTCTTTGAAATTCAGATACCGCCCGCCAAACGACTTTTTGGTTTCCTCTCTTCAAATTGATTTTAATCATTCATGCGTGAAATATGCATTATTATGAGTTGCATCAAATAAAAGAAAAGATCTAAGCTTTCCAAATATGTGTCATTTATCATTGTGATTAACTTATGAGAAATTTAACATCGATAATTCTCGGTTTCGTTTTATCTGGGACACACTGTATAGTAATAATTGTATTATATTGAGTTTTGGTGCCGCAATAACCATTAATACTGGTGTAATAGATATTGCAACAGTTTTACGTATAATGACCATAAAGGGCTGCGATCTGAGAAAGTTGTTAAATTGACCCCCAACCAAATTGGAATAAGGCTCTTGATTTCAAATCATGTATAACAAAAATAAGTCTCAATCCAAGTATTTAATCACTCATGTTATATTCTGGTTGAAATAAGTCGATTGACACACACATTTTGTTCTTTTGTTTGCCTAATCAAAATTAGAAAACGAATCAACGACCTTCAGGAAAACCAGATGGAAACCAAAGGGAACGCAAAACGTTTTTAAGACTTCAAACCTCCCATAAACATTTAAATGCCCTGGAAACGTAATGCCGGATCCAAACAAGGAAAATCATGAAAATGAAGTTGAATCTCCTTTTGAAAGAAAAGCCACCTTTATCTGGCTTATTAGTTTTATAGTTCAAGAAGTTTTTTGTATAATATCTGCTCTGATTTAATTAGGAATAATACTTTTTGTTGAAAATACATGTAGTATACGTTCGCGTTGTTGAGGCTTCTCTAGTCTGTAAATACATTGTATTCTACATGCTTCTATGGTTATGACTGTGTTTTATACTGATTGTGATTATAGCGATATCACTAATTGCATTGAATGCAATGGGAGCATATGTATATATTCTGATCACAATTTCCATTGTTTTTCTTTTCATTTCTACCCACCTTATTTAGTTTTGCTTTGTTGTGTTTGTTTGCTTTAGTGACAATCCTATCTTAACCATGTCAGGATTTCATCTCAATAAATTACTTGAATTTGAATTGAATTTGCACCCTACCGTACGATACGCTAGAAAATATCCACAAGCGTTACTTTTAAAATGACTGACATCAATTAAGTAATTTACAAGAAATCCATAAATGTTTACTCGCTCTATATTTATTAATACACCGTTTCTTGCAAACCTTTTAATCATAACAATTTAAACCACCCCTTCAAATCATCAGACAATGAATAGCCATTGTATTTCACGATCTTCAGACACCTGTTTTATGGTAGGAAAATTGATGTTAACATGTTCATTTATTGCATGAATGTTTCTGTGGAAATACTATTGTTAATCAAACACTGTTAGTAGTTTAATTCAAAACAATAAAAGCCCTTTATGGACAATTGCAGTTTCATTTTCAATTTAAATATGTGTTGAAATTTCACGAAGAATGATTGGTTAATGTAATGAAAGAATAAAAGCAGACAGGGAGAGAAAGAGAGAGAGAGGGTTAGGGAAACAAGAGAGAGAAAGAAATAGAGAGAGATAGAGATAGAGAGAGTGGGAGGGGAGAGGTAGAGCCTGAGTGATGGAACGAAATAGGTTGATTAATGAGATAGTACATGTAATAGAAGGGAGACTAAATAAAGGAGCAGGGGCTCATGGGGAGGGGCCACTGAAGAACAGAGAGAGAAAATGTAGTTTGAAAGGGGAAAGAGTAACCGTGATAAGATGAAGATCGAGGGAAGATAGATTGAAATAACTAGATGAGGATGACGCATAGAGCAAGGAAAGTACCTACTGGAGAGGGAAAACTATTGAATGAAAGAAGATTGAGAATAGTACAGAGAAGGCTTCAGTATGTAATTTTCCCTTTCTTTTAATTTCTTCTCCCTGCTCTCCTCCTCATTATCAGTTTTTCTCCTTCGATCTTTTCTCTCCCATTCAATATGTAGGCATCTCTCTAGCATTGGTGTATTTACCTCCAAAATGCCTTTGCTTCCTCTTTTTACTTTTTTTTTCTCCTTCTCTCTTTGCTCTTTTCAATTTTACTAATTTCAGCCAATTTTCATTTCACTGACTGCTTCCCTCAATGTTTCTTTTTGCTTCTCCCTGTCTGTAATCATTCTTTAATTGTTACCCATCATTTCGTTAAACATTTATATGCCGTTAGCCCAGGAATATCCTTTCTATTTGACCTTCCCTTCAAGTTCTCTTCCCTCTTTCTCCACCATACTGTCCCATCCCTCCATCAATCTCTGTCCTCTCATTCAATTTCATTCTACTCGTTCAAAATCTCCCTCTTAACACATATTTTTTTTGTTAAAGCCCACACCCAGAAGGCGTTTGAAGGTATATTTACAACTTTCAACAAACAAATCCAAAATGACCAACATGCCTTATACATGTACAGAGACTTTGTGCCGTTCAGCCTTTTCAGATTGTTGTATCTGACACTCCGTAAATTCAAACAAATCGGTGCGTTATCGCATGGGGTTTGTGATAATCATCGTGTATTAGTCAGCATCCCTCTTGCGAGGGATTGCTGACTTTTCAGCATGACACTCCCTCCCTTACCCTCCTCATCTAGACCAACATACTGCTTCGTTTTCTTCACCATGCTTTCCATGGAATCTTGGGTGTTCCTTTCACTGTGTCCACCTCAAGATCCCACTCTTTTCACAGGTTCATCTTCTCTTCTGTACACATGACCCATTCATCTAAGTCCACTTTTCTTTACCACTTCAGCCAGTTTATTCCATACCGAACCTTTCCATATCGGGTAGTTTCACTCCACACATCTTCCATAACCTGGCTCTTAGTTTCTGTTCTCCTCAAGATGCACGTACATGTACTTTCTTCTACCGTCTACATTGGTTATAGGATTTGCAAATTACTGTGGAACCTTGTCAAAAGGAATGAACAGGGTCATATACCAAGGTATTTTGCTAGCCAGATCTTTTCGTGTTGGTTGGGGGGGGGTGGTGGTTGTTGTTTAAAGTGTCTCGGTAACATTGCCTTAGATTCTGTGAAACAAAATCCTGGATTTAGCTCATGCTGCGATCAAAATTATAAACCGGTCAGTCAGGAATCCCATGACTTTTAAAAGCCGGTAAAACCGGTCGCTCAAAGATTTGTACTTTTTCGAGGCACTTCATAATAATTTTGAAGCGCATTTTTGTTTAGGCTTCAATATAGAAAACAATTACATCAATTACATGCTTTTTTTATGGACTGTCAGAGGAGAAACAGGTTTCTAAAAACTCAAAATCTCCAGCTTTAAAAAGCGGAAGTTGTCGGCCCCCCAACAAAATCTATAGCTGTCAACTCGATGCCATGATCTTATGTGGAGTCTGCATATTTGACTTCGCATTAATTAAGCACAGCTCATCGCCAAAACAATATAGGTGAGCCGATCGAGTCCACATGCATGTCGTCAGCGTAAATGAGGAAAACTTTAACCCTTTTTGAAGGGGCGCGGAAAATTCCTTTTATATCTGTATTTTACGTTCATTCAGCTTCCATTGAAGTTGTATTTTCATCGGAAAAGATTTTTAAGATCCATCCTCACAGAAAAAATTCAGTGTAACACCGCGCAAGTGGGTGTGTTACATTCAAGATCACAATTAATAATACCCCCCCCCCCCCCCCCCCCCCCAAACACTCACAACAAACGACCCCATCTCTCTCTCTCCCTCTTTCTCTCTCTTCAAACTTCTCTCCTTCTTTTTTTTCTTTTAACCTTCCCTTTTCTCTCTTCTAGCATGTACTTGTATGATGATTATTGTTGTCTCGCCGATATCTGACTCTCTTAATTTTCATTAATGTATTACATGTAATTAGGAATAATATGTTTATTTAATTATGATCATTCCATTTCCTGCTCTCTCTCTCTCTCTCTCTCTCTCTATCTCTCTTTCTCTCTTCTTTCTCTCTTTGTAACTCCCCTTTTCTCTCATCCACTCTCTCTCTCCCTACTCCATTCGCTTTATCACTCTCACTTTCTTGAGCCATATGCCTTCCCCTGCTCTTGTATATCTTCTGCTAGTACATCCTTTCACGTAATGTACATAAACGAATGCAATATAATTATGCTGTATTGTCATTGTGTTACAGATTTATTTAGTATGTTTCGTAATACTGTGAGGTGGTCGAGAACTCGAAATCAATGACAGACAGATCCATAACAGTGGTTCAAGTTTGGTCAACTCACCTGTGAGAGGGCCAAGCAAAGAGTGCCGGCTTGTCTTAGCACTCCGCCCTCTACAGGTCACAGGGTAATTTCCTAACCCTTTACATCCTTCCCCACTTAAAACGTCATCGACCTCGATGACCGAAGGAACAATATTCAATCCATCAACTACCAACAACGTATAACACATAATTAAACTTGCCACTAATAGCACGTGGCGACATAACACCTATATTAAACTGCACCATTACCTGTATCTTTCCACTACACAGCAGTCCCCTTTAAGAGTCATTCTGCAAGCTCTTCAAACACAGCACACACCACACATACATATGAACACATATAAAAATCCCAACATGGCTAATTTACCGACTGCTACCAGTGTCGAGACGTCAAACCCAGCATAAACCGTCTCACCAAAAAGTCATCTCCCAACCCACAACTCAAACAGGAATGCACTAATCATGTTATCTATCGCCATTAAATTTGCACATAATGTCTATGAATCAGCGCCTCATGTCCAAATGTCAACCACGCATCACAAGCGGTAATTAAGTATAATTGAACCTCAATAAAAACGACTGGGGTGGCCCAATGCCGGACGGATCCACACCAGACCCCAAAACAAGCTTAACAAGCACACAAAAAGGCATGTGTACATGATATACAAAAATCGTATGCAATATCTTATCGCACATCCTTCTTCCTTGCAAACATCAAAAATCAAAAACAAAAGTTGCTAAAAGTCACATCCCGTCTCTAAACAAAAACACAATCCTCTATAACGCTATCAATCAAAACTATAAGACCAAAATATAGCAAAATGACTAAAATTCAATCAGGGGCCCTTGCTATCGGCCTAGCAGTTCGTAGTTCTGACTGATGTTGCTGGACATACGACTTGACGTTTCTCTGACGCCCTGGTTGTCCTTCCCCACTTAGGACCAGACCATGGGGAAGCCTTCCAGTTCTTCCGGACATCAAGTAGAAAGGTTCAACACCAGTACTCGCATGGACAGTGCTGTTGTAGGCATATACAAAAGAGGGCAGGTAACGATTCCAGCGTCGCTTCTTGCTCTCAGGCAGAGATCCCAGCATGTTGTGCAGAGTGTGGTTCAGGCGCTCATACTGACCACGAGCTGAAAACACTTCGCGATGTTTCTCCGGAAGACCCTCTAGATCTGTGCGTTCTCCAAGATACAAACTCGTCCAGTCCACATCAACCGGATTCTCATGATTCTCGACCGACAGTTCATCTTGCTCCATCTCTCGCACGACTGACGCTTTGCCGCAAAGGGCACCCAGTTGGACAGCCTTTGGGATCACAATCTCATCTTCCTTATCGCAGAGTACGATGGGGGATGCCTCCTGATCTATCTGAACGGAACATGGCTGGATATCTAGTCCTACCGGCAAGGCGCCACATTCTCCCGGCTCCAGAAGCACTTCAAATGGTCCCTCACTCGCTCCAGCTGCACCTCGTGCGTCAAGCACCACTGCCTGACGTGCAGATATCGCAACACTTCCCTCCCGTCTGAGACGGGCCGTTTCGTTTCGTGGCGTCTGTTCCACAGGGATCGAAGATGGGGCAATTGGTGGTCCTTCTGGTGGCGGCATCCATACCCCCGGGTTTGGCAAAGGTACTGGTAAGGATCCGGTCTGCTGTACCCAGCCGCCAGGTGGTTGCCCATAAGGTTGCCCAGGATGAGATGCCCACCCAACGGGATGGGGAAACGGTGGCGGTGCAGATGGTCCCCCTCTCGGTGCCCAACGTCTATATTGCTCTGTATACTGGGGGCCCTGTTCCCTGTCTTGACGAGCCCTGGTATCTTGAAGTCCTTGTCTCTTATGTGGACATTCCCGAGCATAATGTCCCCAACCGCTACAATTGAAGCATTGTACATTCTCTGCATTGCGAGTCAAGGGTGGTTTCAGCGATGTTGCTAGGTCGCTAACTGCTCCGACGACTCGATCGGCCAGTTCCTTTACTGCCCGCATCATCTCTACTACATCTGGCCGGTTCGTCTGTGTTTGTAGCTGTGACTGGAGGGCCGTCTGGTGCACTGTTCCTGTGGAACTCTTGAAACGGGCCTCCTCCCGCTGCTCCCTCCTAATGGCAACCTCCCTGAGTTTCCGGAATTGAACTGATGTTCCCCCCTCATACCTATCTTGGAGGGTGTTCCTAAGGTATCGGTCGCCGATTCCCTCGATAAACTGCTCAGCTAGGGTGGCTTCTGGTTCCGAATATAGTCTGCCTCTCCAGCTCGTGAGGCGGAGAAAACGGTTTTCAAGGTCCAACGCGAAATCCCTGACGCTTTCTCCTTTTTGCTGCTTCCTCTCCAGGAATAGTCGTTGGAGCTCCCCCACCGGGACATGGTCCGCATACGAGTCCTGAATGTACGAGAGGATATCTGCGATGCCTTTCCCCTCTCTAATTAGCGACTTCACCTCCATCTTCGGTCCATCTTTGAGATAATCTAGGATGAATGCCCCTTGTTGTTGGTCGGGAATGGCGTACTTGGTGAAAGCACTCCTCATGGAGTTGACAAAATCTGCAACCTCTCCTGGCCGGCCTCCAAATGTGGGCAGCTTTCTTTCAGGTGCCATAATAATCTGGGGTGGGGGGCGGGACAGCAACTTTTCCAACTGTTCTTGGACACTATCCCTGTTGTCCTCTTTAGGTTGGAGAAGTGGCCGGTAGACATGACCCCACTCCCCTATTGGATGGATCTTCCCCCCGATAGCAGGTACAACTACCTCCATCCCGTCTGTGTCTAAATACACCAGCCCCTTGGCCTTGGGGAAATTGGTTTGTAATGCTTCTAGGCTAAGGGGCCCATCAGTACCCATCAAAGGAAATTTTAATTTCCTTCCCCCCTCTTCAATCTTAACGTACAAAGCCATATCGGCGAGTATCAACAAAAAAATTAACAAGCTATGTTCCAATAATTGCATACAAGAACTTTCCTAATATATCTTAGTCTCAAAAACTTCGATTTAAATCATGAAATATATTCACTTAGAAATTAGTCCTTTAAACTATAACACCTTCCGAAGGATTTCAATATCAATAACCAAGGTACTATCACATGTTCCAACCCGACTTCAAAAAAATAAATCTATTGAATCTAGACATTCTCAAAACTTGACCGACTCTCAAATTTCCAATAACATTAATATCAAGAATAATTAATTACCTTTCCATAAAAGTAATACTCTTCAACCACATCTACTCACTTCAGTTAAAAACATTTTCCCTAATACCTACATGTAGCAAAATCAATCTTTAATAAAAACAACTATCTTAAAACTTAAAATACATTCTTAAAGTTCTCGAAGCAAGTTCTTGAAGCAATGTTCTTTCACCACCTTGCCATGTACATCGTCGTCGCTCTATCACTCATTGCTAAATTATGTTCAATGTGTCCAGGCTAACTATTATCGTTCCACGACTATTATTCAATGAACAGCACTCCTTCTAAAACTATACGAGTTCTTGACGTACATATCTACTTGACTCTATGCGAGGTCTTCCGGGCATGGTCTTGTCACCCTCGTCGATGATGTTGCTGTTGCACACGCTGCCGTCCACTTGGGTTCGAATCCCATCCTTCGGTCGCCAGTTGTGAGGTGGTCGAGAACTCGAAATCAATGACAGACAGATCCATAACAGTGGTTCAAGTTTGGTCAACTCACCTGTGAGAGGGCCAAGCAAAGAGTGCCGGTTTGTCTTAGCACTCCGCCCTCTACAGGTCACAGGGTAATTTCCTAACCCTTTACAATACTATTGTACGTGTATATAATTTACATCACTGTACCTTTGTAAATTGACCCTGTCAGCCTTGTGCTGCTGGTCGATCATTATATACCAATAAATGAATAATAATGATAACAATAATAAATCTTGGACCGGATGTCCCCCATTACCTGCACACATTTCTGATCAGACACCATTCATAATGTGCTGTGCAACACCCATTCACAACATACAATGGCCATACGTTTTCTGTGATGGATGGCACACTTCATAAACTTCATTTAAAAACTACTTTGTAAGAGCCACCCCTAAATATATGCATACACCACAACATTCAGTGAAAATTGTGTTTTTATATCAGAGCAAAATTTTACGATCAAAATTGGTTACCTTAGTCAATTTTTCTTTACTTATCATCTATTTTCTTTTAAAGGCCCACTGCACTACTTGTAGCTACTTGCGCCCTCTATATAACAAATAATGCCTAATCGGTGACCATTGGTCCCCCATGATCCTCTTTTTCTTATGTTAACTGAGAGCTGAGTTGATGAGATAACCACCTGTCCAGTGACTTGCAGGGCAGTCTAATCCCTCCTGTAAACTATGGCAGATAAGCTTTGAACCGCTTAGAGGCAATTTGGGGTATACAGGTATCTTATTATTATTATTATTATTATTATTATTATTATTATTTATTATACCACTATGCTGAAGATACGGCAGTAGTTGATTGTTGGCTATGTGGAAAGTACTGTAACAGTAGTAGTTTGGTGTAATTAGCATAAACAAGTGTATTTAAAATGATGTTAATTCATCCATGTTTTACACCTGTTTGCATTTCATAAGTTGGGCTTTATTTTATTATTGGTATTACTTATTCTATACAATTAAAAGAATTAAACAAAACAAGAGAGGAGAAAGGAAAGGAAATATAAAAAATGGTATAAGAGCGGAGGTTGGAACAATGTCTTTTTATTTCATAACTCAGAAATGTGTATCTTGTAAGATATATGGACTTGGTAATTGAACATTTCATCATTTTGTGCAGAAATTTTTAGAGCCAAAGTGTAAAGCGTATTAATTTTGCTGGTGTTAGCATTTTCAGTTAAACACAAGTTAAATAAAAAATGCTACGTTCTAAAACAACTGAACATTTTATATTGACACTTCGGGAATTTCACCCAAACATGAATGTATAAGTTAATATGGTAAGTTTGACGGACATTAAAGAGTTAAAAATGATTGCATGAGCAAAAGTCAATTAATGGTTTTAAAAAAAAAAGATCAATGTAAGAGGTATAGCGCCACCTCTTGTCGGATACAGGAAGTGATACATTTATTCAGACACAGATGATGTATGATGTGTTGAAATTGAATTGCTATTTTATCCTTCTATTTTCATTAGAGGTGAATTGAACTAAATTGAATTAAATGAATTCATCTTTATTGCCTGAGGTAGTTTCAGTTCAAGATACTGAATAGAATTCGTTATATGAAAATGCTTTGTTAAGATTTAAATTAGCTACAGATAACCTAATACCCCCTTAAACATTTATTTAATGACAGTGAAGAAACAACAATTTTACATATATTTTGTAACTGTATTTATTCAAACGAAATATGGTCAAAACCTGAGCGTGGGCTGTCCCGTAATAATGTACATATTAAGTTTAAAAATGAAAATAAATTGTTTGGATTAAATGGAAGTAACAACAGTGCCCTCAACTGCACTATGATTATAGTAGGAAAGAAACTTTTGCAGCCAAACGCAAACAGTATTTGCCAGTTTCTTAACACATAATATCAGCGATAAAGTGTTATCATGATATGGAAAAGTATATATGTTAAACGAATCTAAAAGAAAAGAAATTTATGAAAAAGTGGTTTCCTTTTACAAACTGTTTCTGATTGTTTGTTTTTTCTAAATTATTTTGCCAAGTAAATCTGTGATATTTTAAAAATGAACTGCAATTTTTAACCGATATCTATAAATGTAAGTTCTTACCATTTTTTGAATGGCCAAGCATATCATTTTGAAATTCTGCCTGTACATATTTCTTCTTATATACATATATGTATGTGAATGATATTATTAAATAAAGGAACCTGGTGGAAGGAAAACAAAATCTGTATTGCCTCATCTGTATAGCATAAAGGCTAGCTCAGATATGGCGCGGTGAGGCGCCGCAATATTTAGAGACGTCATGTAAATGAACGGCAACTGCCGGCCGCATAGAGTGTATTCATTTAAAGAGCATAACATGTTGTGTCGTTACGTGTTTTCGTGTATTATTTGGTGAACAAGTGTAGAATTGGAAACACACTTGAAATAAATATTACGTCACGGCTTGACGCTCATGCGGAATCTCGATCCTTGTCAACTTCATAATAAATAGCCTAGATATCTGATAACTTTACGAGATATTCGGCTAGCCTTGAATAAATGTGTCAAAACTTAGATTAAAATCATATTATAAACCCCCTTTCTCTCTCTTTCTCTCTCAATTCCTTATCTAGAAGTCCCCCTCTCTTTCCGTGTTTCTCTCTCCGTCCCTCTCTTTCTCTCTCCGTCCCTCTCATCTATCTCGATTCCCCCTTTTTTCTCCATCCCTCACCTTTGCCCTATCTCTCACTTGCTATCTCTCTGAATCCCTCACATCTAACTTTAATACACCAGTTTACAGTTGTGTGCGCCATTTTAATTGGCGAGTAAACAAAGCCAATGACTTAAAGGTCAGTGGTATTTATGCGTAAATTAAGATTGCGTCCATGCAAATGATGATATGCGCGCACAACGCAGCGCGCAGGCAGTGATATCATCATCATTTGCATGGGAGCAATCTTAACTTACGCATAAATACATGACCTCTAGGTCATTGGCTTTGTTTACTCACTATTTAAAATGGCGCCCATGTCTGCGCATGCGCACTGATACAACTGTAAACTGGTGTATTTCTCCGTCCCTCTCCTCCATCTCAATTTCTCTCTCTCTCTCTCTCTCTCTGAAGCTCTTTCTCTCCATCCCTCACCTCCCCCATCTCTTTCTATGTCCTTCTCCTGTCCCCCTATCTATATTTCTCTCGCTGAAGCATACTTTCGCCTTGACTTTAAACTTAGAATAAATAATCCATGTTCAAATCAAATCCTGATAACCACAATGAAATGCTCATGTAGTGCTCATTCCGACAGAAAATTATCCTCTTTTATTTAGAACGATCCCAGATTGGTATATGTACAAAGCTAATACATCCACAAGTATAATTTATACAATATCCTTATTTTTCATCCACTGCGGGATTCAACAAATAGAGAAAGTTATTTTGATATCAATTTTCACATACCGGTAATATTGCATCCAACTTCATTTGACTCTATATACAAAGACTAGGTTGACAGAGGCATGGCAAAGCACTGCATGTGCGCAATTTTGTTTTAACAATCCCTTTCTCTTGTCTTTGAGCATGGTATGTTTTGTACACTGTGGCATTCTCATTCACATAATATGTCAGTTCTGTTTTAAGACCGCAAATGCCTTCAAAGTGCATGGTTATTGCTCTTATTCTTATCTTTGACATTTCTACTGCCCTTTTAGAACCTAAAATGACTATGAAGGAAATTTTAGACCCCAAAATGTGTGAAATTTAGCCAATACGAGCATACCAATTCAGCTCCACTTTAAAAAAACACGGTGACAGTTAATTAATTATATTAAAAATACAAATACATGGGTTAGCTGGTTGTGCGTAATATAAGCAGCAAAAAAAAATCAACATCATCATTGGCTGAAATACAAAATAAAAGGCGTTATTTCGTTTTGTCAACGTTTTTATCAATTTCAATTTTAATTTCAATTTATTTGCTCATAAAAATCCAGAAAACACATGCGAATATTCATGAATCAACATAATACAAAGGGTAAAATTCACAAGAAAAATTAATAACAAAGTATACATTTGGATTAAGTATGAGAGGGACAGCAAGAAAGGAACAAGCCTTGTGATTAGCTGACCCTGTAACATAATACATTAAAGACGCTACAAAAATAATAAATCACTTACTACAACATAAGGGGGGGGGGGGGGTATGCCTATACATTTAGACAAACAAACTTGGTGAATACCTGTCTAAAATAAAGTGCCTAGATTTTGACTTAAAAACATTTAACGAAACTGCTTGTTTAATATCTGAAGAAAGAGAGTTCCAGATTTGGGGTCCTTGAAATAATATTGAGTTTTTAAAAGATGAGAGCCTCGGTTTGGGTAAATGAAAATCATGAGCATTTCTTGTATTGTATCCATGATATTCATTATTGAAGTGGAAGAATGTTTTGATATAGTCTGGCAAGAGGTGATTGTTACATAAGTACAATATACCTGAAATACATACATATCATGAAATTTCAATACACCTGATTCAATAAATAGAGGGTTGGTATGGGCAAGGTAAGGTGCATGAGACATATTTAGTATTGCACGTTTTTGTAAAATAAACAATATATCAATGTGATTATTACTTGCATTACCCCAGACAAGAATACCATAATTAAGGTACGGATATACAATTGCATAATAAATCATTTTTAAAATCTCCTTTGGAAATGATCTTAAACAATACATTATTCATCATTTTTTTTTTAAATATCTTATTTGTGGTGGTACACAAGTATTAGCAATCGTTATATTTCAGCCGTCTCTGAACCGATTTTGATCAAGCAAAGATGATTTTGTCATTTAAATATTACGTTCTTTCAAATTTGACACTCAGTTTTTCGTTATCTCACACAAATTTTTTTTGTGTAGCGCCCTCTGCAAC
The DNA here is from genome assembly GCF_000002235.5 of Strongylocentrotus purpuratus. Classification (NCBI taxonomy): domain Eukaryota; kingdom Metazoa; phylum Echinodermata; class Echinoidea; order Camarodonta; family Strongylocentrotidae; genus Strongylocentrotus; species Strongylocentrotus purpuratus. The sequence goes on along the minus strand of NW_022145602.1, from coordinate 9,776,389 downwards.
GGAACTCAACTATCCCTTTAACATTAAGGCGATACTGAAGCGATGAACTTTCTGCCCTAGAATAATGTTTATTGTACAGCGTCATCTCGTGGTCAACTTGCCAACAGTGCATAACCCAAAACCCAATTTCCGCTCCCCTTCCCTTCACAAGGCAGAGGACTCGATACGAGAACCAACGGTAGATGGCGCTAGATGGGATTTTACAGTACTGCTTCTAGTACAGTATGGCTTAAAAAAAAAAAAAAAATCATCCCAACATATCTATGGTCAGTATGAGAGCATGAAGCAAGGCAATTAGCGCCAATGGGAGTCATATTACAATTGACTAAACATAACATACCACTTCTTGAAAATGCAAACGCTTGAAATCAAGTTGACTCAGAACACAGTGCTTTGCCATACCCTGACTTACGTACATACACATTATACTTAAAAATATATCATATACTAAATTTGTTTTACAAACATGACACTTCATCATCAATACACAATACAATACATACCATGATATTCATCGATGATATAAGAATGTTATTAATAAAGCATATATTTCAATGTACATATATTCCATCATCATTTTTTCAGAATCATATCAGAAAACACCAGGTAGGCAACTATTTTGCATTTTGTACAATATCATTGGAACAAATACAAAAAATTATCAACAAAGAGTAAAAAGGGCAGTATGCTCAAGTCGTATCTTTTCCAAATGCTCTTTAGACTTTAAGACCAAACACTATTTAGTCTTTTTCATCTGGAGTATAATGTCATTCTGACTCTCAACATTTATTGAGAATTGGATCTGAAACCTCCACATAGAACAATAAATATGTACATTCTTATTGAGACAAGTATTGTCTGCTGAATGTAAGAAGGGGCATTAATTCAGACTAAAGACTATTTAGTCTTTTTCATCTGGAGTATAATGCCTTTCTGACTCTTAACATTTCTTGAGAACTAGATCTGAAACCTCCACATAGAACAATAAATATGTACATTCTTATTGAGACAAGTATTGTCTGCTGAATGTAAGAAGGGGCATTAATTCAGACTAAAGACTATTTAGTCTTTTTCATCTGGAGTATAATGCCTTTCTGACTCTTAATATTTCTTGAGAATTGGATCTGAAACCTCCACATAGTACAATAAATATGTACATTCTTATTGAGACAAGTATTGTCTGCTGAGAGTAAGAAGGGCATTAATTCCTATACTATTAATTCCCTTTTGACTTTAACTGATAGCCTGCCATGAGGCTGCGTGCACGCTATCGCTATAGTGCTTTGTACATGCGAGAGAGCCACCGCTTGAGTGCCATGTGCGTGTAATGCAGCATTCGTAAGAGCAGATATTGTTTATGCTCATTGGACCGTGCTGTGTATTTTGCACTCGCTATTCATACCATCGCGTTAATCAGATTATCTCCAAAACAACCTGGCACGGGGGGGGGGGGGGATTTGGGGCTTGGCACAATAGGGATTTTAACACATGTGTAATGCCCTTCTGGTTCTGAACAAATGAGATGCTTGTCTCACGCGAAGGATCAAAATAAAATCTCAACAGACAAACGGACAAACAGTAAAATTTCATTGTGTACAATCGAAACTTGTTATAATGAGCTCCATGGGAGCGTTGAAATTACCTTGCTATATAAGGAATCTTGTATCAGGGTTACTAAAAACAAAAGAATATAAAGAGCCGAGATCGGGAAAATCACCTTGTTATATCAAATACCTCGTTATATCACAACTCTTTATAATGAAGTTCCACTGTACAATGTCATTGAGACAACATAAAGCTGTCATCAGAGAACGAGAAGAAGGGCATTCATTCCATATCCTTTAACCCTTTGCTTACGGGAACCTGGTGGTCTCTGTGTTAAAGCCTATAGGACCTATACAATTTATTAGTCAACGGGTTAACAGAGTTAACACCTTCGCTCTCTACATTTTTTAAGAATTGAACCTGGAACCTCCACAACAAAACAAATTAAAAAGCCCCTCGAAATCATAAACAAATGAATGAATTATATGATACAGATATCCTGGTAACTAAACATGCACAGTTTCCGACAGGATTAGACTTCCGCCAGCTGTCTGACTTGGCTATTGATTGAGGAAAGGGCATTGTATACTCTACTATTAATCACAAAACAAACAACATTAGTAACAATGTATCATGGGACTACAATCAATGATAAGTTATTAAAGGCCTACACAATGGACAAATGCTGATTGTCCCATTGCTAAGTCCATGGACTATAAAACAAGTTGTAATAATTGAAAGAGCCTCATTTCGTCCAATCCGAAGATTAATTTGTCAGTTGCTCTAGGAACAAATGTATGAGGATTAAACCTGACTGTCTGCTGAATGTGTCGACGGAATACTTCTGAAGACCGTGCCAAACTGAGGATCCATGACCAACTGAAATAATCTCCTATCCGAATTGGAAATATATGACTAAAGAAGATAATCATGCTGGCGCAGAATTAACGAATTAAACTTCAACGGATGCCTTAAGTGTAGTTGGATTTGCGCCAAAAGGACATTACAGTGCTCCATTTCTACTTGAGAGTATGGTAAGTTGATATGACTTCTTAAAGAGTCATTGCTGTAGCTCTTTTTTCGGCGGGGGGGGGGGGGGGGGGGAGGGGCGGTAAGGGGCATTGTATCGGAGAACTTGTATTCCAGACCTTGTTAATCGTGTTTTTATCATGTGAAAAAGTTTCCCCGTTTGTTTAATATCGATCCGACCTAAATTTATTTAATTGATACATTACAAGTAAGATAGCCCTATTTGAGAATAAAAGGGGCGGTAAGAGGGCATGGCATCGATGATCGAACAGCGAGGTTGGAGGCAAAAGGAAGGTTTAAAAAGAAGGTTGAGTTTTGGGCCCTGTCTTATAAATAGTTGCGATTGATCCGAATCAATCGTAAGTCCTACAATCAATCGCAAATTTGCATGCCTCTGTACATATTTGCGATTTATCGCAACTGTTTTTAAGACGGGGCCCGGTAAAAAGATGGAAACGGATTTTTTTTTCTTTCTTCAGTTTAAGGGATTGTCATTATAAGAAAATGAAACAACTTGCTCTTCAGATGCCTTCATATTCGAAACAAGACAAGAAGTAACGGAAAGAGTGTGGACAAAATGTCATGCCACTTAACAATCTGATAACCAACATAACAACGAATTACTCGGGCATTACTTTTTCGTAATACATGTAATAGCTTTTCTATGCACAAAGCCTCATTTAAAAACGTCCTCCCATTTTGACAAAATCAATGAGCACGTACTAATTTTTGTGCATGTTTAACTTTATTTAGACATCCTTTCAATAACTCACGAGCGTTATCAAATTATTGCATTATATGGAAATGATATAAACCTCGCAGAAAACGATTACAGATATTATATAAATAGGATACTTTGAGACTTTATGGAGCAATGGGTAATATTTCGAAGCTTCACATCTAGATCAAAAGTACAATCGTTCGTTTTGAGTGGGGCGCGGTCAACGAAAAACTTGTTAAAATTGTTCTCTAAAATCAAATAGCCTATAAAATCCCATAGTTCCCTTTCTGTTTCGCGAGGTGAATATATTCCTTTCTTTTCTTTTTTTTTTCAGGAACATTTTGGAGTGACCCTGTGCCTTTGTTTCATATGGTGCTCACGAAACACAGAAGCACAGAGTGAGTAAAGTTTTTTTTTATTTCATTTTCTTCAAATTATAATAATTTTCTATTATCAATCGAGGGCGGGATTTATATAGTTATACTCTTTTCTTACAATTTTAGTTTTTTAATTGACTTTTCTTATCACTGACCAATGCGTTGCTGTACCGTCCCTAGCATTAAGATAAACAGCATCCCCAGGCTCCCGGTTTAAAGGCCCTTACAAAAGAAAAAGAACAAAACAAACAGACAAAACAGACGAAGAGAAGTAGAAGGAGAATAATAATTAAAAGAAGAAAAATAAGAAGAATAAGCAGAAAAAGAAGAAGAAAGGAGAAGAAGAAGAAGCTCCCCCCCCCCCCAAAAAAAAAAAAAACAACAAACCCAACAACATCAACAAAAGTGGCACGCGGGACTGTCTAAGTGAAGCTCAGCTTTTACACTGGCCCTCATCCCCTCCTTACCCTTTAAAAATAAAAATCGCGATTGCGATTTCTTTGACCAGAATTACCCATAAATTATCGTCTTTGACAATTGATATTAGATCTAGAAGTACATTTCACTGACATCTGGAACCTGCAGAATTTCAAATCAAGACATTCTTTAATCATTGTTTATCTTGTGAGAAAAAAAAATCAGACCTAAATAGATTTTATTAGATGCATAACAAATGAGATAGCCCTATTCGAGAATAACGATGGGTCCTTTTCTCTTTCCTTAATAAAATAAAATAATGAAGACCTCTACCCCGTCTCAAAGATGACATGGCACCTATCAGCTGTGTGTAGCCAATTCGCGAGCGAGGTTATTAAGGAAAACAATGTTTGCAACTCCGAGGTCATTGATGAGGTACACGACCACGCCGAGAATGTCAACATACGAGGCTACGATGGCGATCTCGTGGAGGACTACCTCGACCTGGCTAACAAGGGACTGCTCTGCTACGCTGACGGATTGACGGTGCGTCGGGTGACGCATGCCTGTGACTGCATGCGTCGGGTTTGCGCCAGTTTTAGGCCGAGGAATGTGGACCGGTGTTCGAGTAAGTCACGGAAAATCGAATTAAGTTTTTAAGATGCAACCAGTTTTAGAAGAAAATCTAATACGAATCGGGATAGACACAAATTTATGCATACTGGAAACAGTAAGTTCCAATGAAGTGTCCTAATACATAATTACAAGTGATCGCAATGATCACCATAATGACATTAACAAAAAAAAAAAACAGGTTGGGGGGGGGGGGGTGGCTGTCTGCACGTAAAGTTGTAAAATATGTTAAATATATCGGGACAGAGAGCAAAAGAGAGGGCGTTGGATAACACCCCATTCAAAATGGTACAATGACATATTGGTCGGCAATGAGGGCATGCAAGAAAACGAAAGTGAGAACAAAAATGCAGAGAGATAACGAGATAGAGATAGCGAGAGAGAAAGAGAGAGAGAGAGAGAGAGAGATAGAGAAAGAGAGAGAGAGAGAGAGAGAAAGAGAGGCACGGGGGTAACTGCAGAAAACTGTTAGGACTTAAATGACAATAGGAATAGGGGGGGGGGGGGGTTAATTGGAGAATGCCGGGGTACATTTTCTCTATATACGATGTCATGAATGGTTTTGTATTCACAATCCATAGTATTATACACTCATTCGTATTTCCTCTTTAACATAATTATCATTGATTGACCCCGCTTAATTTACAGAAATCGTCCTCTCCCCTTTCGCCCCAAACAACGGAAACGCATCGTCACCACGATCTGGTCACCATGGTTACGGGCCAGCGTTTAACTGCTACGGTTATCGTTGCCTAGTCATCTCTCCCGGCCTTATGCGCTCCCGCGCGACACCGCTCCCTCTGGGCACAACTCGATGGATGATGATGACGATGGCGATGGTGATCGCATCTGCTACTATGACAACGGTGTTGAGTTGAGCGGTTAACTAGTGGATGTCGTAGAGAAGAGATCCGTTTTGTAAATGATGCCCGGGTCATGAGGTCGTTATCCTGTAAATCGACGTTCGGTCACAATCTTGCGGTGATGCTGCAGTCAAAACACTACGGATGTAAAACCTAATAATATGTAGCAGTGGATATGCATGCATGGCTACGTCGATCGGGAGAGATTCAATGAGATTGGACAAGAAACTATAATTTTCGATTTGTGCTGGTAGAAGAACTTCTATGAAAAACGCAGCTAGTTTCCAATAAACCCAGTGATGGTTTCGGTCAAATAAGAAGACGACTTAATAATTAGGTTAACTTATATGTATTCAAATAAATATTTTAAGACTCGCGTTACTAGCATACTGTAACGCACGCGTAACAACAATGTTGGAAAATAACATCAGAAATTTCATCTTTTCTTCTAAATGTAATTTTTTTTTTCATTGTAAATTCTTCGAAATACATTTGTTGAATGAGTGCCAGACGCATAACATATACGGGTCTGCGCCTGTGATCTACACCACCGGAAGTATGGGCAATTTAGCATAACTATCTCCATAACTATACTCAATCAACACTCGAGTTTTACCTCTGCTTTGATACTCTTGCATTTATATACTGTGCAAACGTCATATTTGATTAATGGAATAAACGTTTTAACAGAAATTGTAACAATAAAGTCTTTGGAATCAATCGTTTTGATTATGCTACAAATACCAACTGAGGGAACCAAATTGAATGTTTCTGATATTTAAGAGCCAGATATGCGGATTGTCGTACGTTGTTGATAGTGAAATGAATCACCAATGGGAAAATTAAAAGGCAAGAGGCTGACGCAATTTTACGTCAATTAGCCCCTTGCTATCATCCCGTATGTACCTTCTAGATCAACTACTAAATCAGATAATTTACCATTCTCAGGACTACCCCAAAAGTAATTACCCCTCCCCCCCCCCGGGGGGTATTTGCCTAGGGACAATGAGGGCTTTTTTTAAAGGGGTATAGTTATGGGGGAGGGCAATTGTTCTGGTGATAACTGTCCACAGGGTAGTTTCAACCTCCCACTCTCTCTCTCTCTAATCCGCCCTCTCTCTCTCTCTCTCTCTCTCTCTCTCTCTCTCTCTTTATATCTCCCTCTCTCTTTCTCTACACCTTCCCCTCTACTTCCCTTTCTGTGATACATTGAATTGCACAGATACCCAAATCCAATTAACAACATGATTTGAAAATAAATACATCTACATCTTTGTATCTGTGCAATGAATATGCTCCATTTCAAGAAGCCTCTATATTTATTGATTTTGTTGCTTCGTTTACTATTCTCAAAGCTACTCAGCACCAGTAGAAAAAACAAATAACACATCAAAGCAGAAATGTAATAAGGCAACAAATGTTGTTTTTCCTAAAAGCTGAAAAAACTTGTGAATATGGTAGATAAACATACAATAACACAAATATAACAAGTATAAATAGTAGTGTGAATATATAAGCTATGTTAAATAAAAATGTCTTTCTTTAACTATTGCACTGTCTATTTCTAAAAATTAATAGTTTTCATTTGCATCTATTGAATACAATATTTCGATTTCACAGGTAAATTTGTTAAAAAATCAATATTCTGATAATCAATTCAGAACATTTTTAACATTAGAAAAAACACTCCTAACCTGCAAGTGATTTTTTGACATGTATCTAGATTATTTTTCATTTCAAGTTGTCTAATTAATGCATAATTAAAGAAAATCTACTTGATAACGAAACATTAAGATTATTATATTAATCTACCTAATTAAAGTGGTAGCTTATAATGAATTTATGTACAGTACATCATTAGTGTCTCTAATGTTATTTCTATTTCATTTTCATATGTCTAGAATATAGTGATTAGGTAATTTTGATGTGGGTGCAATTTACTTTTACAGAATACTATGTAATTACTGAAAGGCAATATTCAAAGAACTGTTTTTTATATCAGTACTATATGTATTAACAACTGAAATAGTATTCCGAGATTAAAACTTGCATATAAATTTGTGCACACAAAAACAATATAGCACATGTATTGAACCTAGCACACATACTCTTGAGAAACACAGTATGAAAATGGCAAGATTTGATACAGTCTTTGGCTATAAATAGTATCGTTGGAATATTTCGGAGCTTGCACATAGTTGTTTAGTACACGAGGAATACAAGTAAATGTCAATGTTTCTCGATATCATTCCTCTATTGTACATACATTGTACATTTGAATCTATCAGAAATATATTCTTGTAGAAGTTGTTTTTGGAGGAAAACAAAGACATGGTTCCTTTTAACACTAAACACACAGTCACATTTATAGTAATTGTGTACTTGGACAACAAAAGTAGCTCCGAAATTGAGATTAGGTTTTCTTTCTTCATAAGCAGAACTTAGGAAGACAGTAAGAATAAATAAGCATCACAATTACTTTGATTCAAACATATAAAAAGTCTGTCTCACATCACACCACAACTACTGTACATGTATGCAAACATAAATATTTTCCTCTCCCTGATCAGCACCTTCTACTCTCACTAGGTTCTCATTGCTTTAGCGTAATCTCTCTTAATAATAATAATAATATGGATATTTATATAGCGCCGGTATCCGCCAGGCTCTGACGCTCATGGCGCTGTACATACATGTATTACTATCACAAAAAATATAACATTCTTAACTAAAATAAAGTAAACTAAAACAACACAAATTATTACGCTACATTGACATATGAAGATGTTATCAGACAGGATTTCATTCTTCTAATTTTGTGAGGTTCTCTTTGCTTTAGACTCTGCTCTTTTTAGCTTGGTGATGTTCTCAATGAGGATGTCACTTTTGAGAACCAGGACTAAACAGCCCCAAGCATATGAACCACTGGTCTAGAAAAATACCTCTACTCTCATTATGTTCTCTTTGATTTAGCCTAATCTCTCTAAAGATGTTCTCAAAAAGGACTTCATTCTTAGGGCCTGGGTTAAACAGCTCCTACATTAGTACTACTTCACAGGGCTAGCACAGTACCTCCTAATCTTGTGAGGTTCTCTTTGCTTTAGACTCTGCTCTATTCAGCTTGGCAATGTTCTCAATGAGGATTTCATTCTTGGGGACCTGGACTAAACAGCCCCAAGCATATGAACCACTGGTCTAGAACAATACCTCTACTGCCATTAGGTTCGCTTTGCTTTAGACCCAGCTCTCTTGAAGATGTCCTCAAAAATGATTTAATTCTTAGGGCCTGGGTTAGACAGCTCCTACATTTACTTCTCCACAAGGCTAGTACAGTACCTCCTAATCTTGTGAGGTTCTCTTTGCTTTAGACTCTGCTCTATTCAGCTTGGCAATGTTCTCAATGAGGATTTCATTCTTGGGGTCCAAGGTTAAAGCCCTCATGTAGTATATCCTGGCTTGTTTGTATTCTGCCTGTATTAATGGAATAATGAAAGATTACAAAAATCCTTAAATACATAATGCTACTTAAGTATCATGGATGAATTTTAAGAGTATATAATGGAAACAAACTTTTAACAAATCAGTAGACTTTCCAATGCAATTACGACCCAAATTTTGATAATCATGGTCCTTACCATTGAAAATCAATTTGCTTCTGTAAATTGAGAAATTTTGTATAGCACAAAAGTGTAAATTTGAACAAGGATACTGGGCACTACAACAATAAATAATAATAATAATAATACAACGGTGCTTATGAAGCGCTTTCCACCGAAGTCTCTAAGCGACTATGACAAAAACCTGTTTCATAAAATATTGTTCATGATACATGTTTGTAAAATTATGGGTATACCATATCTAGTACAGATGAGAATTTTGGGCATAATGTCAATTCCTTTCTTTGCATCTTCTGGAAATATTTTCGCGCGCGAAAAAAAAAAAATCGGGCTTATAATTACCTTGAGGTGATGTATGGCTCCTAGGTTGAGCAAACATGATCCCATCTCAGGGTTCAGAATCAGCACCTCTTCATATGTCTGAAACCAAAAGAAAGGAGAACAATCTACATCAAAATATTATAGGGGGAGAGAGGGGAAGGGGCAATCAATACACGAAATGTGAAGATTTAATTGACAGTTAGACTACTACTGGCCTATACACAGCAACAAGAGCATTCACTTAAAGGGATTGGGTATCTTTGTCTCAGATTCTGAAAAAATATCCTGGATTTAGCTCATGCTGTCATGAAAATTATAAACTTTTAGGTCAAACAGGAAACCCATGACTTTTACAAGCCGATAGCCTGTCAGATTATTAAGATATTTATGATTGGAAATCAAAATAAGGAAAAAAAAAAGTTTTTCTAACAGGAATATGAGTATGGTAAAACCTGTCACTGAAAGGTTTTTACTTTTTGAGGCACTTCATGATCATTTTGAAGCGCAAATTTTTTAGGGCTTCAATATAACACCATACCACAGATAGGGCCATGCATCTCAGATTTAACATTGTTAAACGATGCCTTTAAAAAAGAAATTATAGTAACACAGTGCCTTGCAAATTCAAATTAATATCAACAAGGCTTGAAAGCCCAATCTACACACATTACTATGGTAATATAATTTCGTAATATGATGTACACTGTACCCACATATGACGCCCCCCCCCCCCCCCCCATCCCCCCCCCCCCCCCCCCCCCCCCCCCCCAAAAAAAAAAGTATTGAATCGTCAGCTAAATGAACAAACATTATCTTTGCATACCTTCTGTGCTTCCTCTCTTCTGTTGAGTCCTTTCAAATGGTTGGCTTTCTCAAAAAGGAGCTCTGCTTTCGTTTCCACATCGATGATCTGGTTCAGTTCCAGGGCTATCTCCACTTGTCGTAAGGCCTGCAAGCATAGACAATTTGTGAATATGAAGATTAAGAAAGCATCACCGATTTGAAATATTTTTAAAAAAACTAGAAATAAGAAGAAAAAAAAAAGAACGAAGGGTTTCACTTTCACAATCAAAAACAGAAATTAATATCAAAATGATAAAAAGTGTTGATAACAAACATGGCCCTGTCTTATAAACAGTTACAATTAATTGCAACTTATTTGTGATTGATATCCATCTTAACTACGTACATCAGAGATAGGAGACTTGTAATTGATTGAAGGACTTGCGATCGATTCATATCCGTTGCAACTCTTCATAAAACGGGGCCCAACATTCAATGCATGATGTATATGCTTACATCCTGATAGTGATGCTGTAGACTATAGACACTGGAGAGCAGTCTGTGTAGTTCTATGACGGTGGGTTTAGTCTGAACAGCTTCACTGAGATAGAGCTCTGCGTCCTTGTAAAGGCCAAGCCTCGTCATCACCTGAGCCTAGATAGAAAATCGAAAAGAAAGACAAAAATTTGGAGTAAAGTATAATACTAAAGGCATTATTTAAAGGTAGTAAAAAGTTTTGGTACGGGGTCATGAATTTTGTTCAAATGAACATATTGGAAGCATATGCAATCCTACAATATTCAGTGATCGTTGGCGCACTTGCATTCCAGTCTTAAGTGATGAAATTGTAATGATGAACTGTTTATGTTGTATAGCTCCCTCTCAAGGTCAATATATTAATTTCGCTATAAAACAATGTTTCTTGAATAAAATCAACCGATTGGCTATTCTCGTTTGGAAATTATATATCACAACTACTATTCTGAGATTTTCATGGTCACAGCTACCATTGTACGGCCGTAGGCGCTATTTAAAAATTTCACAAAATTTAGCGGGAGCATCAGTAAATTTTTATATTCAATTTATCTCGAAAGCAGAAGTGTTTTAGGGGCTAAATTTTCTAGTGCTTATAATACATCAACAAGGGGCATCCAAATATATTGAAATTGTAAATTGTAAATTTTCAAAATTTCCCAAAACTTTGTATTATCTTTAACAATGATAAATCTGAGATGCATGGCCCTACGTGTTATCAGTGTCTGTCATATGGTGAAATATTGAAGCCCTTAAAAAATTGCGCTTCAAAATCATCACGAAGTGCCTCAAAAGAGTCAAAATCTTTGAGTGACCGATTTTACCATACTCATTTCCCTGATAGACTGTAGTGTTATGAAAATTGTTAAATGGGGTTCCTCACTGACCTAAAGGTTTATAATTATGATTGCAGCATGAGCTAACTCCAGGATTTTGTTTCAGAATCTGTGACAAAGTTACCCAATCCCTTTAAAATCCCTGTGTCCCTTTTGTAGACCGCATTAAATTCAATAAAACTTTGCCTAAATCTCTAAATTATATTTGTCTTTCCTCTGAAATTTGAAATTAAACAGTGATCCAGTTTTCAAATGAAGCATGGAAAACTATCAAAACTTAGGATTCCTGTCAAATCGACCTTTGACATAAACACATGACATACCATGGACTATCAATGGTATAGAATAGCATTAAATCCACCTTTACTGTTTTCAAATAATACTGAAAGTAAGGTTTATATGGAATAAGAATACGTCCATGCAGGAAAAAGGGTCTGAAACCTCCCAACATGTTTTCTAAGATCCAATGAAAAATCTCGGCTCAGATGCAAATTAAATAATTACTTCACAAAGACTGCTTCATTATATGACACTTATATTAGAAATACTTGAATGCGCTGCAAGGGTAAAGTAAAGACGCGGTACTCACGTATTGAAGCTGGATGTCCAGATTGAGAGGCTCTAGGACCAAGGCTTCCTTGTACGTCTCCAGGGCTTGGGTTGGACGATCGGTGTTGTAATAGATGGCGGCCAGGCTCTGCAAGGTCTTGGCATTGTTGCTGTAAGACAGGGCCCTGAAATGATACGAGAAAGAGATTAAATCGATCGCACAACTTTGAGTGATGACATGAAAAAAAGGAAGGGGCAATGGAATGAGGCTGGGAAGGATAAAGAGAAAGAAATTGAAGGAGGGGGGGGGGGCAGAGAGAAAGAAAGATAGAAAGAGAGAGAGAGAGAGAGAGAGGGGGGGGGGGAACAAAAACCTAGCAGATCTTGAAGAGAAAAATGAGGCTGGGAAGGATAAAGAGAAAGAAATTGAAGGAGGGGGGGGGGGCAGAGAGAAAGAAAGATAGAAAGAGAGAGAGAGAGAGAGAGAGAGAGAGAGGGGGAACAAAAACCTAGCAGATCTTGAAGAGAAAAATGAGGCTGGGAAGGATAAAGAGAAAGAAATTGAAGGAGGGGGGGGGGGGCAGAGAGAAAGAAAGATAGAAAGAGAGAGAGAGAGAGAGAGAGAGAGGGGGGGAAAAAAAAACCTGGCAGATCTTGAAGAGAAAAATATGAGAAGGCAAAGAACGTTACAACCAAAAGAAACCTATAAATTGATAAACTATGCTGGGATGGTATATCTCTTGAAAGCAGAAGGAGGTTTTATTCTGTTAGAATCAGAAGAAGTATAGCTGTAGATATACAGTCAAACCTGCTTCAGTGACCACCTGTATAGAAAGACCACCTGTCTACAAAGACCACATTTTTTGTTTCCCTTGAAAATGTTTTCTTATTGAAACATGTACTAAAGGAACCTGTACATAAAGACCACTTGCCTATAAAGACCACTTTTCTTGTCTCCCTTGGGTGGTCTTTATAGACAGGTTTCACAGTAGTATGCTCATAATCAGTACCCATTTAACACCTGGGTGGAGAGTGGCAAATGTAGATCAATGTCGTGCCGGAGGACATTAGTGCTGCTGTGGGACTTGAACCGCGGACCTTGTCATCCACATTCCGGTGACATATCCACTCGTCCACAACACCTCTACATGACTTTAAAAAAGATTGATCAACAGTAGAGATGTCCTTACCTGATGTACATGTCTTCTGCCTCGCCGGTCCGATTGAGATGTCTGAGGACGCGGGCCTTATTCGTCATGGCAACCACATGGGTAGGCTCAAGCTCCAAACATTTCCCACAGTGATATAGGGCCACTTGATAATCATCTGGTATAAAAGATTAAAATTACCAAAATGAAGGAGTATATATATAAATATATATATATATATATATATATATATAGCGTCGTTTTTAGTATATTTAAGAAAATTTTTATGTAAATTTTATTATCTTTGAGAATAACCTTGAACGGCCATAGGCCTCTGTTTTTTCCCACCACATTATGATCTAAGTTGAAGATGTTTTATTTTAATGTTTATTATTGTATATATGCATATAAATTGTTGTTTTTTTTTTTTTTAATCAGATGAGGAAATAAAACTTGAACTTGAACTTGGACTTGAATGAGACCTGTCTAAAAGAAACAAATCTTGAGTAGGGTCAATGTAGTATTGGCTTTTTTGTGAAATAAGCCCTCTGGTCATCACAGGTGTACACAGACACACACACACTTAAAGAGAAGGTTGAGTTCTGGATAGAGGTGAAAAATAATTTGTGAGCGTAATCATTGTTATTATGCAGGTGTGGAAGAACATCATATAAGAGTCATGTTCCCTGAAAAGCATGGCTCTTCAAATGCCTTCATATTCTAAATATGTCATGTAACATCGTAAAACTCGGGGGTTGGGTTTTTACGCCACGTTTTCGTGTAGTCCCATATACATCTTTCTGTGTACAGTGTTTGTAACTTTAACAAGACTTGGCCAAATTTCTTATCATTTTGATGATTCCAGAACCTTGCAATACACACAAATTCTTATATGCTAGATGATCAACCTTTTCTGGTCGATTCCACACCGTTTCTTTCACAATGTAATCGCATGACCAGAACTCAACTTCATCTTTAAAGTCTACGGGGAGGTCATGGATGCACCTTCCCTTTCTTGCCTCTTCTGGTACTATTCCATTCCCGCTGGGTGACTTTATCAAGAAGTCCAAACGATGATGTCAAGAGGATCCACCCACTTTTAAAGGCCATCTGTACTAGTTTGGCTAGGAGGGATTAGACCACCCAGGAAGGTCACTGACAGGTGGCTATCTCATCAACTCAGCTCTCAATTAACATAAGAAAAAGAGGATCATGGGGACCGACGGTCATCGATTAGGCATTGTTTTCTATATAGAAGGAGCAAGTAGCTATAAGTAGTGCAGAGGGGCGTTAAAGTTGATTTAAGTCTTTGTGAAACACTCCCCAGGTATTATTCTATTTCTGCTGGGTGACTTTATCAAGAAGTCCAAACAATGATGTTAAAGCCCGACTGTAATACTTGTACATGTTGCTATTTGCTCCCTCTATATAGAAAACAATGCCTAATTGGTGACCATTAATCCCCCATGATCCTCTATTTCTTATCTTAATTGAGAGCTAAGTCGATGAGATAACCACCTGTCCAGTGACCTCGCAGGGTGGTCTAATCCCTCCTATAAACTAGTACAGATGGCCTTTAAGAGGATCCACCAACTTTCAACTTCACTTACCCTTTCCCATAAGAAACGCAGCGTAGTTGTTGTGGAGGTCCGCGGACGGCTCTACCTGCTCCAGCCCCTGCGGTAGAAGGCTTCCGCTGCTGGGACATCCCCTTGTCTCTGCTTCAGGGAAGCCAGGTGGTTCAGGACGTTCATGTACTGAGGATCGATCTCCAAGGCCCTCAGAAACAACGCCTCTGCGCTGTCAAGCTCACCTCGGTTACTATAAAGTTATAAGATATTACGATAAAGTCAAAGAAAAAGAAGGAAATAAACCGCTTACAAAATGCAGCAAGCAGGCACACCGAATGAAACAAATTTTCTCAGTAATCTTTAAAGTTTTGGTAAAGGAAAAGAGCTCTTTATTATTTTTTTTTTATGGAGGAGAATATCATGGTAGCAATATGATTTGCCGCATAGTTAAATACACAAATGCATTTTTCTAAAACCCATATCATACATGTGCATTAATTTGATGTTTACGAAATGCTAAATTATAATCATGTGCTGCATTAAGATTTCAAAGACATTTCCTTTCGCAATGGAATCAAATAAGAATAATATTCCACTTTAACATCGACAATGCCTTTAAGCGCTTTACAGATATATTATTACCCCCGGTCATCGATTTCAGGCTTGCCCGTACATTCTCCACTCCCTGGGGAGCATTCTAGCAAGGCGCCATTTAACAGACGTTCACAACGCTGAGCAAACAACATTACCTTTCACATCTATTAACACATGGGTGGAGAGTGGCAAATGTAGATTAACATCTTGCCAAAGGACGTTAGTGCTGGGCTGGGGTTTGAACCCCTTACCTTGTGATCTGCAGTTATCCACTAGAACACAATACCTCTACATGACTAGCACTCTATTGTATCTTTAGTGTGCTTGGTATAAAGAGTCACTGGCAAAATGAAATTCTTTTTTCCATAGAAGGATACCTATTTACACATTAAAATTCACCCCCAACCTGCTGCAAACTTTGACCGCATTTCCAACATACACTTACTTATAAATATTGGCCAGGTTGAAGTAAGCTTTGGCATGATGAGGGTTAAGTTTGATCGCCTCACGGAAGTACTCTGCTGCCCTCTCAGGTTCGTCTTCGCTCAGCAGGGTACCTAGATTGTTAATGGCTGCACCATGCCGAGGGTATAGCCTGAGAAGATAAACAAAGCAATATTTAACATGGGTCCCAAGATTTCTGATGAATTGTATTATTGCATAAATTAACAAAGAAGGAAACAGGGTTGGAAAGAAATGGCATTTCTTTTAGAGAGTCCTACATCTTTTATACAAGCAATGCAAGAAAGATCCATGTTTTTTTTTTCTTCTTCTCGTGTTACCCCCTTCACACACCCCCCCCCCCCCCCCAAAAAAAAAAAAAAATTTACCAAACATAAAATTCACTCAAACATAAGTTTGTAGGCCTGAGTAACGTACTACATTGACATATTCATTTGTACTTGAAAATGTTCACTTTGTCTGAGATTAACCTCAAATTTTACTATTTAGAGAACACCAACATTTTACAGAATAAGGCCTGTTCAATATAAAAAGGGGATCCTACACACAACACCTGCATGTGTATACATGTACCTAGTTTCCTCTTTAAATCAAACAATCAAGTTGTCTTTCTTTCACTGATATGTCCATGATGTTTTTTTAAATTCAGCCAAATTCCCACAAGACTTTTGAGTATTTTCGTTTAAACAACGGCAATAAAATAGCTGAATATAGATGGCAAAAGAAATAAATATTAAAATAAAAAAATTATGTTACCTTAGTGTTTCTTGAAAGTGGTTTATGGCTTCGTTTCTGTGTCCTATGTCCTTGAGATAGTTGCCATAGTTGTAGTGCATCTTGGCGTTATGTGGTAATGTCTGTAATCCAGCCCTACAGATAAAAACAAAATATGATTAGTCCGGAAATCCCACTTTCACTATGAATATGACGGACAAAGAAAGTGGACAAAATATACAGTTCCTCAGGTAGATAAAGGAACATCCCTTCACTGCTATTATGTAAAAAGTGAATATGCATGTGACACCTGTTCTACATATTTTTAAATAATAGCAGTGAAGGGATGTTCCTTTGTCTACCTGAGGAACTGTAAATTTTGTCTGCTTTCTTTGTCAGTCATGTTCATAGTGTTTATAAGTATCAGTGACAATGCCTCCAAATGTGGCTTTTGCAAGCAATTTTCTTGCTGTCGAGTTTAGCAATTACCTGGTGGAAAAAAATCCTGGCTGAATATAGTTGAATCCAGTGTATTGTGCTTGGTATCATCATTATTATCATAATAATAACAACTGTCATTATCATCATCATCACCATCACTAGCATCATCATCATCACCCTCATAGTTATCATCATTATCAACATCATCATTGTTATACAGTAGGCTTGCGGTTGCACCATGTGAGAGAGAGAGAGAGAGAGAGGCTTGGGGAGTCCTGAAAAGGACTGTTTGTGTAGTCTTGAAAAAGACCGTTGGTTATCTTTCTTAGCTTATAGTTCTAAGGAGAACTATAGCGCTTTTAGAGAATAAGTGGCGGGAGTGGCTCAACGTTTTGAATAGGTTGACTATCCGTCGTCAGGAGTTATCATCGTCACCTTCATAATCATCATTATCACCACCACTATCATCATCATCAACATAACTACCATCACCACCACCACCACCAACTTACTTGAATAAGGTTTCTCTAGACTCCCAGACGCGGTTCCGAACCCATGTCCTTCGGCAGAAGCACAGCAGCATGATGAGAGTAGCCACCGAGACGAGGGTTCGGCCAGAGCTAGACGTCAGAGACGCAAACATCTTGCAGGTACCAAAGGCCACCAGTATACAGAACCCAAGGCTGGGATGAAGGAAGAGAAATGGTTATAAATATTCCCCATGTTGGTCTTACAAAAATTTGAATTTGATCAATGAATTTTTATGAAATGTCTATATGTTTGATTATTGATTTATGTCATATTTTGTGTTGATTCAATTTGAATTGCAATTGTATTGTATATAACCTTGTGAAATGGATCGCAATTCAGCCATTGGCTGCAATGATCTTTTTAATAAAAACCATTTCTACCTACATGGTTTTCAAGATTTTCGAGGTTGTGCTCAATCAAAAACAAAGTGGCAACTCTGTGACGTAACTTGTGAGCTCTTCTCTAATTTGCCCTGTACAGGAATTTTCATAAACTTTCATTTTCTTACTTATTGATGACGAAATACACTTGTTTCACGCAGGGGTTGTATAAAAACATATTTGCAATAATAATATTAAAGGCAATACAAAGTTTTGGGATGCGGTCATGAATTTGGTTTAAATGAACATATTGGAAGCATATGCGATCCTACAATATTCAGGGATCGGTGTTGCGGTTGAAATCGAGTCTAAAGTTATGAAATTGTAAGCAATAAACTCTTAATGTTATATAGCTCCCTCTCAAGGTCAATATATTAATTAAGCTATAAAACAATGTTTCTCGACTAAAATTGACCAATTAGCTATCCCTGTTTGGAAATTATATATCACAACTACATATTCTGAGATTTTCACGGTCACAACTACCATTGTACATTGTAGGCGCTATTTGAAATTTATCAAAATTTACTGGGAGCACAGGTAAATGTTTATATTCAATTTTTCTCGAAAGGAGAAATATTTCAGGGGCTAATTTTTCTTGTGCTTATAATACACCTACAGGGGCATCCAAATATATCAAACTTGTAAAGAATCACTTTCCACCCAAATAATTTGAATGCAGAATTTTATCACAGCTTTTCAGGTGCAGCCATGCATGTGCATACCTGCCAACATTTGAAAATGAGACTTAAATTTTTTAGCACGGTATGTCTTTGAAAATAAGAAATCTGTACCCTTAACAGACGTTCGCACATGCAGCGGCAGTGTACATGTACATGTAACTGGCAATACGCGGTAAATCTGTGCAGAAAAGTAAATACAAATTCACCGCTCAATCATGCAGACCTTTAACGCACCCAATACGTGAACTCTCACATCGTGGCACATGATAAAACAAGCTTAATTTGGCTTAAGCAAAAAGAAATTGAAAAAAAATTAAATTGAAAAAACAGAATATTCCGGATTTTGGGGTCCTAAAAATCCAGAAAAACAGAATATTCTGGATTATTCGGAAGGGTTGGCAGGTATGCATGTGGAACATTACTCAGTGTCCTTGTAATAGCCATACACAAAGGCGAGGTTCCTGTTTTCTGTGATATTGCACGATACGTGACATTGTGATGCAACATTGCATATTTAATAGTAGGCATTTTCAAAATAGCATTTACAAGCTGTGTCAATATGCAAACATTACATGCGTAAGACAATACAATAATTCATATATCCATATCTAATTTCTAAAGAGTGTAAACAGAATTATGGAGCAGACTTACTGTACAAGTACAAAAGTACTCATTTAAATTTTGACCTTGATTTAAATGCATAGACTCTGCATGAAATATTTTGGTAAGTACATGTACATCATCTTCATTTTTAACAGGTATACCGGTAGGTTGACATCTCTCGATTATTTTGTTCATCCTTGCATTAAAATTAAAGATATAAAAAAGATGTAATGAAAATTTGTATTCATGCCCTTTCGCTAGCCATGTGATAAACTGATATATTCTAATCCCTCACTCGATACAATCATAACTTTTCCACACTCATAATATCATGTTCCAAATTTCATCTGCTCAGGGGTGATAGTGAGCATACCCCCCCCCTCCCCCCTTTTGAGTATGAAAATTGGGAAAACTAGATGGAAAATGATGCCTCCATCATAGAGCAATTTTACAAACCAAAACAGAAGCAAGTTTTCACATTCAAGTTAGATTGTAATACATTAACAGGTTCTCAGAATATTGGGATTATAAGGTATTTCTCATATGTATGACCCTTTGATCTTTGACCTCATGACCCTAAAATCTTATAAGTTCATGTCATTGGCTCTGCAAGATACATACATGACCTAAGTTGGGCAGGAATCCATCGATCAGTTCTTGAAATAACGCGTTGACAAGCTATTTTTGCATGCATAATGAGCCAATGTGACCTTTGACCTCGTGACCCCGAAATCTAATCAGATCATTATCTCTGCAAGTTACAAACATGACCGAAGTTTGGCAGGAATCCATCAGTCGGTTCTTGAGATAACGCGATCACAAGAACGGACGAATGGACAACCCGAAAACATAATTCATCCAACTACTTCGTAACAGAAGCATAAGAATCGGGAAAAATCAGGAAAATAGGGGTAAAATAAGGGAAAAACAATTTAAATCAGGTAATTATCAGGCCTGTCTGCCAATAAAGCACATATTAATACCAATATTCTGGAGATAGCCAGCCACACAAGCCTAGAACTCATCATTACCTTGGTATATAAAGGATCCTCTCTGCCACAACAAAGCCAACTTTGATTAATAGATTAGAGGCAGGCAAGAAAGGAACGGCTAGAAAAAGCAATCCACATGCAAGTATTCTTCTCTCAGTTTCCTGCACAAAAAAAGACAATGGATAATATTTTCATTGTTCAACTTGCTTATAAAAAAAATGTTAAGCTTATTGAAAGATTAAACTATGACTGATTCTGCAGAAAAAATATATGGCATGCCATTCCAGTCGAAAATCTGATAACCTATCAAATGGCAATATTATCAGTGTCATAAATAATCTTGTTGGATAATGAGATATTATTATACAAATAATGCACATTTTGTTCGAGCATTAGTAAGAATTACCCACACAAGGTACCTTTGGAACAGTCTAACACGCCCGAGGCGATATCCGAGGGTGTTTGGAGGGTACCGAAGGTGGGTAATTCCTACTAATGACAGAACAAAAAGTTGTGTATTACTTGTTTTGAAAGATTGTGTTTCATTTGTTTTATATCATGATTTTACTAATGACCGGTTATCAGCATTTGATAATGACCGGTCACTATCAAAATTACGTGTTAGGCAAAATAAATGCCTGGTCACGTGTATGCTCTCAACATATCATTTGATTAGGATCCACGTCATCATCTTATAATTACATTTAATGTAATTCCCCGAAGTAAAATAATACCTTCAGGTCATTATGGTAAACAGGGTGGTCCAAAAATTTCAAACACATAAAATTGGAACTTGGAAAGAGTATGAACTGATGTATGCAAAGCTACAGAGCTTGCATATAGCCTCTCAGGCACTTAGATGTAATCGGGTGCAATCTGATCCATATTTAAAGCATTTTCAAACACATTTTATGACTAATTCATTCATAATTTTGGATGAGAATGAATATCAAAACCTTTTACTTTTTTTCTGACCTGTACAATAAAAATGCAAAACCTGTTACTGAAAAATGTGTTAACACCTTGTGGACCACCGCAGGATAAATTCAGTACAATGTTTAATACCTTTGACCTGAAAATACACTGAACTCCTAGGAGCGCAAGTGACGCAAAAGCCAGGAGGGTGGCAGCATTCCGAGGGTCCCACAAGGACTCCACCAGGGGGATACTCCCCTCCTGCCAGTCATGCGATAGTGTGGTGGGGCAGAGAAGCAGCCAAATGTTGAAGGCCACCAGGTAGCTGTAGGTGAGAAACCTGGAGTGAGAGATGGAGAGAGGGAAGGAGAGAGAGAGAGAGAGAGGGAGAGAAATAGAGGCAGAGGGGGAGAGGCAGAAAGAGAGACCACGTAAATACAAGACCATCTACTGTATATGCTATTATTACACAGATGTTCACACAAATCCTGCTGACACACAACAGTCTTTTTTTTTAATTTTTAATTTTTTTTTTTTTATTACTATTATTATTATGATTATTATTTTCATTAAAATTATTACAATCATTGTTATTATCATTTGTCATTTTCACTGGGTGGAGAGTGGCAAATGTGAATGAATGGCTTGGCAAAGGACGCTAGTGCCGGGCTGGGATCCGAACCCTCGACCCTCGGATTGGGCGTCAAGCAAATGAACCACTATACAACGACACCTCTTAATATAATAATATAAACATAATAAACAAAAGTTTCTCTATGCGCTGTACAAGCATGAATGACAAGAAATATAAGCACATAAAAAGGAATCAACAAAGAGAAATATAAAAATCTTATAACTACTAAAATGACTAACTTAACATAGTAACTACATACTGCATGTAGTCTTCAGATCTTACCTAGTGGTGAGATGAGGGGCAAAGGATGCTGGGTTGTCCTCTTCTGAGAAATGAGGGAGGTGACCATTCAACATCCACAGACGAAAACCAAGAAATACAGACGCCTGGAGAGAGAGAGAGAAAAAAAAAGGACATTATTATTTACAGTTTTATTTAAAGCAGGGTTGCCTCTTCGGTTGATCAAACTGCTGTACATAAGGGCTCTGCTTAATAAAAAACAACATTTATGAATTATTTACAAAATTAATAACTACAAATTGAACACATAAATATCATGAGAAACTAAGATTATGAAAACAAAGATATATAACATAAGAAATAAAGATCATGAAAACAAAGATAAATAACAAATGAAGAATTATTATTAATCCAAAATTAAAAAATCAAGCAGAAGTTCAAAAGAAACATGATTTTTCAACAGATACCAGAAACAAACTTTCAGGAGTCAAATTTATGACTCTCTATTTTTGTATTCATTTCTAAATTGGGCATAGATAAATTTCACAGTATGTTAAAGCCCTTGTGCACTAAGTTGGCCAGGGGGATTAGACCTCCCTGCAAGGTCACTGACAGGTGGTTATCTCATTAAATCAGCTCTCAATTAACATAAGAAAAAGAGGATCTTTGGGGACCAACAGGCACCGATTAGGCATTGTTTGCTATATAGAGGGCGCAAGTAGCTATAAGTAGTGCATTGGGGCTTTAATGTGTCAGGAAGGAGAAAACAACTACAGATCTAAACAGTATGTATTTCCGTCTCAGTCCAAACATGTATAGAATCAGATTTAGATTTCCTGCTTACAGCCATGAAATAGGATGATGAGAAAATATGAAACCGGATACATGTTCAATCAAATAGTTGACATAAAAAGCAAGAGGAAACTAAGGAGAGCAAAAACAGAACGATTAAAGAAACAGATATGACAGAGACAGAAATAGAGGTGTAATATTGAAACAGAAAATGGAGAATTTATATACCGGTAGTGTACTTATAAGGCTGACGAAAACAAGATTGCTTTGAGCATAATTATAAAGATAGAAAAAATAAATTGGAGGAGAGGGGGGGGGGGGGGGGGGGTGAAGTAAAATCAAACAGAAAAAATAGACATCACAGAAACACAATATCAATATCTGACCAAGACATAAGAACATAGAGGATGTAATAATGAAGTAAAAGAACATAACAACTTGCTTAGAAAGACAGAAGGAAAGAAATAAAGAATACAAAAAAGAGAAATAGAACAAGAAAAGAGTACTTACATATGAGAGGGGGGGGGGGAATTATATTGAATAGTCGCAGAACAATCAAAAAAGAAAACCCATATATAACAGAGATAGGAATATGAACATCTGACAGATAAGACACCAGATCATTTTACTGTGAACAAAGTCATAAACTTTAAAGAAAAACCCAAACTTTCTTTGGCAGAAAAAGCAGTACAATTATAGACATAGAATTTAAAGAGAGAATATGATATATATGGCAGTCTCTTGTAAACAGGATACAGGATATTCAACGCAAAGTTTTATGGAAATCAAAACTTGTTTTGCACAGAAGCAGTAATACGAGAGAAAGAGGTTTTAAAAACAATCAATGAGAAATATGAAAACATACCAGATTTATCGGATACTTTGAAAAAATATAGACGTTTCAAGGAAAAACCTAAATATGTGTGTCAACGTTCCAAGAATATAAGCAGGGCAATTAGATTGAGACAGAAATATAAGGAAGATGAAGAAATACTGGGAAAAAATGGAGATACATTGTTCATGTAGGAAATTAAAAAGTGAATAGGATGCTTAAAGGGGAAGTCCCTAACCGACATATACTTCATTTGAATAACAGGAGATAAACTGGAAGAAACGGTCACATAAAAACAGAACAATAATTAAAGAAGGAACTATTACAAACATGAAGGTTACCTACTAGGATACATGTAAGATGGAGAAATGATGAAAATGCAGGAGATTAAAAGTAAACATGAAGCTTTAAGAGGAAGATACTCCCAACCTGAAGTTCATTTTGAGGGCAGCAGCAAAACTGGGAGAAAAGGTCAGTGAAAGTTTAAGAAGAATTGATTTCTCTTATTTGCCTCTGGAAGCTATTCTTTGTTTGTTTTTGTACACTAAATTACTGAATATGCATAGTTTGGGTTCATGATAAAGAAATGACATGTGTTTGTTTTCAGGATGAGAAAGATAAAATTATGTAATGTACTTACAGCACCAATCAATATTGCACTTCTGAAGAAAAATGGCCTCAAGTTCTCGGGCAAGAGAAAAACCTTTGCTTTCATCCTGCTTATAGACAAAAAGTACAAATAAAAAGGCAATTACAATTAACACACCAAAGTCATAATACAAACAACAACAACAAGTGCTGAGTACTAAACATTTCATTACCTTTTAAAGTATACAGATGTAGCAAGTAAATATTTATGTATCTTTAATGTTTGACTGGAATATTGAAGTTTAAAGTAGATGTAAGCACTTGACATGGAGAGAAGATAAATTCTGATTGTAATACTAATCCCGATCTATTAACACTTTGCCAACAGGTATTACAGGAACATGATGGCACCAATATTAAGCCTACAGAAATTCTGTGGTCATCAGATTGATTGGGCATGATATAGAGAATTAAAAAAAATAAATAAAATAGCAGAAATATCACACTTCATTTGATACCTTTCTACCATTTCGTACCATTTATATGGAATTTTGTCAACATCTGTCTCTTGTAATAAAGGGAACACTGAGCAAAAGACATTACCGGTACAAAGATTACCGGTATGAAAAGGTCCAATCCCTTTAAATATGTGGATCAGCGGAAAATTTGGCAGTCCCATCGCTCCAGATTTTAGTTAGCTTTAGGATAAAGTTAACAGTTAGGTATTGTGTTAGAGTCTGATATTATATCAAGAAATTTAGTTTGTGTTAGAAATTGACTGTAAATCAACAGCACCATAGCATTTCAATTTGTCATATACCTTGGGCCCGTTTCACAAAGCCTCTTTTCAATGACAAATGACGAAAATCAGTGAAAAATATCCTGCTAACCAACCATAAGCAAGGATTTCAGAAGCTTATAACAAAAACTGTCATTTGTCACCGATGACAAGTTTTGTCGCCCCCCCCCCCCCCAGAACTTTCCATGCTTGACTTACTTCAAGAGGACTGGCCATGATGTCATAATGGAATCATGTGATGTCACAATGGCATCGTAGCACAGACAGACGCCTAGTATAGTAGCAGCGTGTTCCTTGACCAGCAAAGCACACAGGGAGAGGAGGATGGAGAGAAAGAGATGCGGGATGGATGTGGAGGCGTGGCAAGGTCCATCGGGGTGTGGTCTCTGTGACGCTGAACATCTGAAATGTATTAATAGTAGAGGTGTCATGGACGAGTGGACATGTCACTGGACTGTGGATCACAAGCAGGGTTGTTGATTTTTTTTTATTTAAATCGGATTTTTATGATTTAAATCAGATTTTTTTTATTTTTTTTCCAACGAAAAATAATGGTCACACTTAACAAGTTTTAGACTATATTTAAACTGTTTTACACCAATAATAGTGGTCAAGTAGTCTTTTGAACATTGTGTATTGTACTATTTGACACAATAATCCACTTATATACAGGTAATTTTTTTTTTTTTTTTTTTATTTATTTGCATTATAGAGAGGGACATTTTATGGAAGCCCAAGTAATGTTATGTATTATGTATACATTTAAACTCTTGAAATTTTTATATCAGTCTGTACGTTAACATCTAATTTGAATGTAATATTTAACCAGATTTGCAATAGGCACTTCCTGATATGCTTGTAACAAAATACACATTTTATGTTTTCATTACAGTGTAACCTCAGTTCCAAATAAAACTTCAATTAATTTCGTTGCAAGATGCAGGATAAGCACCACTGTCTACCACATCATTGATGTGCTGTTTTTTCAAACTATTACATGAACAAGCAAGCACAGCAGTTGTATTGCTGCATACAGTAACACTTGCCCAGCAACTTTCCCATTTTTAAATTCTTACTTATTAAGTATACATGTGTACTTTGAAATTGTGTAATTGAATGTATGGGTATTGATAAGAAAATACACAAGCATGCAAATATACATGTAATTCTTATCAAATGTACACATATGCCTTCAACTTAAGTAATTGAAAGAATGGGTATTAATAGTAGCAAGAAGGAGGTACATACAAGTAGTTCAGCTGTTTTGTAAAAGTATCCAAGTTGTGGACTTTGAGCACCTTTGTAGATTTTATATATTATTTTATTGAAGATTTAACAGTTTGGTGTACATACAGAGAGTTATTTATCATTACTTCGTTAGAAACTTGTTGTTTTCATCAGTTTTGCTTGTTTTACAATTTGAAAATAAAACAGTGGTGTTAAATCAGACTCCATGAGGGTGTATCATTCTTTTAAAGTATCTCTAAAGCATGTGGAACAGAAATGAAAATGATTACATTGAAAGTATCTGTTAAGAAGAAGAGAAAATAGAGAAAACTAATTTTTTTCATAAAAGTTGATTTAAATCAGTGATTTTTTTGAAAAAAATCAAGTGATTAAATCGCGATTTAAATCATGATTTAAATCGACATGATTTAAATCAAACAACCCTGATCACAAGGTCCGCGGTTCAAGTCTCACCGCGGCATTATGGTCCTTTGGGAAGACATTGATCAACATTTGCCACTCTCCACCCAGGTGGTACATGTGATAATATTCATAATACAGTGAAGCCTGTCTATAATGACCACCCAAGGGAGACAAGAATAGTGGTCTTTATGTACAGGTGCCTATAGATAATAGTTTCAATGAGAAACCATTTTCAAGGGAAACCAATAATGTGGTTTTTGTAGACAGGTAGTCACTAAAACTGTTTGTCTGTAGTAGAAATGTGATGATATTCATAACACAGTGGAACCTGTCCATAAAGACCACCCAAGGGAGACGAGAATAGTGGTCCTTATGTACAGGTGCCTATAGAAAATAGTACTTGTTCAATGAGAAACCATTTCCAAGGGGAACAAAAAATGTAGTCTTTGTAGACAGGTGGTCACTAAAACAGGTTTGGCTGTGGTAGGACTTTGCAAATTCGGAAAGGGGGTTTGGCATGTACATGTAGATAAGATGATAAATACAATGAACAAAGAATATTGATATACAGGTACGTACATGTACATATTGTCTTTCATGTTGTTTTTTTCTTCTAATTTTTATCTTTAAATTTGAAAAGTTCTAGAGCTTTCAATCTCCACCAATTTTAATCTTCCAGATACAAATGCACATTAACGTGAACTGTACGTATGTAGTGTACATTGTAGTTCCACCAGGCTAGTAAGATCCATTGATAACAAAAATGTATTATGCTTGCATTCTTAGCCCCTTCTCTGCCACTAAGATTGAGATAACTCAGACCCCCAAAAGCAGGAAATAAATTTACTTCTATAATAAAAATAATTTTTGTAGATCCACTTTTAATATCCATCAATGTATTTTTCCTCAAGATGTACATGCATATCTTCTTCTTTTTTCCCGCCTCTTTTCGTTTTTCCCTAATGTTTTTTTCCTACATGTATGTATTTTACATTTGTAAAACATTGCCCAATTTGGCCTTGTAGGCCGCTATGCATTGTTGTTCTTTTATTCTCAATAAAACCATTATCTATCTATCTATCTATCTTACATGTATGTTGTTTCTATTTTTACCGCTTGTATAAAACTGCTATTTTCCTTGTAAATACTCTTGTCACTTCTTAAATTTGTTTTCTCCTTCTTTATGCAGGACAATTATGTGAAACAGCCTGCGAGCTGATCAATGTTGTCTTGTTTAAAGATGTTTTAATAAATAAATAAACAAATACAAAACAAATAATATTTATTTAGAATAACAAACAAATAATATTTATTTAGAATAACAAACAAATTCCATTACCCAAACTCAAATTTTGCTCTAGAAGTAAAGTTTACAAACCTGGAGTATGCAAGGAATGCAAGGAGAAAAAAAGACAAGACAACACATCAGCACGGCCAACAACTCCAGCAACCTGAAAAGGAAAATGATAGAAAAAAAAAAGAAAGAAAGAAAAAAAAGAAGGAATGAAAACAAGAAATTGAATAACTGGATGGATAACAATAAAATGGGCTGTTTGAAAATAAGAATTACTATTATTAACTCTTTGAATGGTTTCTTTGTCTGTCTGCACAGTTGTGTGTTTGCCACACGTGCAATTTTGCACACACAAATATGTACCGATTGACAGAAGGATTGCTTCAAAGTGCAACACAGGGGCCATGATTAGCTCTATGACAACCCTACTATACTACTATACTACTACTGTATGTCCCTTTTGCAGCCAACCTCAAATTCTGTAGAACTTTGCAGGAATTTTGAATATGTCATGTATGTCCTATCTGTGAAATTCAAACGTTAGCAGTGTCCTCATATTCAAATTATGCAAGGAAACCCGTTTACTTGCTAGACTTCACTGTCAGACACTATTGAGTGACTGACTGTCTTTTTTTCTTCTTTGGTAATAACATACATAAAAAGAGTTGTAAAGGGTAAATGAGCATTTGTCTACATCAATAACCCACTTCTTGTGATGGCCAAGATTAAACTGATTGAATCTTTGCGCAGCATAAAACGTATGACCATTCGGTACAATTGTCTGAAAATCAAGACTATTACTTTTGGGCTCTATAGCCCTAAAGTCGATTTGACAACTAATAGTTGTTATTTTCCCACTTGAAGACATTTTCAAGCCCCACCTTTTTTAGGGAAGTTCTAAAATTAGTATTATCTTTCAAATGCAGTTGGAATTTAACTTTTTCATTTTTTTTGCCTGCAAATGGGACATAGTCCCTTTAACATTGTTATTGATTATTCTTGCACTGGAAATAGTCAAATAATCTTGAAGCCATTGGTATACACTACCGGGTATCTATTTTTGAGGCATATAAAGAGTTATTAAAGGTAAAGACTAGTATTGGAAACGCCCAGATTTCAAAAATGAAATGGAAGCTCTTATTACCAATCATGTGAAAGAATTATGTTTCGACTAATACATGATGATAACAAATTTGCCGGGAAACCGCCTACTAATTGATATATTTGGTAAATCAGTTTATCTAAATTGGTCTGTGAGAGATAAACGCACGTGTCACGCACGTGTCGCGCACGTGTGCGTATAGTCCCATATATATCTTTCTGTGTACAGTGCCTGTAACTTTCTTATCATTTGATGATTCCAGAAACTAGCAGTACACACCAATACTTATATGCTAGATGATCAACCTTTTCTGATCGATTCCACAACGTTTCTTTCATAATGCATTCGCATGACCAAATTCTGGTCTTTGTCTTTAAGAGTATCTTCATTATTCCTATTGTCCAACCTATGTTTAGATGTTAAGGTGTTTAAATGTAAGCAGAGACAAGAAGAAAGCAAATGAAAAAGAATTGTAGTTCACCTACTTTAACATTTTCTTCTAATAAAACCTGATTTCTGATGAAATATTTATACATGTACAT
Source organism: Strongylocentrotus purpuratus (assembly GCF_000002235.5). Lineage (NCBI taxonomy): Eukaryota > Metazoa > Echinodermata > Echinoidea > Camarodonta > Strongylocentrotidae > Strongylocentrotus > Strongylocentrotus purpuratus. The sequence continues at coordinate 9,746,657 of NW_022145602.1, read as the reverse complement.
GTACATGTAGGCTAAATGATGCTGCTGGGAAGTCAAAAGACATACAAAATAAAAAGGTAATACTTTCTTTGCAAACAGAACAAAAAATGAGGACAAGTACAAAATCCGAGAAGAAAAAAATTGTAAAATAAAATGGAACAGCATATCCAAATGAAACATTTTACACAGAAAATGACTCCCCTTTATAAGGTCAATGGATCCGTGGCTTGGACAAACATGTAAAACTATCATGGCCAGAGGCTAAACACGATATTCTATGAACGCTAAGCATCCCGATCCTTCAGGATCGACTATCAGTTTCAAACATGCATTAGGCCTGTCCTCATCAGCTCGAGGTTCCCAGATATCCCGCTATTTGATCTATCCCGATCGCAAATTATCCAGTTAATCAGCCCAAATTTGCAATTAGCGGGATATTTGGTTGAGATAATTATCCCAAGATATCTTGGGGTAGTTTGCAAAATATCCCGCTATTTGTCCGGTGCGTCTTCACCAGACCTGCCAACCTCTGAAGTTCAAAAACTGTATTTTTTAGTCCTAAAAGTTGTATTTTACTGACAAAAGTTGTTTTCTTGAAAATAAACATGGATTGTTACGCGGATCAATGCCTCTTACAGTTTCTACCTACAGGAAGATTTTTTTTTATTGATCATTGGTTGATCATGCATGATTTTGTCATGACTGGTGTGTTCGATGAACCAATGAACATCCTCAAATTGCCGATGTGAGATACTTGTAGGATACTTTACAGGACAGAATGGACATTTTGCCATTGAAAATGGCGGATGCACACACAAAATATTAATTTAAAAAAAAAAAAAAAATTAAAAATCTTTTCTTTTTTTTGTTTTTGAAAAATGGTATTTTATCAAGGAAAATCGTACTGTCGTATTTGCTTCTAAAAATCGTACTAAATACGAGTAAATCATACTGGTTGGCAGGTCTGTTTCACCAGCCCGAAGACTCTCACTATGCGCGAACGCTGAGCAAAATATCTCAAGCTCAATTTTGAGGACGCGATTTCTAACTTCGGGATTATTTCCCAAATCAGAAATAGCGGGCTATTTGGCAATCTCGAGCCAATGAGGACAGGCCTATTGATTTGAGGCGGTGGATAAGAGCACCGTATATTGTCACAAAAAGAAAGGGTAATCGGTGGTTCGAAAGATGATGCCCTCTCTCGCTACTCGGAGATTAACTATCAGCTGAGATACGTCGATCCGATTGATTGGCGGGGGGTGATAAAGGGCACCCTCTACGAAAAAAAAGGAGAAGAGTAGTACTTACATGTACATGCAAGTATTTTGCAAACCAATGGTGTTCAGGGAAAAAATACTTACAAAATTTCAGGGGCTACTTTTCAAGCTTGCTTGCATGAAAATAACACTCATTTTGTTTTGTATTGAACTCTATGCAATTTTGGGGGTTCTTTTTACGACTTTAGGGGGCTTATTCGCCCCGAGCCCCCGTGTATTTTTTTCCTGTGGTGTTTTGTTCATAAAATAAATATGTTCTTTATATATCATGGGATATGGGATGGGCATTGTTCACATAGACTTGTTGAGGCTATAAAAGAGAGAGTGCGAGAAAGAAATTATGGAGTTTTCTGACACAGAATGTCGATGGCAATGCTTCCCATAATTTCTTCATACAGTAATTGTATGAAATTTTGCTTTTAAAGCACAAGCATTACCATCAGATACAGTAATGTGTTTTGATTGCATTGACTGGTAGAGGTGGAAAAGAGCACTCTTTATGAAGAAAAGAAAAAAAGAGAGAAAAAGAGAAAATAAATCTCACAGGGAATTGCTGCTTTAAATGAAAATTCATAACTTTCTTATTTAGTTATCTGATTTTCCTTAAACTTTTTTGATTAGTTTGTCTGATCTTTCTGCTTCTACTGAAAGTAAGTTATTTTGGGAGTGAACTTGCCCTTTAAGGCTTTAACACAAGCTTCTTTGAGCAATTTTCTCCCAAAGTGTGGGGGGGGGGGGAGTGCAAGGCCCCCCCCCCCCCCCCTCTCCATGAATCCGCCAATGCTAGAGTTTACAAATAAACATTGATTGCCCCCCCCCCTCCCACCTTTGGGCAACAAATGCAGAAGAACCTTTGCGTGCTTGTCATTAGTCCCCCCCCCCCCCTCCCACCTACACCTTTGGTACATGTAAATCCAGGATATGCCCCTGCCCTATTGTAACTATTTTCATAAAACTCATGATATATTGCCATGTTTCGCTTTGTCTGTTTTGAAATAAATCAAAGTGTGTTTGTAAAAAGATAACTGAGCCTCATGTCATGAAAATTCACTAGCAAAAAGACCAATCACAGTACCTGTCTCATGAAAATGCCTCTGTGTAGAAAATGAATGGGAAAAGGTGGGTCAGATTGAAGCGTGTACATGTACATGTACATGTACTAAAGGAGGGTCAGAAAGAAGTGGTACAGTATTAAAATGCAAACGCCCTTTACAGAAACTGGCTGATTAAAAGCATATCTTTATAATTGTAAGAAATTTCACTAAGCTCATCATCATGCAGTCTTTATATTTAACAAAAGAAAGAAAACAAAAAAAATACGATCACAGAAAATGGCTGCTTGAAAATATATATCTTTATAAATTGTAATAAATTTCTTAAGCTCATCATCAATTTTAATATATCTGGGATTAACATGCAGTTAAAGAGCATTGGTTGGATTGACAAGTTTATGAATGTTGAAAAGGGCACTCTTTATGACAACAAAAAGAGAAAAAAAGAAAGAAAAAAACATGCTCAGAGAAAATGACTGCCAAAACATATAATTGTAAGAAATCATCAGTTTAATGTATATCTGAGATTAACTAATAGTTAATATTCATAGATTGGATCGAAGGGTGGGGGTGGACTTAATTGTAAGAAAATTCACTTCAAAGATAAAGTTGAGTTCTGGTCATGCGATTGCACTGTGAAAGAAACGGTGTGGAATTGATCAGGAAAAGTTGATCATGTATTTGTGTACACCCAGTAAGTGTACTGCAAGGTTCTGGAATCATCAAAATGATAAGAAATTTGGCCCAGTCTTGGAAAGAGTAGCAAGTACTGTACTCAGAAAGATATTGGAGCACATAATCAACATGGGATAAAAATGAGGCCCATTTTTTAAAGCTGTTACATATCATATTTAGAAAATGAAGATATTTGAAGAGCCATACTTTTCAGGGAACATTTCTCTGATGTTCTTCCACACTTGCATTATAATAACATTAAAAAAAAAAAAATTCTTCACCTCTCCCTAGAACTCCACCTACATACTCTTTAAAGCTAAAGACCAGTTATGGTCATGCGATTGCATTGTGAAAGAAACATTGTGAAATCGATCAGAAAAGGTTGATCATCTAGCATAGATGTACTGCAAGGTTCTGGAATCATCAAAATGATAAGAAATTTGGCCAAGTCTTCATAAAGTTAGAATCACTGTACACAGAAAGATGTATATGGAACTACATGTACATACAGGTGTGCGACACGTGCATTTGTATCTCTCAACAGGCGAGAGATACACTAATTTACCAAATATATCAATTAGTAGGCGGTTTCCCGTCAACATTTTTATCATCATGTATTATTCAAAACATATTCTTTCACATGATTGGTAATAAGAGCTTCTATTTCATTTTTTGAAATTGGGGCGTTTCCAATACTGGTCTTTACCTTTAAGCACAAGTCTCAGTTACTATTAAAAGCAAATTGAATCAGTAGTAAAGGCTACCAAGAATTTCAAAGAATATTGCATTAATTTCTCTTTATGTTTAAGTTTGAATTTCTATTAAGCTCAAACATTGGTTATTCCACCCAATTGGGATTAATAGGGATTAATAGGGGTGGAAAGGGCTTATTGCACCTCCCCTGCAGATTATGATCTGCCTCCATGAGTGATGTATGAGCCTCAATCAATTTTATACATTCATAGAAAGAAAACATCTTGTGGTAATGAATTCACAATATTTCTGTCAACATTTCTTGTTACGCTTGATGAAGTAAATTTATTCAAAATTCTTTGAAATTATACATGCCCTTCAGCTTCTTCACTGATTAAATCTGCTTCAGTAACTGACTTCACAATTTCTCTGTAAATATGTCTTATATGTCTTGTTATCACTAAAGAGTGATTGCAATCCCTAAAGTCGATTCGACAACTAATGGTCGTTATTTTCCCACTTAAAGACATTTCTTTTTTGAGGGGAGTTATGAATTTATTATTAATGCATCTCATTTGATGCTTAATCTATTGAAGATTATAGAAGGTACTTTCCCTAACTTTAGGGTTTAGGGAAGGGATCAGGTCCAGCTTCTGCCCGTTTTTATATATTTTGTATTATTCAACCACAGTCATCCCACACATAGCGGTCAGTGTGATGTCTCCACTCATCCCTTGATCCCCAGACCCTCATTATCAAGGTACAGAATGAGAGGAATAATAATAATAATAATAATAATAGCCTAATAGTCCACTCCAAATTTTATTAAACCGAAACGGAAATTCTTTTTGCCCAATTGATCGTGAGCCCGGCAGCCACTGAGCAGCGCCAGATCGATGTTACTCTATCCCTTATTGTTGAACGCCAAACAAGGTAGCAACAACTCCCATCTTAATAACGTCTTTTGGTATGACGCGACCGGGGTTCGAACCCACGACCTTCCGGTTGTGAGGCGGACGCTCTACTGACTGAGCCAACACTCCGGCAAGCAGCCTGTTCACACACAGCTAAAATTCATTGTTTCTAGAGATGATTAGTATAAACGTGTTTAACTCAACCGTTTTAAACATGTTTATAGAAAATTTCCCCTGTGTGAACATCTTTTATACGATGTTGGGATAGATATGAAGTCGCGATTCATACGCCCCTAAAAGCAGGCTGCAGATACGAAGTTCGTATCTAGAGAGCTTGACATTTTGTGTGTGAAAGGTTATTCGTGTTTAAACATGTTTCAGGCATGTTTAAACTGGATGGAGCGTGCGCTTTGATTGATATGACATGACCTTCAATGCGCAATGGCACTACTGCGCATTTTACAAGCAGTAGTTAATCACGAAACGATTAACGATCACACCGAAATTTCTGGGTGTGAATGATGTCGAATGTTCAGGTGATTAGTTTAAACACGTTTATACTAATCATGTTTATAGAATTTTAGCTGTGTGTGAAAAGGCTGCTACTGTCAACGTTGTATTATCAGCTGCACACGCGACACAGAAAACTGTCCACAGGCTGGACTACATGTAGGGATTGGAGACCATTAGGACTGGGAATGGACCCTGCATGTGGCTAACCTTTAGCTTTAACCTATACATGTATGGGTGTGCACAAATATCAGGAACCTCTAATGGTGATCTGTCGTTCATTTATCCTGTGTAATCCCTCCAGATACATGTACATGTAGGGATAGTCATAGGGTGCGTTTATCGTGTCTTGCCACAGATGTACATGTACATGCATGTACATATCGATTTTCGGGATGTCGCGTTTATCTCTTCACGATTCAAAATATAGGCCCTGTCTCTGTCCAGCTGCTTTGTTTTGCGCCTTTTGACCCGGGAGCAGATTATCATGGGAAGGTCCGATTTGTATATGGGGTTCAAAACAGCTTTACGTTTATTTCTCAGAAACGTGATTCTGGCTGTTTGTCACATTGAAAACACACTTTTTTTTGGCGTTACAATATGCCCATATCTAAAGACGTTTGAAAAAGGCTTTGCGCTTTATATCGCCTTAAACATTTGCCTGAAAGAAGTTTGAAAATGCTGATTCTAGGCAAAAAAATGAACGATAAACGCAACCTTAGGCTTGCAAACTTGGGTCTTCATGTAGTTTTAAGGTCTTAGGTTTAAGGTTTAGAGTCTTTATAGGCTAGGTTTAATGATAATAAAATAATAATCATGTAAATATTATAAGACCTTATTGGTGGTGGACGAAAATGGGCATTAGACCGGGAATTAGTATAACTGGTTATTATACTAAATGAACTATAAACTAAATGGGCATTAGACAAACTGGGAATTAGTATAACTGGTTATTATACTAAATGAACTATAAACTAAATGGGTATTAGACCAACAGCCTTTTCACACACAGCTAAAATTCATTGTATCTAGAGATGATTAGTTTAAACGTGTTCAACTCAACAGTAGATGGCAGGTTCAAATCCTGCTGGTTCCAAGATTTTTTCTGACTTGTTTTTCAATTACAGATCGATCAATCGATCTTATTGACTGTGTGTTAGCCACAAATATGTTTAAACTATTAGTTTTAAACATGTTTAAAGAAAATTTTGCGCTGTGTGAACATCGTTTATACGATGTTCGGATAGATACAAAGTTGCGATTCATACGCCCCTAAAAGCAGGCTGCAGATACGAAGTTCGTATCTAGAGAGCTTGACATTTTGTGTGTGAGGGCAGGTCCAAGCTATTTGCTTTGTGACGTACGGGACATTCAGAGACTTTAAACAAGAAATAACAATGGATGACATTATTTATATGACTATCTTTTGGTATGAGTCTGTGGCTATTATGGGCTAGTTCATTTGTGGAAAGTTTTAGTTCTGACCAATTCATAAATTAATTTTTAAAGTAATTAATGTGCTGCGTGACGTACGGGACCAGAGAATTTCTGACTTTTTCAAAAATAAGTTCATCATAAAAGTTCTCTGAATTTATTAAGTTATGAGATTTATGGTAATGATATCTTAATTCATTATGGAATCAAGCATTAATCACAACTATTACCATATTTTTCTGACCTTTCGTTGTTTTGTAATATACCAAAACATAAATGTGTGCATGTGACGTACGGGACACGTGACGTACGGGACAACTTTTCCCTATAGGAAAATGCATTGAAATGAAGAATATTTGTCAAAATTTGTTATATGTGAACAATTTTAACTTAAATCAGTGACAATTAGAGTGTTTTAGAACCCAATTAGATCCTCTGACCATCACTTAATATCATCTGTGTTAATTTATGAGGTAAATCAATACAAATATTACTTAATTACAAATTGAATTAATATTCATACACACTATATTACCATTTTTATTCCATTTACCCATCTATCATGTGCAGTCATGCTTCTTTTCTCATTTCTTTTATCCATTCCATTCAACATTGCACAATGTTTTTAAATAATAATTAATGAAGAAGATGAACTTGAACTTGAAAACTTTTATTTAAACTTGTTTGAAACACAGGGGCACACTCGGCACATCATATTTTGTCAAAGAACATTTCTTATGCTCTAAGTGTTTGTGAACAAAGATACATTAAAAATATGAAGTCTTTTCTTCATAGCTTATTTGAATTACTTGATACATGTAGTAATATCATAGAATTTTGAAGGAATTCAAAGATAATGCTGGACATATTGTCTTTTTTATATCCTTTTATCACAGATTAGAACATGTATATGTTGCTGTCATATATTCAAGAATTTTGATGTACATTAATGTAGCCTACATGTTTGTGAAAGATGGATACAAAAATATAAATCTTGAATGTATTTCGTATTGATTAAAACATCTTATTAACACCACCAGATATAAGAAATTAAAACCCTAAAGGTTTGTGTGACCTTTTCCACAATTCAAAAGATTAATTTAAAGCAAAATCAACAAAAATGCATGGGTGTAAAAGTGATAAAAATCTTAAGTGGGTGAGAGTGTGAAATACTCAAAAAGGCTATCCTTCCTTAAAAGTTATGATTTAGTTTTTAGGAGATCAGAATTCCCGAGCTGGCTCCATAATATGTTCAGTGTATGCTGTAATCCTTTACCATCATATATGACATTTAAATAGAATATCAAAAAACCTCACATGGAGAGCTTGATAGCATACATGTGCTATTCTTACCTGCAGCATCTATGAGTTGTAAAAGCCAGCTTCTGGTGCATCCACTACCATATAATTTCATTAGACTCATTCCAGGAACTAGTACACTATTATGATTTACATATGTAGCATCCTGCCAATGTTGGGTACATTAACTGGCAAAATACCAAAGTTGATAATACCAGGGGTCTGGCTTGAAGACTAATTACATTAACAACAACAAAAGTACAAACAAGTAAATTCAAAGAAGGGACCCAGTCGGAATGTTCATATATCCCTGTATACAACAAGTTTCCTAACACAGTATGTATTCTCCTTTTGGTCATTTCCTTTTTCACATCTCGCATTGGTTATATATGGGGCTGTCCCGTACGTCACACACTTGTCCCGTACGTCACATTTCTTAATTTGATTATGTAATCAACACAGAATTTTTGAAATTTTTGTTAAACCTATTTTTTGTTAGGTATTCATCTAAATTAGAACTTCCTAGAATATCTTTAAAAAAAAAAATTACTTTCATAATTAAAATTAAACAAATTATGATCAAATTGTGACGTACGGGACATCACACTTTGGAACCTACCTCATTTGCATAATTAATTAATTTTTTAAGTTTTTATATTTTTTTCCTATTTTCTAGCATGATGGTCTTCATGTCCTGAGATATTTAATTTTAAACAAATAATTCAAATGAGATACAAAAATAAAAATGTAATGTCCCGTACGTCACGCTAATTAATACAAATCGAAGTTCGTGACCTTGGCATTTTTCGTATTTTGATAATTTTTAAATTTTTTTTATCAGATTCATAAAATTCATAGCTTCAGCTTTAAAATGAGGTATAGTTTGTTAAATATATATAAAGATGAAATTTGACCCCCAGAGGGGACAATAGCTTGGACCTGCCCGTGAACGGTTATTCGTGTTTAAACATGTTTAACTGGATGGAGCGAGTGCTTTGTTTGATATGACATGACCTTCAATGCGCAATGGCACTACTGCAAATTTTAAGAGCAGTAGTTAATCACGAAACGATTAACGATCGCACTGAATTTTCTGTGTGTGAATGATGTCGTATGTACAGCTGATTAGTTTAAAGCCCTTTAAACTAATCATGTTTATAGAATTTTAGCTGTGTGTGAAAAGGCTGTATAATAAATTAGAGATTAGACCATATGGAAATTAGACCAAATGACTAATATTACCTACATGTAAATGGTTATTAGACAGAATGATAAGTAGACAAAATACCATGTGGATAGTAGACTAGCTGGGTGTAGACCATACAGTGATTCACCATCTGTGTGGCAAAAACTTGTATGCACCGCGAGTAATGTCTATGATCACTTTATACTGCTTCAGTATGAACAGGGTGGATGGTAAACAAGGGACCCTAATAACAAAACGCATGTTGAATGATAATGACTGTTATTAAACACTGGTATCTTGCACTGGAAACATTTGCGTAATCTTCAAGCCTTTGGTATTATTCTCTATCCCATCATAAATAAAATGTAGCACAGGGAGATTATTTATGAGGTTAGAAAAAGGTTTATGTTTGCACAGTGAGTAATGATTACGATAGGCCTGTTTCCATCAGCTCGAGCTTGCCAAATAACCCACCATTTTCAGAATTGGGATATTATCCTGAAGCTCGAAATTGCGTCATCACTGATACGCTCATCACAAACTAGCTCGGATAGGCGCAAATTAGCCCACTATTTCCGAAATAGCGGATATTTTGGAAAGAAGACCAACATTTCTCGGGATATTTTCTCAACCAAATATCCCGTTAATTTCAACTGGGGCTGATGAAGATGCAAATTAACTGGATAATTTGCAATCAGGATAGTTGAAATAGCGGGTTATTATTGCAAACTCGAGCCGATGAGGCCAGACCTATTGGCCTGAATTCACAAAGCAAATTCGTCGACGCGTTTTGATGCGTTTTTACAAACTGAATTCGGGCCACTGAGTATTGATCATGATGACTTACTGCTTCTGTATGAACGGGGTGGACAGCAAACAAGAGACCGCTGATAAACGCAGGTCGGATATCCCTGAATACGATGCGATTGGTTACAAACGTGAAGATTATGCAAACAGCTGAGTGCAGACACACATTCCAGAGGTGATAAGAGAAGGGTTCGTAACCGCTCATCAGATAATTCAACCTGCGGGTAAACAAAACAAGGTTTCAACTTTAATATGGATTTGTAACAACAAATCTGAAGAAAGGATACAAGGCAGAGAGGGTGTTGAACTATAGATCCTGGTTGAGCCTGTGTTATATTATTACATTTCTATGACTCCTTATAACATCTGGGGGTGTTTCACAAAGATCCTAAGTTGAACTTACAAAACATGTATCTCCAAGTTGGACTTAACATTCATGGAAAGCTGTTAGCATCTTTGAAAATATTTGTAAAAGCCATAAATATTTTCTGTTATCAAGGAGATTTCATGTTCTTGGTGTGGAATTAATAAATGTCTAAAATACAAATGGCGCTCATAATTTCTAAGTCCAAATTAGAGTTAAGTTTGACTTAGGATCTTTATGAAACATCCCCTGTACTGTTTACACATCAATTCATTTACAGTATGTCTGCCCATTTAATCCTAAATTCTGTCTGCATTTCATCAAATTCGATATTTTATAATGAACATGTTTGTTTTTATTAAAGATAGATAAGATAGATAAAAAAAAAAATTCAAATTGTACTAAACACTTTACATGTACATGTACATGTATGTGCTCTTGGCAAGTTAGAGATGTTAAACTTTAAGAAGGAGAGAGGAAAACAAGAGAGAGGAAAAAAAGACAGAAACTTAGTTTAAAATTAGAAGGCGTAATGCATGTACATGTACTGTATCATTAATCCTATAGAACAAAGTTCGACTTTCTCCTTATATTTTCATGATAATGAACAATTTGAAATATTTTAAGCATAGAATCTGCTTTAATTAGAGAGCAAGCTCATTTGAACAAAAATGAAGAAAATATGTCTAACATATTCCCAGTTATACATGCTAACAAATATGTACCTCGGTAGAATCCCACAATGTCAATATTGACCATAAATTCCACTGCAATTGATCTGAAGTATGAATAGTCACGGTTATCAGTCAAGTTAATGAAGCATGAAAATTGAGCTGTCAGCTCAATAAAATATAATGGTTCGAAAATCTATCAGTGTCAGTAAATATTGACATACCCGGTAGTATACAATACATGGATACACAATTTGTATCAATGTGCATGTAAGGAAAATTTTGTGTTATGACACAAGTTAAGAACATCACAATTTACATGTAGCTGCCAACTCACATTGTAAACACTGAATTGAATAAAATCTTTCAATTAAATATCGTCACACTACATCATGTGTAAATATTGTTGGCAACATTGCGATACAGGGTGTCAACCAATTATTTTTATGAATAGTGATGATTGCAAGGAGTGTTTTTGAATTTAAGCAATTATGGAATTGTGGAGGTTTCTTTTTTCCTTCAGAATTTAACACAAAGGGGGTGTGAACAGAAATACATTTGTACATGTACTGTAGATAACAATAATCAATGCCATGTCAGTACACATGGATCTCTTGCGGTAACGTTCAAACAAAAATAAATGTGAAAATCAACAAGTCTGCTGACAGTCTGGTGATAGGTAAAGTCAGTCAAAAATGAATTAACAGACCATTTTCTTAGATTCACTGTTGACAAACCTACATGTATGATGCAAAAGAGGGGATTTTTAAGCCCTAGACAGATTTAGAACGAAGGAGAAGAAGAAGGAGAAAAAGAGAAAAAACTCTAGAAAATCATTTACTACCCAAGAATGTTCAAGGATATCTTTGGGAAACCCACTCATCGCCTAATTAGGGAAACCCACTTCTACTTTTTAACAGCAGCTGATTAAAACAAACATGCAGTTCTGATTAAATTCAGGGCCCCCTGTTACAAAGAGCTCATATCAATCGCAACTCTGTACATAAGAGATAGGAGACTGTAAAATTGGGATTGATTGGAGGACTTGCGATTGATTTGGATCAATCGGGCTCTCTGTAAGACGGGGCCCAGGTCTGCCGACAAGTAGGTTGGACTGTTTCACAAAACAGAATGTATAAAAACGATCATTAAAGTTATATTCATACCTAAATGTAAGAACACAGAGTGGCCTGTAGGACTTGTGGCTGGTGTTGTCGCTCATGGCCTTGCCCCAAAAGTCGTTCTGGAAGATCCTCGACAGGGGAGTCGACGGCAGAAGGTCCTTGTTATTCTTGATGGCAAAGACATCGTCGTGGACGAAGTCTGCATGCAAGGCATTGGAGAATAGGATGAAACTGACCGTTGCTACGATGGCATAGTAAACATAGCTTGGTCCGGTGGGGAGAGGTAGGGAATCAAAGAGTGAGGTGTCGCCAGGCTTGGAATGTCTTCCGAGTTTCGCATCGTCATCGGGCGGGGCTGAATGGTTCCAGGATGAACCCTTGATGCGGGAGGTGACGGGAGAGAAGCAGTTGTTGTTGTTGTTGTTGAGGTTCCCATGGTGATGAGAGGAGGAGGGTGGAGAATGGGACTTGCGGCTGGATGACTGGTGGCATCTGCGGCCGGTCATGATCGATGCTCCCTCCTACATGTTCCTCCGATAAAGCTGCTGATCAGAATGAAAGGAAAACAGAGAATGACAGAGAGAGATCATAGAGAAAGGAAGTAGAGCCATACATAGACAGATAAAGAGAAAGAGAAAGAGAGAGGGAGGTAGAAAGAGAGAGAGAGAGGTAGAGAGAGAGAGAGAGAGAGAGAGGGGAAATGGAGAGGGAGAGATTATTGCCATTGGTCGTAAAAGTTATTACAGTTACTTTATGGCTCCCTGGACAAGTTCGAGAAGAAAACACCTGTCTGATTATACTTCCCCAACACTGAACATCATGGAAAAGGAGCATTACAAACATTTTGTTAGCATTGAATCAAGCCAATATTATCAAGTCTATTCATCCGAACGTACTTCTATGATAGTATGTTGAATGGCATGAATATTAAATTCAAATTCAAACAGAATTACTACTCAAAATCTGACAACCAAGTTGCACATTGTGGTACAAAAAGTGTGGATTATATTAAAATAATTTTGCAGCAACTGTACAAACCTGAAGAACAACAACTTAAAGACAAACTTTAGTACTGGTAATGCGATTGCATTGTGAAAGAAAAGGTGTGGAAAGGATCAGAAACAGTTGATCATGTAGCATGTAAGTATTGGTGTGCACTGCAAGGTTCTGGAGTCATCAAAATCATAATAAATTTGACCGAGTCTTGGTAAAGTAACAAGCACTCACATAGAAAGCTATATATGGGACAACACACATGGTGTCAGGGCTAGTACTACCTTGATTTCCTTGTCTTTCTATGCTCATTACTCAGCCAGTATACATTTTCTTCCAAAATTGTTTGGCACACGTCATTTATTTGTAATCTTGAACATTCAGTGTAAGTTTCGTTTGATTCTGTGAGAATTAATTTTTTGTTTTTACCAGTACTGGAGTTTATCTTTAATTTACTGATGCAAGCAGAATTACATTTATTTCTAGAGTATCTCTGGTTTGACAGATATATATTTCCACATCCTAACTCACAATGCAACTTGGACAATTGACAGATTTGCCTGGCTGGAATCCTATTGTACTGGAGTCACCTAATCCGAGTCACCACACTGCATGATCGAGTGGGCAGCCATTCTTCCCTCTGCTAATAAGTTGGCAATAAGTATCTAGGGACACAACGTATTGTCCATTAAACCAGATAAGATCTTTAGCTGGTCATTATATGACTGGTATGTAGAAAGAAATCCAAATTCTTAATGGGTATAATATTAAGTGTAGTCAGGACTTCATTGTATATTGCAGAGGGAAAATGCTTTTATATCCCATAAGATGTAGCCTTGGACACAAGTGACCAAGTCAAATAAATACAGCTAACAACTTAACTTTTCATACATGTGAACATTTTTCAAGGATGTGACAAATTGATTTGTCCCAATTTACGTTTCTTGACAATGTGTGACATACATGTACATGAATTAGCTTTAAAGATGAAGTTGAGTTCTGGTCATGCGATTGCATTGAGAAAACGGTGTGGAATTGACCAGAAAAGGTTGATCATCTAGCATATTAAAGAATTTGTGTGTATCGCAAGGTTCTGGAATCATCAAAATGATAAGAAATTTGGCCAAGTCTTGGTAAAGTTACAAACACTGTACAAAGAAAGATGTACAGTATATGGGACTACACAAACACATGGGGTAAAAATCCTACCCGGATTTTTCGATGTTACATGACATATTTAGAATATGAAGGCATTTGAAGAGCCATGCTTTTCAGGGAACATGTCTTATCTGATGTTCTTCCACAGTCCACACTTGCATAATAAGAATGATAACGCTCTCAAATTATTTGTCACCTCTTCCCAGAACTCAACCTTATCTTTAAATCTATTAAAATGCATTCAACACAGGCCCTAATTCAACCAGTCCACCTTTCATTTTGTAGTTACAAAAATACAATAAAACATGAAATTTACAAAGGGTATTAATAACTTAATTGTTGACTTTATATTTTGTGTGAAGAATATTTCGATTACTAGGCCCAGGGAAGAGAGATTACAATCATAATCATGCATTTACATTTCTGATTAAGCAGTTCAGGAAGTCGTTAAGGAGTCGGCAATTACAATGATATTTTTTCCTTTGCTTAAAGCCCCACCGTCCTACTTGTAGCTACTTGCTCCCTCTGTATAGAAAACTTCCCCAATCTGTGCCTGTTGGTCCCCCATGATCCTCTTTTTTTTAATGTTAGTTGATAGCTGAGTTATTGAGATAGCCACCTATCAGTGACCTCGCTGTGTGGTATAATCTCTTCTGGCCCAGTAGTATTGACGGTCTTTAAATATCTTGTGTACTTTGATTTATTGTATTGATATTTTTAAGGTTACTATAGATCATTCATTGGACACTACAAAACTAGAGATCTTACACCTCAGTCTACAGTCCATGTAAAATGATATTTTGTTTGGTATTCCATATCTTCATCATATCAGCTTTAGAGTCTGTATTATTGTAAAAGGATATAATTATTGCCTTATTTTCAGTTCATCAATATGGGAAAGATCATCAGGGGCATGATTGTTTGAATACAATTCAATAAAGGTTCAAAATGAAGCCTGATACAATCTGCACAATGTACGTAGCAAACCTCACAATAAACTTGTGTTTTCTTGCCGAAAGCAGTCGGCATACAACCTTTAAGTATCAATGATCGAGTCAATCTTGAATGATAATAGACCAAGGAGCCGAGCCCAGAATCGTTAGTCCACTTCCTTGAGGCAAGCCTTTGTTAAAGACGGAGCACGGCTTCAACTGATTCAACTCAAGTACTGCATTTTAGTGAATAAACTAAAGTGCTATGATTCATGTATTGCCAACATTGTAGCAGATTTTATGTTCTTCTGCACAAGTACCCTTGTTTGATTTCACACTTCATTATATATCGTAAATTTGGAAGGGTGAGCCAAACATCCAAAGATTTACAGTACATACTTGGCCCATGCAGTGCTTGCGGTGTGAATGTTTGCAGCTGATGAGGGGTGAGGCAAAGATCTATTAAAGGAGATCTAGGGAGAAACATACATGTAAGGTCAACAACAAAGACAATAAAACAGTGTATATAGATTTTATACACTACATGTCTGTATAGAAAGATGCAAACAAAAATGAAAAAGGAACTTATAAAATGTAAAAGGAGAAAGAAAAGTAAAGAGAACACATTCCAAAAAGAAAGAAAGAGGGGGAGCAAGGATAAATGTAGAAGAGAGAACAAGGGGGAGGGGATCAATTGGAGGTATTAAATAAGACAGAAAAAGATAGCAAGTGAAGGAAGAAAGTAGTAAATAGAAATAGAATAGAGAAAGATGAAATATATTCATGTACATGTACATGTATATTTAGAGAGAGAGAGAGAGAGAGAGAGAGAGAGAGAAAGTGGAAGAAAAGGAGAGGGAGAGAAAGAGAAAGAGGGGAAGGGGTGGGCATACAGGTACATATACATGTAAATGAGCACTGAAAAGAATTTACATGTAGGCAAGTTTAAATTAAAGTGAGAACACAGCTAGCCTCTTTTCTAGTCATGACCTCATGCAGTAACAAAGTCACTAAACCAGCAGTTAAGCCCTTGATGTTTGCACACTCTTCACCCCTCCATTGTAGAGGGGCACAAAAGAGCCCTCAATGGGGGTGAAAAATAACTCAAAGGGGGCTTGGCATGGAGCCTGAAATAGAATGCCGAAGATACTTCACTCAAACTAGGGTGATTGACTCTAAAGGACCAAAATAAGATGGTCAACAGTCTCTGAAGGCGCTGGAGTGCTGGAGGTGGGAGAGAAGAAGTGGACAGTCCGACAGTGTGGGAAGGGGGAGCCCACTCCCTCCTACACTTTAGATTTCTCGACATCGAGAGATCCAATTCACTTGCATCATCTGTCCAAATTGTTTTCATGTCACAGAATTTTATTAGAGATGAGGGTTTTTTGATGTGTGTCATCACCATCTTTTATTATTATTATTATTCTTTCCATGAAGGTCGTATGCATGTAAAGAAGAAGAGGGGAAGACCTCGTAAAGGCTTTCGACACAATGTGGAGCAACAGGGTATTGAAACAATAAAACGGTTGGCTCAAGACCGAGGAACTTGGAGAGAAACTTGGAGACACTTGATATAGAATTTTGAATGGGTCACTGAACCTGTCATAAACTGACAGATCACTATTGATGATTATTATTATTATTATTATTTTTTTTTTTTGGGGGGGGGGGGGTGAGGGTGAGGAGGTACCAAAAGTCATGGGTATAAAGCTATCTATACATGTACATCTATATAGTTTCATCTATTTTCCCTTGTACATTTACAGATACCACTATCATACCCCCATGTTTATCAAATTATTTTACCCCTCCCTCTATCCATTCAGTGTAGTAGCCCTGATGAGCTTTTGGTATTTTCATTGGGATCATCTTTACACTACAGATTTTCAAATATGAATACTTGTAATAAATCTACATTTTATTTGTCAATTCAATATTTGGGAGAGGCTATTGACATACACTGTAGTTATCACATTAAAGAGTATTACTGGTACTCGCCAAATTTATCTTCTATGCACAAATTCCAGTACAAATATGAGTGTTAGTGTATGTAATTAAGAATAGACAAATTCTAAGGATTTTTCTGCATGAAATACTTGTAAGAGTAAAAGGTGCTTGTTTTTATTCATGTAGCTATTTTATGGTTTGCATTTTTTGCAAAATCAAAGAGTGAAATATTGGTTGAATTTCTTACTTTATTGAATATTTTAACTGAAGTTTTTTTTAAGTTTCATAGAATTTGTTAAGCTTTCCTAGACCAAGTGGCCCGAATTCACGAAGGAGGTTTAACATAACTTCCTCATTTACATAAACCCATGGTTTAAAAATAAGCGCAACATAAATTTAAAGCGTACCGCCTTTACCTTAATTGCCTTGCATGCTTCTAATATTGGACCTCTGACTGTGTCTCACTTATGAATTTTGTGCTAATTTTAGACCATGGGTTATAACCATGGGTTAAATTTAAACCTCCTTTGTGAATTCGGGCCAAACTGCACTGCCAAAATCATTCTGCAAAATACACTACATACAGTACATGTACACTGTAGGCTACTGGTATAAAGCTTGTCACACATGGCACACAGATGTGCCGGCCCTGGCTAATACTAATCAATTATGCAGCAGCGAGCCATGGATGCCTGGATTCTAAATTATTGACATGTTGGGCCTACTAATCATTCATTCGTGTGGGGGTGCATCCACAATGGCCGCACCCAGACACAATTGGAAATATTGACGTGGGCCTTGAATACCGTTTGACAGCATGTGCGAGATTGCCTTTGTCTGGTCAGGGTAACAGATCAATAGCAGTAAATTTGGCAGACAATAGGGGTTGAAAGGAGAAGGGGGCAAACTGAATACTCACAAGGACAATATCTCTTTGTATGCTGGAATAGAAGATTTGCCGCATTTACCTGGCTTCAGATATTTGTATGTACATTAATAGTATACAAGTTGTCAACGTTGAACAATGGATGGATTTTGAAAGCCTTGTAAACATAGTAACACATTTACACATACATTTATGTACATTACACCTGTACATTACATGTATGTCATGTTTCATTAGTTGAATATACAAAATGGTGTACCGGTACACGTATAAATGTACATGTATGTACTGTACTTAGGTTGGATTTCAAGTTCAAGTTCAAGTTTTATTTATCTTTCTTTCATAACACACATTACCCATATGACATGAATATTGACAAGGACAGCCCCTTCCTAGTAGAAAAGAATAATATTAGCATACATGTACATATTATATTCACTGTATATTCAATTAAATCATTAAAGACACTTTTATTTTCAAGGCAGGTTAGTGTAAAATTGCCTTTTTTCACAAATGCATGTACACTACTGCCTAAAGGTTTTGGCAGCGGGCTGACCCGATGCCCGAAGCGCGTAGCTGAAGAAACGATGTTCGGGTCGCGCCCGATGTTCGAGTCGCGCCCGAAATCTGCCCGAAATCAGCCCGAAATCAGCCCGAAATCTGCCCGAAATCTGCCCGGTACTATATTCGCCTTGAAATGATGCGCGTGCTGAAGTCGTGCGTTTTTAAGACTCGCACGCGACGAGACCCGATGACGTCACGTTGAAAAGTCAAATTGGTCGAGAAGAGCGATTCAACTGCAGATCAATTTGCCTATACAATGTGCGTGTTAACCCGTTCCTTCCGAAATTATTTAGCCTGATAGCCACCCCACAAACGAGATTAAAAATCGAAAACTCGACTCCTTCGCTGCCGTACAATACCGTGCGACTGTTCAGCGCGCGGAACAATGCGTGTGCGTTGAAGCGACCTAAAGCCTGGCCAGTCGCTTCGACGAGCAGGAACTTAGCGCATGCGCAGATCATTTGGCAATCTGCCGTGCTCTAAGTTCTTTCAGCTCTTCCGTACTGTAGTTTTTCTTCGTTATCTTTTTTTCCTCTTCTACCTACTTATTTTGTTCTTCTTTTTTCTCCTCCGTATCTATTTTTTTCCTTGTCACTCTTATCCCTCCTCCTTCTTCTTCTTCTTTTCCTTCTTCCTATACTCTTTTTTTATTTTGATACTCGATTTTATGAGAAAATACACAGTATATAAAAAGTAAACTATTTCAATGTAAGTTTCTGTTGCATCAAATTTAATTGAAATAGTTTATCAGCCAAAATTGACTGTTTAATTTACGTCTGACAATATAATGTAGCGAAAATATGTAAACATGATCAAATGAAACTCAAGAAGAATCCAGAACGGGGGGGGGGGAGGGGGGAGGTGAAAGGAGAGCCAAAATAGCATACTAATAAATACAGTACAGACTATATAACGATGCGCCCAACTTTCTCTCTCTCTCTCTCTCTCACTCTATAAAAACCGTTCATTATACTTTATCTCTCTCATACTGTTTTCTGTTCCACACGATTTCCGAAAGCACGTTTCGACATAATAAATAAGAATTGTTAAAAGTAAGAGTTTGGATATAAAAACATCTCTTATGCAAAAAATAATATGACACAATCTTTTTTGACAGAACTAATATACGTCGGACGAAGGAAATAACTCCTTGGTCGGACATTATACTTTAGCGAATTTTGTTTAATTTTTTAAATTTGTTTTAAAGAACTAAAGAAACATTCTGAATGGGGGGGGGGGGGGTTGATCAGATAGACAACTAGTATAATAATAATAATACAGTACAGACTACGTCCAACGTTCTATCTCTCTCTCTCTATCTGTCAATGTTGTTCCGCCATTTGCTTGTATGCCGCATCATTCCTTCTTTGAGATAAATTATGATAACATATCCATGATGATGAAACATACATCTTAAATACTAGGGAAAAAAAATAGAGAACGAGCGGCTGATAATGTCAAAATGAATATCACTGTACACAAATTATAGAAAGTAAAAGTTTTGATTTTGAATGTAAGTCTCTGTTGCATCAAAATAAAATGAAACGTTCATTATATCGACGGAAATAATATACATCAGACATTATACTTTACCACAAAAGGGTCATCTAGAAGTAGGTGGATAACATTATAAGAGAAAGAAGAGATAGAATGAAACTTTCTCTTTCAAAAACAGAAGAATAATGGAGAGGGAGACAAGGACACATACACAATAAATAAATATAAACAATAGGATTCTAGAGCGGAAGATGATATAGGGGAAACGAAATAGTTCGGAAGTATTGCCTAGAGAGCAAAATAATTATTCTGTTTTATTTACTAATGTAAAGCGCTTTGATCATGTTTTATGTAAAGGCGCTATATAATATCAATATGTATGAATATATTGGCAGATTTTGACAATTATAGTTTGTAAGTATGAATTGACAAAGTACGTACAAATACAAATGACACAGAAATGTCTGCAAGTATTTGGGACCTATATAGAATATGTGAAAGAGCTTTATCTTTGTCTTTGGCCATGATCCCACAACTTAGTTACGTAAGAGGAACAAAGAACGTTGACGGATGTAAAGGTTGTTGTCATGGTTATAAACCCCAACAATAGAAGAGCGGAAGTAAGGTAAGGGTATAATTGAATGACAATGACCTGGCTTACAGCATTGATGATCCTACATGTATAACCCTGGTTTTTTTGTGTGTGTTTTTGGGGGGAGTGGGGTCTTGTTGTTTTTGCAATCATTCAAAGATAATATCAATCATACAAGATAAAGGAATGAACAAGAATATATGATATGCTAAAATGTAACAGACAAAAAGATGATGATGAGAAATGATTGTTTCTATCTCTTTTTTCTTCTCTTTTTCACTCTCTTTATGTGTGTCTCTCTCTCTCTCTCTTTCCTCTCTCTATCTCTCTCTCTCTCTCTCTCTCTCAAACTCTCCACTTTCTCCCTCTCTCTCCGTCTGTCTCTCTGTCTATCTGCCAATGTTGTTCCGCCATTTGCTTGTATGCCGGCACCATTCCTTCTTTGAGATTATTATTATAACATAAAATTATCCCTGATGATGTACATTATTATACCTTATATTTATTATAGGGAGCGAAAAAGAAAACGAGCGGCTGATAATGTCAAAATGAGAAGAATATTACTGTACAATATTTATACAAAATAAAAACTTTGAATGTAAATCTCTGTTGCATCAAACTGATATAAACAAATTGTTATTATGCTATATTGACGGTACTATTATCCGTCGGACATTGTGCTCTAGCCAAAAGATATAAACAAACAAAAAAGAGAAAAACTAAAGAAAACATCTGAGGTTTGTGGGGGGGGGGGGTAGTCGGTGAGAAAAATATCATAATAATAAATACAGAACAGACTACGTCAAACTTTCTATCTATTCTGCCCCCGCCCACCCTCCTCTCTCTCTCTCTCTCTCTCTCTCTCCCTCTCGCTGTCTCTCTCTCTCTCTCTATCTCTCTTTCTACGTTGTTTTCCATCTTCATCTTTCATGATGTTGTCTACTATTCCGCCATTTACTTGCATGCCGGCATCATCCTTTCCTTGAGATTAATTATTATAACATATCCCTGATGTTTATACGTCAGACTTTATACTTTAGCGAAAAGAAATAATCAAACAAAAAAGAAACGTACACAAAAGAAAAACAATCAGAGCTGGGGGGGGGGGGATCGGAGATAAACTTTCTATCTCTCCCCTCTTTCTCAAATAATTTATATCTCCTCTCACATATACCTTAGTATAGGGAACGCTATAGAGAGTGAGCGGCTGATAAAGTCGAAATGAGAAGAATATTACTGTCCAATACTTATAAAAGTAAAACTTTTGAATGTAAATCTATGTTACATCAAACTGCTATACAAAAATGTTTATTGTGCTATATTGACGTTACTATACGTCATACATCATACTTTAGCCAGAATATAACAAACAAAAAGAGAGACAAACTAA
>NW_022145602.1:9534850-9724213 GCF_000002235.5 Strongylocentrotus purpuratus | reverse complement strand
CCCCCCCCCCCCCCCCCCCCCCCCCCCCCCCCCCCCCCCCCCCCCCCCGTGGACATTTACATTCCCTGGAAATTACCCCATTCCACAATCACCCCTTGTTTAATTCCATGTTTTTCTTTCTATCAATCATGTATTTTCGATTATCATTTTTCTTTCCATACGTAGATCTTTATGAAGCAATTATTAATCATTCTGCTGGTTTCCTTCGTAAATGTGTGCACTTTATGTATTTCTTAGATTTTTCAATCATTTTCTATTTTTTCCTCAATCCTCAAGTATTCTTTGTTATTTCCTTATGTATTACTCGTTTTCGAATTTTATTTCCATCTATAACGTATTTTCATTGTTTATCGCCATGCTAGCTTGTGTGTGTTTTTTGTGAAGTGGGGGGGGGGGGGGGGGGGGGCTGGAGTTTCTCTACATCATCATTTTTTATAATCGCCATCAATACATACAGCCAGCATTTTCATCATCGTCCATCAATATCATCACCATCATCATCACTACGGTACACCATCGATAAATCGGTATCATCAGAACAACTCAACATCTCTTCAGTGACTGGGCAATAACTTTCCTTTTCCACACAAAGCGGTTCCCTTTAGAAATTTGATTTGTTTACTAAAGCTTTGTTTCGTGAAGTTGCCCTCTCACTTCAGACATGCATGCCGCTGCGGTTTGTAGAAAGAACAGAAAAGGCGTAAACATTGCGTAACATGCACTTTCTCTGTCATCATGTTGGTTCGTAGTAGGTCCATGCTGAAGGCTGGTGGAATATTCATAAAACAATAATTTAAATGTAAATAACTATGCATCATGAGCCACTCGTGTTTTCTTAAGAACCCCTTTAAAAATTGTGTTGCTCTTTACTCGAATATCGCAACCCTGAATCGCATTTGATTCCACATTTGGCGTCCATTGTGCGAGCACGAGCATACAGCCAGTAGTTAACTAGCCTAGCCTCGTGGTTGCTGCTTTCCCTAACGTCCGCAATTAAGGCACCTTTTTTTTCCGTCAGCAAAATATCGAAAGTCGGGAGTGCGCCTTAAATAGTCAGGAACAGGATATTTGAGTCCTCAAATGCTACTTTTTAGTGGTTTTCAAAAATCTCTGTGTCTCAACATGAATTACATAATGCAAATAAAGAATAGGATCTACTATTTGAAGTTAAACTACGTTCCTAATTTGAAAGGAAGAGAGGGTTTTTTTTCAGTTTGTTTTCAGTCTCGATAAATTATGCCCTGTCACAAGGCACTATGCCGGCCGAAGCTCTACCGTGTCTTCAGCTCACTCACCTGTATGATGCAGCTCACACAAGGGATAACGAATCACCACACGAAAACTAGCCTGTCCACATTTCTGTTTGGACTCGGAGGAAAATTGTGTCATCTTTAGTTTTAAAAACAACATTGTTACTGGGTCTAACTCAGTTCACAAGCACTTCAACCGTGCCTCGTAATAAAATGAAAGTATTTTTTAACACTGTCACTGAAATAAGAGCCGATCTGATGTTAACAAAAAGACCAATGTTGGCTTTTTTTTGGTGGCTTTTTGTTAACCAGATCAGATCGCGTCTTATTTCAGTGTTCGAAAAATACTTTCACTTTTCATTATACGAGGCACAGTTGAAGTGCTTGTGAACTAAGTTAGACCTAGGTCTAGTAACAACTAACAATGTTTTTTTTTTTAAACTAAAGATGACAGATTTTTTTTTTTTCTGATTTTTTTTTTTTTTTTTTTTTTGGGGGGGGGGGGGGATCTTCGAAATAGGGGTGCGCCTTATAGTTTTGTGATTTGCTTTCTAGTATTGCGATGATGTATAGTTGTACGCTTTAAATTAAGACATGTTCATCATTGAAAATGGTCATGGAAATTTACATTATCCTGCTCTGGAAAGTCATGAAAAGTCATGGAATTTTTAAAATGTGTAAGTGTACGAACCCTGAAGTAAGTCTTTATAATTATTTGGATGTTTTGATATTTTCGGTTGATTCCAGATGAAGAAAAGCAAAGGCAAAACTGTTCGCCAGATTCCGGTAAAAATCGCCAGTCAATCCCCCTTTGCGTGTGAAGCAAGGGTTACCGGATGAGTGTGGGTCACCTCCCTGGTTTTATCAAAGCATTTATCCTCGTACCAGACGGTTAATTTTGTCTATTTTGTAATTAGCTGACTGGAGAAGAAAAAAATCTGCGGTAGTCCGCAGTTGACAAAAAAGTTAGGCGACAACTTTACCAAAATAAGTGATAATACTTCCAACACTAAATACTTAAATTGTAAATTGATTAAATGTTTAACTTTGCATCCTTCCATCGTGTTTATTTCAACTTGAACAAAATGACATGAGTTCGAGAACGCCAACTCGGCAGACGTTCACCGCATGTTAATTAAATCTGTTTAATGGTTGTTTTCTTGACAAAAACATCGAGTTAGAGTGACTATTGTGACGTTTGGAGATAACCATTATGACATCACAAAGCCGCGTAACACTAGCATTCCACGCAGATGCGCATTTTTTCACAGACATTGCGCGCAAAGCAACGGCGCATAGCAACAAAGTAAACAAAGCAGCTCGAAGTTCGGGAACTTCCCGAAGTTCGGGCGCTCCCCCAAATTCCGCGCGTGCGTTCAATTCAGCTGCCCGAAATCTGCCCGAAATCTGCCCGAAATCTGCCCGAAATCTGCCCGAAATCTGCCCGAACTTGCTCACATTTTTGGCAATTGACACTCAAAAAAAATACGCGTCCCGCGAGTAGCTTGCCCGCGCCCGCAGCCCGCTGCCAAAACCTTTAGGCAGTAGTGTACATGAGTGTTTTTTTTTAATTTGTGTCTATAAAAATAAAATCCTGATACCAAAACATGATGTACAATACATGTGTACAGGTGTAGTACTACCGGGTGTAGGGAATGATTTACATCCTCAAACTTGATAAGCAATTTAAGCCGCTAGATCAATGTTTCAAATGAAATTGTGTACACTTCTATGGAAGAAAATTGCTACACACATGATATTTTGTATAGCAGTCATATAAAAATGCTAGCAAATTGCTATGCGATATACCAGGAAAATTAGTCCCTGGGATATACATCTACAATGCTCATATTGAGGTTCATGTACATGTATGGCCAAAAAGTGGAATCACAATTACTTTTCCATGTACAGATACATGGACAGTTTGGACACCTCCTTTATATATATCACCATGGCACTATATCAGGCCTTAAATTTCAATATTTTTAGGGCAAGGCCACTTTTCTGTGGGGCACAAACAGCACAAATAGGAAGAATTGGAAAGGGCACAAAAAATCTCCAAGGCCTATGAGAGGGGCATTGAGGCCAATCAAAAGGGCATCCATGGTCATGGCCTTGGTGGCCTTGGATTAATTTAAGCCCTGTATATAGTCCTACTTGGTACAACTAGAATGTTAGACTCTCTCATACTGATGGTACATGTACATGTAGATTTCAAGAGCACTACCGTTACAGAGACATGTACATGAAATGAAGCTCAGCAAGTCATTAAGTTTCTGTTAATTTAGTCCCAATTCAGAAAATGGAAGATATAAAATCCTTGTAGGATCTGAAAACCAGAGATATTAGACGGGTTTCCCTACTAAAGGGTATCAAAAACTACATTTAGGGTGCTTCTCAGAAAGTGATTTACGCAGATGATGTACAGTACGTGCTGAGTGCTCCCCCCCCCCCCCCCCTCCAATGAGCACAAGGCAAATGTGAAATATAAAAAAAATGCTGACTGCATATGGTTACAAAATCATGAAATGGTATGTATTTCACACATTTGTGACTAACAATTTAATATGACAAAGTACTTAGAATCATTAACTTAAACAGACTCGTAAATTAGAGAATATTATTAGTGCATACTCTTTAAACACTCCGACTCTCTCTCTCTCTCTCGTTCTTCATTTTTTCACTCAAATACCGGTATTCTTCTTTATCCCAACCCAAAGTGTTTCTAAATTTGGTTCAGATCTACAGTGTAGGTCTAGATCTATAAAGAAAGTAAAAAAATAAAATAAATATATCTGAAAGTGTTGAAAGAAAGTGTAGGACAGTCTAAGGTAATGAAACTGAAGTGAAGGCTTCTCCAAGTCCAAGTAGATCTATGGCAAATGTGGAACTGAGATATGTTTTCTTCTGAACCTTCTTTTTTTTCCCTATCAGTTAGACAACGGGTCATTAGACTACTCTATTATCAGGGAGATGAGAGTTTAAAGAGAAGGTTGAGTTCTGGGAAGAGGTGAAAAATAATTTGTGAGCATTACTCATTCTTATTATGCAAGTGTGGAAGAACATCAGTTAAGACATGTTCCCTGAAAAGCATGGCTCTTCAAATGCCTTCATATTCTAAATATGCATGTAACATCGTAAAAATCGGGGGCCGGCTTTTTACGTCACGTGTTCGTGTAGTCTCATATATACATCTTTCTGTGCAAGTGTTTGTAACTTTACCAAGACTTGGCCAAATTTATTATCATTTTGATGATTCCAGAACCTTGCAATAGGCTACACACAAAGTCTTATACATGTATGCTAGATGATCAACCTTTTCTGGTCGGTACCACACCATTTCTTTCACAATGCAATCGCATGACCAGAACTCAACTTCATCTTTAAACTCTCATCTATTATAGGATCTAGTTTAAATTGGTCCGACGGATTCGAATCAACAATCACACCACACAGAATTATAGCAGCAGCTCATTCAACCAGAGCCGAAACAAACGGACGGCAAACACTACGGCACACGCCCATGGCATTTCATGCAGAGGATCGCCTCAGTGAGCCACTAACGCGCTGGGTCGAGTAGCTTGATACATAACAACATAGGATCGGAGCTGAGCTGAGGATGATAGTGGGGTTAAAAACAAGCGTCTTTGCATGAACAATACGTATATTACTAAAAAATATCACATGCTGATTGTATAACTTGTAAGAAGCGAATAATAGAGTGTACTTACCAGTTTTCCCAGGTCTCCTATAATCTAATTTTGAAAATGAAAATTTAGATGGTCATCCGCATCCTTTCCGCCGTCACTAGATCCGCCTTAGCTTCGTTGACAGCATGTTCAGCATTTGCCAATAGAGGGCGGAGCGTAAATTGCATTTTAATCGAACTTGAGTCGAGGATGCACAAATCCGTTCCCTTCGGCCTCGATCTTGGAAGATGAAAGTAGTAAATAATTATAATAAGAGTGATAATGATAATAATACGAGTAAAAGTAATAATAATTATCATGATACTAATGATTATAATAATAATGATAATGACTTAATTCCTGCCAGGTACCCATTTGTATCATTAGGTTTTATGTGGCCGTGTCTTGCCAAAGGTTATTTTTTTGTCAAAATAATAATTCAGAGTTTTTTAAAATCCCTTTTTTTTTCCATTCAGTTTTTATATATTTGTTATGCATATCCATACCAATTCCCTCTTACAAAGTTGGTCCATGGACAGTCGAGGTGGGGGGGGGGGGGGGGCTGGCGCCAATTTTTAGATGCGACCGACGGCCCACTTCCGAAGGGCCTTTTTTTTTTTTTTTTAATTTGTTGTTCAATGTGCAGTGACTTAATACCATACTTCCTCCCCCCCCCCCCCATTTTCAGCAAAAGTCCGGTGTGTAAAGTCAATACAGGTCGACCTTTTTCTTTTGTTATACGAGCCTTTTTCAGCACCCCCACCCCCCCCCCCCCCCCCCCCCACCTTTTCAGCAAAAGTCCGGTGTGTAAAGTCAATACAGGTCGACCTTTTTCTTTTGTTACGAAAAGGACATTTTGGTAGCACGCATGGGGTCCGTCCGTTCTCGGAGTGTGTGGGGGGGGGGGGGGGGGGCGGGACTTCCTTTCGACAATCTTTGGATCTTGGGGTAAAGATATGGTGAAAACAAATTAAGACAATCCCGAAGGCTACAGCATAAGGTGACACCATTTCTGTTTGATCAACTGACAAGGTATAAGCAAATTAAATTTGTCAAATTCTTGGATTTGTTTAGGGAAACTATATCGGAGGGATCAAAACAGGCTCCTTGACTATTTAATGACAAAAGGGATATTTTTTACCTAACAAAATGTAAAAAACAGCATCAACCATTTCCAGCTTATATAATTTATAACGATCGACCTATACAAGACATTGACGTAACAGTTGTGGATCTGATTACGCTTAAATTTTGTAATAATTTGATCACGAATTGTAACTTCATACTCGCTCAATACAATTGCTGAATGGATCGCGTATATGACGCAGAATTTGATCTCCCCCGTCTCAATATCTGAACCATTTTGTTAAAAATAGAGACAGCAAAATGCTAGTCTGTGCCAATTTACTGAGAAAAAATCAATGCGTTGCTCGTTTGTCGTCCTTTATTGATGGTAAAGCTAGTTTCCATGGTTTTTCGTTTCCAGGGACGCGTATGATTTCAACAATTTAACCAGAGATATAAAGAGTCTTTCTTTCTTTATATCTATCTTTCTCCTTTTTTTGTATTACCAAACTTTGTTTTAAAAAGAATGCGGACCCTGCTTATTGCTTTCCAACCTGATAAACCGGATTTTCTCATTAATATCATATAGACTTACAGGTACAATGCTCATTGCAGGCCTAAAAATGAAAGGTTAAATTCCAACGGTATTTGAAAGATGATACTAAATTTAAAACTTAATTTAAAACGAAAGGGCTAAAAATATCATTTCGTTGGAAAATAACGACCGTTAGTTGTCGAATCAGCATATGGGATTGCAGTTCTTTATTAAATAGTCTGATTTTCAGACCCTTGTACCTTTGGATCGTAAGTTTTGTGCTGCGCAAAGATTCAATCAGTTTAATTTGGGCCATTACAAAAAGTGGGTTATTGATGTAGGCAAATGCCCATGTACCCTTTACAGCTCAAAAAGTCAGTCAGTCACTCAATTGTGTCTGACTGTGAAGTCTAGAAAATAAACGGGTTTCCTTGCATAATTGAAATTCTAAGACACCGCTAATGTTTAAAATTCACAGAAATTTTAGGACATGCATACGATCGTGACATATATATATATAATTCCTGCAAAGTTATACGGAATTTGAAGTTGGAAGCAAAAGGGATAGAGTACCTTCAATAAAAGATGTACCCGGTTCCAGTTAGGTAGTAGATTTAGGTCGTTAAGTTTTTATTAATTACTGACAGACTCGGAATCAGATTTGTTTCGTATTTCAATAAGGGCGGGTTTACAGATAGCACATGCATGGTACAAATGACCCCAAATATCCACAGATCTTTTACACATGGAGAAGTTCAACTTTGAGCATCTTATAATGATAACTGCCAAAGTCCTAGATGTGCTTCATGAATACCTTTTGTTTCCCCACCTTGAGAAGAATACTTCCACCTGTGTATCATAGAATGTACTGTTGGTGCATAAATGAATAATGTTACATAACTTTCATGAGCGCATACCCAGTATTCATCTCTGTGGGTTTTACCTTTTTTGTTCAAATGACCTTTATCTGCTCATGCTCAGACTGCAACCGTAAACTGGCTTATACCCCATTCACAGTGGTTTTGAAATTTGTAGCGGCGTTGTAGCGGAGCGGCGACACCGCCATAACACCGCTACAAATGCATTCACAGTAGAAAAGTTATCCCGCTGCAGCAGCGGGATAAATATCATGTACCCATTCACGCTGCAGCGGGTGATTTTTATTACCTCCGTAACAAACACGTGTATGCATGGCTCATGACCCGCGAGTGACCCCGATATGACCGGAAATACTTGCTTGAAATTGCGCGGTAAACATGTCAAGTTGCTTTTTGTATCCTCGATCATATTACTTTTTAAAAAACTAGCATTTTTATTGCTTCCAGTCAGAATATTTTAATTTTTTGAAGTGTGAAATATTTTTATTTGGATAATTATAATACCTACATAATAATAAAATCAATTTGAATCCACTGGTTACTTTATTTCTATTTCACTTTATGTTCCCCATTGCTGTAGAAAAGAGGTCAGTGATAGGTAAGTAAACAAATCACACGTGTTTGTCGCGGTGTTATAGCGGAGAGCCTTCACACTGAGTAAACACCGCGACAGCAGCGGGACTGTCCCGCTGCTGTAGCTAGGCGTCCCTAGCGATAGTTTGTGTCGGCGTTATCGCTAGGCGGTGTTATCCCGCGATAGTTTATAACGGGTCCGAGCCTTCACACTGAAGACAACACCGCGACAGCAGCGGGACAGTCCCGCTGCTGTCGCGGTGTTTGAGGCCACTGTGAATGGGGTATTATTGTAACGAGTCATACAATTATCTAAACTGACAACGTAAAGTAAAATATGACCACTGTTAATATGTAAAACTGCATATTGTCCTTTTGTGGTAAAATCTTGCTATATCGCAATGGTCCAGTGTTAATCAACATTCTATTTTTGTATAAAGTGGAAAATAAGATTAATTGCGGCTAATTTGATGAGGAAAAACTTATTAATAAATAAAATAGGAAAACTCCGTACTGCTAAAACTTTCTTTTAAAAAAATTATATCATTGATGTCTGGTTTCAAACACCATCGCAACTATTGTCGAAAAGCCAACCTATTAAATATACTATGTCCCTTTTGCAGCCAACCTCAAATTCTGTAGAAATTTGCAGGAATTATGAATATGTCATCTGTATGTCCTATCTGTGAAATTTAAACGTTAGCAGTGTCCTAATATTCAAATTATGCAAGGAATCCCGTTTACTTGCTAGACTTCACTGTCAGATACTATTGTCAGTATTGAGTGAGTGACTGGCTTTTTTTCTTTGGTATAATAACATACATAAAATGAGCTATAAAGGGATCGTCTACATCAATAACCCATTTCTTGTAATGGCCAAAATTAAACTGTTTGAATCTTTGCGCAGCATAAAACGTACGCCCATGCGGTACAATGGTCTGAAAATCAAGACTATTACTTATTGGCTCTAAAGCTCAAAAGTCGATTTGACAACTAATATTCGTTATTTTTCCACTTAAAGGGGAGTTCTAAATTAGTATTATCTTTCAAATGCCATTGGAATTTAACTTTTTCATTTTTGGGGCCTGCAAATGGGACATAGTACCTTTAAGGCAATTTCAAAGCCCTGTGCGCCACCTATTGAATTACGCAAAAATGACAAGGAGGCATTACGTAATCCCAAATATGTTCTCTATGACACGTACGAAATGGTTTAACATTCCCCTGAGCTGACATTTAGAAAGTAGTTTGGATCGTATTTTCAACGATATTTCCTGCCTGCCTTATTTTTTTACCGATCACAAGAAATGTATGTCACGGAATATTCCCCCAGACTGAGAAACTCTTAGGTCAACAAAACCCAACCCCTCCTAGCTCTTCCACTTATATACCCTATATTTACATCCACACACATAGACAGGAAGTTCAAGGCGCCGAAAGCGCCATAGTACGCGTTTGCGTAACAAACAGATAAAGCACGACGGCCGAATAGGGGAAAATACCTAATCACACATAATGAATATGACTGACAAAGAAAGCGGACAAAATATACAGTTCCTCAGGTAGATAAAGGAACATCCCTTCACTGCTATTGTGTGAAAATGTGTAGAACAGGTGTCACATGCATGTTCTACATACTATTTTTACATAATAGCAGTGAAGGGATGTACCTTTATCTACCTGAGGAACTGTATATTTTGTCCGCTTTCTTTGTCCATCATATTCATAGTGACAGTTTGCTAATTATGGGAATGACGAAACCAGACATTGATGAATGGAAGAGGGGAATGGGGTGGGGGAGGGAGGGGGGATGCTTAGCAAAACTTGTAAGTGTAAAATTATTGAGTCGATTGTCATGATAACCCGTTCCTCAGATATGGCGTTACATGGATGCCCCGCGTAGAGGAGATCGAAAAACACGGTTGCGCGTTAAAAAACCAACTGCATTATTATTACGAAGAGCAGGGGGAAACCCTGGTGTAGTGGCATACATCACACCCCACCCAGTTATACCGGGAATATCGAGAGACCCGCGGGTTACAGCGATTCATTTCGCTTTTCGCCTCCCAGGAAAAAGTGACGTCAAATACTTAATAATAATAATAAATGTGATATCCATAATAATAAATAATGTGAGTAGCGCCCCACAGGAGAAATTTATGAGAAATTTGTATACGACAAACGTGAGAGTTATCCGCGACTCCGTCACAACCCACTAACCAAACTGCCAATTTGAAATTCGGAGAGACTTAGTTATCTCAGAATTTAAACATTCATTACTTTCTTATTATTGGCAATTCAGACTTTCGCCATTCGATGTTTGTTGTTTTTCTGCATTCATGCAAATTAATTTATTACAAGGGTTGGATTGACGTTCAAAGTATCTGCTGAAGATGGAGTGACCGTATCATTTTTATACGGTCACTCCATATCTTCAGCAGATACTTTGAACGTCAATCCAACCCTTTTAATAAATTAATTTTAGCTTAAAAATAATAAGAAGATGATGACTGTACAATCTACGTATGAACATTGAACACAACTACACAAGTTGAACGTGCCATACTATACGTATTAGGCGCTGGTATGATTGGGTGGGGGGGGGGGGGGAGTAGAACCAAAAAGGAATATTCGGTTAACGATCAGCTCATTATATTTTTGACATTCACTTCATATTTAGGTAGAAAAGTTGTCTCTTTCTAATTAACGTGTATGATAAAGTTTAATTTTCACGATAAAAGAGAGTGTCCAAATTTCTGCTCATTAATTCGAGGAAGTTATAAATAGGAAAACCTCAACCTCGGGCAAATGACGTAATAAGGCCCTGGCGAAGTAATTGTTCTCATACGCCTATATGCTTGCTAGAAATGCTAGTCCCATGTATATCTTACCGGCATGTATCTAGTCTTGAAGAGGAAGGTCGCATCCGCGTTACGCCCCGCCCATAGCTTAATCAAGCTTTATAATTATTATTATAGGCATTTCTATAGCGCCGTCTATCTAGAAATTCTATTACGATGCGCATTAACTTTTTTCTTCCACATTTTTCCCTCCACAGGGATTTTATTGATTTTCATTTGGAACAAATTAACAAATATATATTCAAGGTAATTTACATTTATAACATAAATAAAATTGGCTTCTCAAAATCAAGTATTGCTGAACTGTTGAATTAACAGAAAACTAACAAATCAAATTGTTTCTTTATTTTGCAAGTATACACCATCTGTCGCACCACAATCAGTATACAATTCAATGCATAATTATTTGAACCTCTTAAACCAAATAATTTATCTTGTAATGAAAATGTTAATTTAATTCCGGTTCCAGTATAAATTCAGTGCTCTAACCTATCCCAAATATGTTTAACATGCGTACAATCACATAGCAGATGTATAACTGTTTCAATCTGTTCATTACAAAACGTACATTCTTTTCTTGGGACTAACTTCATTTTAAACAGTAGATCGTTCGTATATAATATGCGTTGCAAGACTTTAAACTGAAACCATTGGAAGCCCACATCAATGGTACAATTAAATCCAATAGAACAATATGTTTCCCAACTCTTATCTTTAAGGTCGAAAATGCATTTCTATTTAAGAAAACTTTTACATAGTCCTTTTCTTCTCTTTAATACAATTGCATAGATATGTAAACATCCTTTAATACGTTTCATAACAAATGCCATTGTATCTGGGAAAAGAGGTTGTGGCACCTTTACACCTTGTTAAAAATAGTGCAATTGTTAAACCCTTGTCTAATTGCATCGCATAATCCACGATAACAAAGACAATTTATTTGAGTATTATACTTTTCTTGGAGATGTTCCAGAGAGAAAAAAAATCACCATTTGTCTCTAAAATATCATTGACAAAACGAACTCCCCTTTGACACAATTTTATATTATATATTGAGCTATTGCCTATTTTAATGTAATCAATATTCCATAAGGGTTGGCAAGAAATGTTATCATAATGCATGGACAAGAGCGTATAAGCCATGAACATTTATTTCCAAAAAAGGTTCTTTGTTTTGCCTGCCAGTTCCCGAAAGTAATTGTTTCCCATATTGAGGCGCATTAATAAATATTACCCCGACTTTAGCCTAGCTGCCATTACAGCGCTCCAGCATTTCAAGGAATTAACTCCTGCCAGGTACCCATTTACCTCACCTGGGTCGAGCGTGGCAAATGAAGATTAATGCCTTGCCAAAGGACATTAGTGCCGTATCGGGGATCGAACAACGACCTTTATCCTATGCTACTCGCCACTCTTGGGAAATAACCAACATCTCCGCTATCCCTTAGTTTCTCTGTAAGAAATAGACACTTGGGAATAAAGTAACAACTTCCTAACTCTCCGGGCTAACATCTTCTTGTACATAAGACATTGGTCATCTCCATCTTTTATACAGTGATGGATCACCGCCGATCGTTTCTTCTTGTTTCATTTGTGCTGGGGCGTTGGTATCCCATTTCATTGCCGATAATTCCCCCGCCCGATATATCAACGAAAATAGTCAAAACCGGCAATAACAGATTGGTGAGGCAATGATGGTCCCAGGAAGGAAGCTCCACAAAAACACCGATACAAATAGATAATCATTAGGCAATTAGCGATGGGGGTAATACATTGATGAAATACGTACATTGTAAAAGGCGAGACAAAACTCAATTATGAGCCATACATTATGGACCCCAGATGGGACAAACGAAATGTCAATGTGATTTGAGCTAGGCTTGCTAAATCAAATTTGCTATATCGAAGGCGAGTTCAATGTGACTTTCAAAAGCGAACCAGTGTAGTATTATTGTTATATTGTCTGATAGATTTCCTAAAAGCCATACATTGTGAAAAGTTTGGGCTATATTTTTCCCAACACTTTGCCTAACGTTGTGCCAATAGTCAACCAAACCATTTATTGGACAATAATTTGCCCAGTGATTTTGGTTAACGTAAGTACCCAACTTCACACGTGCATAATTGTTTCGTATTTTGCCCAATAGCTGGTCAAGATCGTCCCAACAAATAGGCTACCGTGGTCGGGCAGTTAAAGGATCATGTCTTTGCTCAAATTTTGGTCAAATAGTGCCCAAGAAAAGAATTACCAACGTAAATGTATCCATTTTTAAACATATATATATACACAACTGAAAATTTACAAACATATCTTTGTAAAAGGCTGCATAACCTTTAGAAGATTAGTAGACGAAGATGAAGATCAAGAATAAGCCGTATAATAGTGTAAAGTGGAAAAGCAATTATTCGACATTATGATCATAAGTTGGATTTCGAATTTATGGCATTATTGTTATACTATCTGGTTAATTTGCAAAAAGCATACACAACTTAAAATATATATACAGATCTTTGTGAAAGGCTGCATAACCTTTGGAAGATTAGCAGACAAAGATGAAGATCGAGAATCAGCCGTATTAATGTATAGTGTAGTTGGAAAGCAATTATTCGACATTATAATCAAAAGTTGGATTTCAAATTTATAGGGCTAAATCACAGATACAAAATTAGAACCAAGACATGCTCTACACACATATGAATGAAACATTTTACAGCTTAACACTGACAGCCGGACCAATGTGTAAAGCAAAATATATTATTCGAAATAATATCTATTTTGCTAGCTCAATGAAACACGTTTTGAACTTGAAGTAAAAAAGTAATTTCCTGAGATTTACTGATACTTTTATTCTAAAAAATTCCGCCTTGGAATAAGAACCACCACCAAGACGGCAACAACAATAGCAACAACATCAACAATAACAATAGACAACAACACCACCAGCGGCAGAAAAGTTCTTGATGTTAAATGCGCCCTCCCTTCTAACGCTGCCCCTGGAAGTGGATGGAAAGTTTCATTTTTTTGTACAGGTCCTCTAAGCAACCTAAAATTGAAATTTGTGTGCTCTTCTTATTGAATGTATAATGTCACTGCAACAGGGGTCATGGTTCCGGGGAGGGAGGGGGTTAGGGGAGGGGGTGCGGGGCTGCAGGATGAATACGGGAGGTACAACATTTCAGGGCCAACTAACTTTGTCGAAAATATACGTGGTGTAACCGCAAACATCGCCCTCCCCCCCCCACCTAAACAAAAAATAAAATAAGAATAAAAAAATAAATAAATTAGTCCTCCTTTGTTCAGACACACAAAACTACCAACATTTTCTAATTGTTTGACTACAGAGGGTCCTTATTTTTATAAAGAGAACCTACAATATTAGTCTATCCATAATATATTCTGAATAGTACACAGATTAGGGACATGGCGTTTAGGAGTATCTGAATATCCTCATACTACTGTATATTTGGGGGCGGCGTGCCCGCATACATTATATTTCATATCTTATCTGGTGTTGATTACAAACATAAGTTTTAACATAATATTAAAGGTGTGATTTTTTGCTCGCTCGCATAAACTATGAACATATGTGTTAGTAAGTGTGTACATGGTACTTTGCGAGTTTCAGAGTGATATACGATTAATATTCTGTGATTAATTTGGGACTGGAGTGACGTGAAACTTTTTATTTCTGAAAAGGGTTTCGTGTCTGAAAAAAGGTTGACAAACTCTGAATTAGTGAACCCTCAAAAAGGAAATAACATTCCCCTTCCACGTTTCCAAATGAACCAGACACAAGCATTTATTTTGTTAAGTATTAATAAATTGGTTAAATCTCTATTTCTATTGTTCAGCTCTGATGTAGCTTTTAATATAACCGTGAAAGAAGCTTCATGTTAATGAGGTGTTTAACTCTTTTTTTTGTTTCAAAGACGTGAGGTAGCTTTTAATATCTCCAATATTTATTTGTCTTTCTATTTCCTTGATCATTTGCTTATCATGGTTTTATCATGGTAAATGATATACAAAAAGAGCTGCAATGAATGACAGAGTAACACCGTAGAGGTGATTTTAGAACTTCATGCAAGTTGTAGTCCAATGAATTAATAATGAATTATCTCTGAGAAAATATGAATACAATAAAAATACAATGAATAAAAGATTTCTAAAGCAACGTCGTAAAATTTATTCTAGCTTTTAGTGTAATTTGTAGCCCAGAGAAATTCAATTTTGACTGTTGATAATTGAAACGTCATTCATACACCAAGAAATCCATTTCTTAATAGAATAAATAATTCATATTTAAAATAATTTGTCTTTCCAAGAAAGGAGTATAATTTGATACATAGATCAAAATATTAATTGAAGTAGCTCTAAATAATAATAAATTTATATATTCAAGGAGGAAAAAAGCTTTTGGAGATTGATGAGTATCAACGTGTTCAATTAGCTCCTTGCCCAATTTATTGGTGGACGATTCTGAGCAGTTAATTTGACTTTGTACGATTTTGTTGGTCAATGTAAAAGAGGCAGCTGTCAAATGTGGATCGTAAGTCTCTTATCAGAAGTAAAGGAAAAAATTCAAGCATCTGAAAAGGGGCACTTATAAGAAGGGAAACAGGGTATTTATTACAAAGGAAAAGGGGCACTTGTCAAAGCAAAAAAGCACCTATCAGATTAGAATAGGGAAACTTATCAAAGGTGAAAAGGAGCGTTTATGAAAAGGGGAGGGGCACTTACAACGAAAGGGCACTTATCTGAAATAAAAAGAGGCAATTTTGGAGTACTCGAGAAAGTGGAGGAAAGGGCACCGTTTCCCCGTTTCCCCAACCCCCACCCCGGAGCGCCATTTCCGTTTAAGTTGAGACATGTATGCCAAAATGTGACAGATTGCGTGGTTTAATGACGTGCCACGAAATTCTCATTACCTCTTCTCCTCCTTTGTAATCAATCCTTCTTAAAAAATAGCATCTATTTGTAAATTCTTAGCAATGTAATACAAAGAGACGATGTAAAGAAATCACAGAAAGTGAGGCACTTGTTCATACAATGGTGAATTTTAGATTTAGTTTCTGGATTAAGAACAGATTATTACTAATTAGGACACAGATTATCATGACGGCTTATTTGCATTGACACATTTGTTTGGAATATCAAAGGGCCACTCTAACCAAAAACGGGTTAGAAAAGGAAAAAAAAAAGGACATATAGAATGATTTTTTGACAGAGGTTTCGAACGTGACAATGAATTTTGTTAAAAATCATCAATAATTCTGGAATCTAGCTTTTAAAATGACGACTCGGAACGCTCAGGAAAACCCCCCCCCCCAATTTCGGAGCCGTATTGCGCATTAGAATATGCCGTCACTGCAGGCGCCTCTCCGTTGAAAAGGAGGGTGATTTAGGCATTAAAAATGTCTCTAAAAAGGCAAACTATGATATTAGCCTAATTGAAGAAAAAAGAGACATTTATCCGAAAAAATAATATGCACTTGATAATCCCGGTACGTTTATGGCAATTTCGTCATCCCTAATGTAAGATTCTTAGTTATAGGACAAGTCGGATATGCCCGAAATGACGTCAAATGTGTCATCAAGGCCACGTGACCTTATTACCTTTTTTCGAGGGGCGTAGCCTAACAAGCGAGAGAACTGTGAAAAAATGGATGGTTATTATCATTTTTTGGTCAATTTAGAGATTTTCGGAAAAATCAGAAGCTGGAATATTGATAAGTAGAGGTGTATCCATGTTTTAAAAGGCTATGCTAGTTGGGTTTATAGAGTGGCCCTTTAAGTCACTACTTATATGCCTGTATTATCGCCACGTAATGTTATTTAGAAATGAAATGAAGATTTTACTTCCAAGATGCTAAATCCCTCTAGACATTTCAGTGATATTTTCATTATATCACTTTCCCTTGTCTGCCAT
Organism: Strongylocentrotus purpuratus; assembly: GCF_000002235.5. Taxonomy (NCBI): domain Eukaryota; kingdom Metazoa; phylum Echinodermata; class Echinoidea; order Camarodonta; family Strongylocentrotidae; genus Strongylocentrotus; species Strongylocentrotus purpuratus. The sequence continues at coordinate 9,707,435 of NW_022145602.1, read as the reverse complement.
CACTAATATACTTATAATTCAATGGTAATAGTATTACTAGTAATAATAATAATAAAATACGTACACTTATCATCTCGGAATCAGACGAGCGCCTCTGATGTTTACCAGGTACCTATATTCGCAAAACATGGGAGGAAAGTGAAAACATTCAGACTAATGTCGTGCCAAAAACATTAGTGCCATGGCGGGACTCCAACCGCGAACCATGTGATCCACAGTCCCGTGACGTAACCAATAGACCACGACACATCTACGCTATCAAAGGATAATTGCATTAAATTAGTTAAGATATCTGTAAAATGTCCACACAAAAAGGCATATAATTTCATAATTTCAATTCTTGTGGATATAGCGCCCTCAGACTAATCTCATCTTTCGCGCAATCTAAACAGATATTAAAATTAAGTGCGAAACACATTAGTATTGCTAGTGAAAAATTTTGTTTCATGTGTTTTTCAAATTTCCAAAGTTCATGTAATTCTTTTGAGAAAAAAAACACGATTTTCCAAGGTATTGGTGAAACATGTTCATTTCCAAAACATGACAAAGGGCGCTAAATAACGAAGAAATGTGGATGTGCCAAATCTTTTTCACTCTTGCATCTGATCTCATCTCAACTGGTAGCTGTTCAATATCCATACAAATATATATATTGTACTACATAGACTAAGTAAACGAGCCAATTATTCATTGACATTGCTATTGGATCTTAACGAATCGAAATCGAACATATTCAATGCGATGTATTTCCTTCCCATGTGTCGAATTCACACATTTATATCATAAAAACAATTTCAATCAACAGTGAATTAGAGCGGAAATCAGCTCCTCAAATCCCCGATCAATCCCACAGTTTTCAACAAACATGTCATGCTTGTATTTGTTGCTCAGGTTTTATCACAAACCATCACAAATAGGAATTATGTGGAGATTGAGCATGCAACTGCAACTTTAGAATTCGAGGCGGAATATTTTTAACACGTTTTAAGGCAGTCTAACCTTTGTAAAAGGTTATTTGTATGAACGCATAAAAGAGAGTGGCGAAAGTAAGAAATAAATCCAAAAAAAAATAAGGGAGTTAGAAATTCAATGTTCAAATGTCCAGTTGGCAGTTTGGTCAGTATATTGCGATGTCTTTTTTTTTTTTTGGGGGGGGGGGGCGAAACTCCTATTTGTCGTGGAGAGAAATGTCATTAATTTCTGTTTTTCTCCTAAGCGCCTTCGTTCCCGACGAACTACTCACAATACTTAATGGATAGTATATTAGATAGATATATTTATAAGATGAGGACGTGGATCCTAATCAAATGATTGGTTAAGAGCGTACACGTGCCCAGGCATTTATTTTCCCTAACACGTACTTTTGATAATGACCGGTCATTATCAAATGCTAATGACCGGTCATTAGTAAAATCATGTTATAAAACATCATTTATAAAACAAATAAAACATAATCTTATAAAACAAATAATAAACATCATTTTGTTCGGGCATTACTAAAATCACCCACACTTAGTACCTTCATAATGGTCCAAACACCCTCAGCTATCGCCTCGGTCGTGTTAGACTAGCTGTTCCAACGGTACCTTGTGTGGGTAATCAATACTAATGGCCTCACTGCTGTGTATTATTTGTATAATATATATATATATATGTATAATTGACCCACCAGAGTTTGAAGAAACACAAAGACAATTTAGTCATCTTGTGATTTGGAGCAATGGGAATGTTGTCCGGCATTTCATTACAGTGACACTGCAGATTCAGCAAATTTGAAAGTCTCATAGGTACAGTGATTACCATCTTGTAGAATTTATTACTTTCTTGTTTTTGTCCGATGTCACTGAACTTTTTACCAGCCTGTTTCTTAGCTTTGGTTATCCTTTCTTTTCGTGTAAATCGATATTAAGATTGGATTTTCCTTCAAAATCCCGCTTTTAATTAGTTCTTTAATCGACGACTCAGCTATATTCCATTGTAAAACGTTCAGATAGGAATTTGGAGTAAACAACGGCTTAAAATAATTTTTATTTCTACATGCGCTAAAGTAAGCATGCTTTTACCAATTTCAGATTCATTTTTACTAGTCGATACAGCATTGTTTTTACTTTCTTTTTCAATTTTACTCAACAGTTGTGCACGTTTATGTTCTACAAAACAACGTATCAACATCCACATTCAACATTAACTATTTATATCATAAAAGCATACCTCATCAGAGAGTAATAAGAAAATGTGGGTTTTGAGCGCGCGCGTATTATGTGTGTGTGCGTGGGAGAGAATGAGATACGGAGTAGAAAGAGAGAGGGGGTGGAGAGATAGCGATCGAGCAAGCGGAAGGAAAAACGCAAAGAAAAAGAAAGAACAAAAAGATCATGAAGACCGAAGAGGAATATAATGTGGGTGAAAAGCAAAATGTGGGTGTATAATGTGTGTGAGTTTGTGTGTGTGTTACATTGTGTTATTGTAGCCTCGTTTGAATTATTCTGTCGCTCCAATTTTGGGTGTTCTGAGGAGGCTAGGAACAGTGTGTGGTATGTGTGTTTGTGTGTCGTGTGTCGCATGGTGGAGAGGGGGGGGGGGGGGTAGTAGTGTGCTTGTTTGGATGGGGTTAATTATTTTATGTTACAACTAATTTCATATTTTTTCATCAATCGTACAATCTATGTATTGAAGATGTATTAAATCATATCAAGATGCAAAACGATTGTATTTCTAAGAATGATTTGAATTGTTTTGGAATCAATAAAGATGTTCAATTGAATCGAACAATTAAAGGTCACGGGAAAAATACTACGAAAGGAAGAAAGATAATAATAATAACATCACAGGACCCTGTAAAATAGATACAGGTATAAATCGAAATATCATCATTCATTTTTTAAAATAAATGCATCTTCATTGTTGCTACATTGGAGATGCGACGAACTTATGCCATAACATTAGCGATAAGTTTTATTGAAATATACCAGTTACTATGAATGGTAAATGTACGATTAAATACAGATTCAACGCGTTAGGCGAAAGGTGGTTATAAAAAACAGGAATACGATTGCAAAGAGTTTAAAGAAACAACTGCAGGCACTATGAATATGACTGACAAAGAAAGCGGACAAAATATACAGTTCCTCAGGTAGATAAAGGAACATCTCTTCACTGCTATTATGTAAAAATGTGTAGAACAGGTGTCACATGCATATTCACCTTTTTACATAATAGCAGTGAAGGGATGTTCCTTTGTCTACCTGAGGAACTGTATATTTTGTCCGCTTTCTTTGTCCGTCATTTTCATAGTGAGGGTAATTTTATCACCCTCTCGTGTCCCCTATAAAAACAAAAATGTTCAGATTATGTAATAGGTCATTCCTACATTAATAGACCGGTTTACTAACATATTCAAATTTTATGGATGTTTCTTTTCTTGGGACCTAGTGAAGAGTTATTCCATTACCCTGGTGTTTATGAATAAACCACAATCATCGGACAAGCTTTCAGGTTGCCTAGAACAAGCTTTGTTTAAAAAGTATGCATATAATTTGAATATGTTAATGAACCGATGTGCTGAATAAGGGAGTTTACAGATACAATCTGCGCATGGGCAGATAAAGGTCATTTGTACCAAAAAGGTAAAACCCACCAGAGATGAATACTGGATATGCGCTCATGAAAGTTATGTAACATTATTCATTTATGCACAAACGGTACATTCTAAGATACACAAATGGAAGTGTTCTTTTCAAGAGGACAAACAAAAGGTATTCATGAAGCACATCTAGGACTTTGGCAGTTATTATTCTAAGATGCTCAAAGTGGAACTTCTCCATGTGTAAAAGATCTGTGGATATTTGGGGTCATTTGTACCATGTGCTATCTGTAAACTCCCTTATTGGTTGACGCGTAGAGCTATAAAAAGCCATGGGTTGATTTTTAGAAAGTCTTCACATTCATGTTCAAAACAGATAAGGAAAGTAGGCGAAGAAAACTTGGAGTCAGTGTAACTGTTGGTCAACGTAACTTTTCCCTCATGTATTATACTCTTATAATAATTCGTTTTCCCATCCGTTCCGATATAATTTTCAGTTGTTCCGTATTTGTATGTTATATAAACTTATCACATTGATTTATGTCATTTTAAAACAATTTTTTTTTATTTGACTTTTTTTACAGGCTTCTTATTGAAACGGAAATAAATGAAATCAATAACAACAAAAAACTGTCTAACCGCAAACTAATTCAGTCGCAAGATGACGCAAATCCAACCAGATGAGCACTTTGAAATACTCATATGCACGCCCAATTGAGTAACGAGAACGTCACTTGACAGAAAGAGAGCGACGCAATTCCATGCTGGCGAAGATTTCGTGACCGATCGAAATATCGGCATGAAAGCATTAACAGTTCGGATTGACTAATCTCATTTCTAATTTAAAGTTTTGATGGATCCCCTTTGGTGTGAGATTTCTAAAGGGAAATCAAACATTGATAGCAAAATACTCTAAGACTAGAGGCTACAAGGAATTCAGTAAACTAATACATTTTTTGAATGAAATCAGACACTAAGAAAGTTAGAAAGTTATGGGTATGGGTATCCGTATGGGTTCTTTGAATTGGCTAATGTCTCTGTGATGTAGTGTCGGATTACTTTCCCATTTGTTTTAACGCACAAATTGACCAAGTTTTCAATTTGTCTATAATGTATGACTCAAGAGGGTGTATTGTCTTAAAGATCTGGTGAAATCAAAATATAAGTTTATTTATAATGATGTGGATGGCTGCATACAACTCATGTTTGATATTAAAACATCTAAATATATTTCATAGATTCTTAAATGTTTTTTAAATAATTTTCTCGGACCTGCTACGCTCCACCATAAAAAGGAAGGCTCCAGATCTCACATCTCTTGTGATATCATCTGTCAATCATTAGTGAGCCAACAAGAGACAGTGGAATGTAACTTCCGCCAGCTCAGCACATGCTCACAAAAGAAATGCATTCTTTCATAAAATACCTCCACATTATTATTTTTTTACTGACGATGCTACAGCACGTCTGACACACCAACTCCTACATTGGTTTGAATGGTCTATTGTAAACAGGTGGTCAGCTCTGGTGAAACCTTTTATTTCATTTATCTGTAGTATTATATGTCAGGCACCATCACTATGAACATGACTGACAATGAAAGAGGACAAAATATACAGTTCCTCAGGTAGACAAAGGAACACCCCTTCACTGCTATTGTGTACAAATGAGTAAAACAGGTGAATATGCATGTGACACCTGTTCTACACATTTTTACATAATAGCAGTGAAGGGATGTTCCTACCTGAGGAACTGTATATTTTGTCCTCTTTCTTTGTCCGTCATGTTCATACTGTATGTTGTATTCCCAAGCCTGTATTGATGCATTTTGTCATGTTCCTATAATCTGGTACTTATATTTATCTTTCAATTATATATCTTTAGGTCGGCCACTCATAAGGGTCACTTCCTTTTTGGCTGGTACATGTACCTACCAAGCAACTTTCATATTGTTGTACCAATTTAAATACATGAATTCTATGTTTTGTTTATGTAACAATATATAGCTCTATGAATGTATTTTATATTTTGTGTAATTGCTCTGGTAAAATAAAACTGATTTGAATTGAATTGAACAAAAGGAGAGTTATTCGCGAATACGTTACCATTGTTAGTCATCCGTTAGCATCGACTTAGTGATCTCATTATTTCAAAAATCCATAACTTTATTATTATTTGTTCGATTTATTCTAAACTTCCGCCATTCTGTTTATCTTTTTTTCTGCTTTCATACAAATTAACTTCTTACAAGGGTTGGAGCAGGCGCGTACGCAGGATTTTTTCAAGGGGGGGGGGGGGGCCTTGGTAAGAGGACACTATTTTTTTTTTTTGGTCTCGAAATTTGAAAATTTGACATTTTGCTCCGTTGGGTGGGGGGTAAGGTCACCTTTTTTAGGTCAGCCATGGGAATATTTTTTTTTTTTTTTTTTTTATATTTAAAAAAAAAAATCCAAAGGGGGGGGGGGGGGTTTAGGGGGGGTTATGAAGGTGAGGGGGTTTACACACATAAAATACCAAAGGGGGGTTTAACCCCCTAAACCCCCCCCCCACCTGTGTACGCGCTTGGGTTGGAGTGTTCTTTCGCTTGGGATCGACGAACTTCTCGGGCTTTGCGGAGCATCGCAAAGTCGTACACCCCGAAACGACCACGATGATGAAGGTCTCTTGACTCTGTTTGATGAATGTGTTTGACAGAGATTTCCGCCTTTGAAACTGACCTGACGGCGTTCGGGATAATGGCGGCGATCGGGTATCCTTCTCTCTAATCAGAGCGATTAATCTAATTGACGCAGGGGATTCCAAGTGCGTGTTTTACCTTACGGGGGTGTGTGCCCATTATTTACTTTGAAAGTTACGATATTCGATTTAAACAACTTTTCATCGCCTGCTACGGAAGAGCAAATCCAATGGCATCTGCATGCCGTGTTCGGGTGTATCTAATGAAAACTTCTTACTACTATTAATGAAACTTTGCAAGCTATTACTAAGTATAGGACCTACTTATTCCACCCGTACTTTGTAAACAGTTTAATCCTCGATATCTCAATAACAATTTATTTTACAACGCATCTTAATATATCTCTAGCCTTAGGTAAAGTTCCAACCTCTTGGAAATCTGCTAACATCACCCCTGTTTTTAAAGCCGGTGATAAATCCTGTCCATCCAATTACCGTCCTGTTGCATTGACATCCCTGGCCAGTAAGATCATGGAGTCCTTCGTTGCTAAAGCCATACGGTGCCACTGTGATTCTACTTGTCCAATCACCAATGTGCAGCATGGTTTTCAGAAAGGGAAATCATGTGTAACTCAAGTCCTGCATCTAACTAATGATTGGTTGCACTGTCTCGAAGGTCCCTCCTCTTGCCCAGTAGATGTCATCTCACTTGACTTTTCGCGAGCATTTGATAAAATGCCACACGACATCCTGCTCAACAAGCTATCACTGCAGTATAACATAGGCGGAAATCTATGGCATTGGATCAAGTCGTTCGTATGTGGTCGTCAACAGAGAGTGATCTTCAGAGGTGCATCTTCTCAGTGGGATGGTGTACCCTCAGGGGTACCCCAAGGGAGCATTGTTGGCCCCCTGTTCTTCAACCTTTTTGTTAATGACATTCCGGACTGTGTGTCTTCTAGGTTCTAATTTATCGTCCAATCAGGTGTGCTGACGTCTCCCGTGCTCTCCAATGTGATCTGGACAATGTATTGATATGGTGTTCGAGAAATCGAATGGAACTAAATGCAAAGAAAACAAAAGTAATGCGGATAGCAGGAATGAAGAAGAAAAATGTCAGTCTTCCATCTTACCATGTAAACGTAGATTCTGTAGAGGTTGTAGGTGAATTGAAGTATCTAGGGATGATATTAAACCACAAACTTTCCTGGGATAGTCATGTCGTTTATATCATCTCCCGTGCAAATAGAATGCTAGGTTTACTTACCTCTCTTTCTTCCGGTCTCTCCTCCTCAGCAATATTTGCTCTGTACAAATCATTGGTTCTCCCGATACTCGAGTATGGATTACCTGCGTGGAATCCTTACAATAGCTGTCTTTCTGACAGATTAGAAAGCATCCAACGCCGCGCAACCCGTCTTATCCTAAAACAACAACGGCAACAAATGTCATACCAAAATCGACTGAAATTGTTAAACTGGCAAAGTTTGAAGTCTCGCCGCACCTTCCTCATCATTACCTTTGTAGCCAAGTCCCTTCTCTGTCTCACTTCTTGTGAAGATGTTCAAGCTAGCATACACGTGGTTGCAAGGCGTCTGGATGATCTTCGTTTTAAACATCTTCGTGCTCGCACTCAGCGACTAGCCAATACGGCACTATTTCTTTTCCCGATTCTATGGGACAGTTTGCCCATTAGTTTACGTAATGACCTTATCTTAGTAAACTTCGTCAATTGGAAACAAAGCCTCAAAACTCACCTCTCATCCCTCGACATCAGTGTATAACGCTGATACAGGCATTCTCAATTCAATAATTTCAATTTAAGTTTTATTTATAAATTATGTGTACAATCTAATACGCGATGTAAGTCCGAAACATGATTCCATCTTATTTCAAATTTGTTTAATGCAATATTTTGATAACATTTAATTAGGTAAATGTAAACCATGGTATTATAACCGGGTATATCATTAAACTTGTGAACCTTCTTATGTAATACATGTATATAATGTGTACTTAATTTTTATATTGGCTTACATTTGCTCTTTCCTCTCATTTCTTTTTTATGTTATTGTTTATCCTTGATTTGTTACTCTCTTTATTGTCCGTATGCTGTGTTTTTTAACAGTCTTCTGCACTCAGTTGGACCTCACTTTCCAATTCAATAATCTCAATTTCAATTTCATTTATATAATATGTGATCAATCAGATATGTGTCATAAGTCCGGATAATAGTTTCATTTTATTTTAAAGTTATTTAATATACATGTAATACTTTGATAGCATTTAATCAGGTAAAGAAAACCCCAGTATCAATATTGAACATGCTAGTTACATTATATTTCTATGGAGAGTCAATGCTATTATGTTATTGAAATTGTACATTTGTAATATGTTATTGAAATTGCAAATTTGTAATATGTTATCTATAATTTCTATGTTGGCGTTACATATGCTCGTGCCTCGCCTTTCTTTATATTTTTATTGTTTATCCTTGATTTGTTACTTGATTTGTCTTATTTGTCCTTATGCTATATTTTTACCAGTCTTCTGAGTGCATCAGTTGGTTGGGCGGAGGGACCTTCACGGTTACAGTAATTAAGTTTGCTCTCTTCTTCCCTGGCCGCCATCTTTTGCACTCAGAATATTGCTACAAAAATTTGTATTTGCACATTTGTTGTCATTCCAATTTTGTATTTACCATGTTTATATTGTTAAATTGTTATATTTCTTGAAAGTGCCGAATAAATAATAAAATAATACAACAATGCAATAAACGTTAGTAAACAAATAATACACAGCGTGAGGGCATTAAGTAAGAATTATCCACACATGGTACTTTTGGAACAGTCTAACACGCTCGAGGCGATAGCCGAAGGTGTTTGGACTGTTTCGAAGGTACCGAGTGCGGGTAATTTTTGTTACTAATGCCCGAACAAAATGATGCATATTATTTGTTTTATAAGATGATGTTTTATTTGTTTAATCAAATGATGTTTTATTTGTTTAATCAAATGATGTTTTATTTGTTTAATCAAATGATGTTTTATAACAAGATTTTACTAATGACCGGTCAGTATTTACTAACGACCGGTCATTAGTATAATTACGTGTCAGGCAAAAATAAATGCCTGGTCGTGTACACTCTCAACCAAATGTTTTTTTAGGATCCACGTTAGGCGAGGCGTCAAAAATATCGATACCAGCAGGCTGCCGCCTCACGTATTGGCGCATCGAGGCTGCAATTACGGCCGAAGCCTGGCTGGGGCAATTATTTTTCACTTATTAGCCCAGCCGGCTTGCGCCAGGCTGGGATCTGAGGCTCGGTTTCCATTCGAAAGGCGGCAGCCGGCGCATGCTTTTGTTCGGAGACCATTATCATGACATCATGAGTTAATTGAGGGTCCTACCGCCAGCGGTAGCCGGCTGAGCTAATTTTAAAAATGCAGCCAGGACGCACAAGTGCAGTTAGCTGCCGCTGGCTGGTATATTTATTTTTGACGCCTCGCCTTACCATCTTATAATGCAAATTTACCCATGATGTGTGACGTCATAAATTGACAGCCATTTCAATGCCGATGGCCTTTGAACGTCTTTTTAAAACTTTCTACAAACAATAGAACTCATATTTGGGGTTACGTAATACGTCCTTATCATGTTCGCACATTTCAGTAGATGAACCACAATGGTATTGGACTTGCCTTTGAGTTGACTTCTTTACGATCCAATTATTATCAAAACACTACAAATACCTTTTCTTTTAATTTTGGCGGAACATGCCAAATACTTCAATTAAAACAAACCCTTTTTTTCGGGGGGGGGGGGGGGCGGGTAATTCCGAAGTAGTGAACCATTTTTAACTTGAAGGTCACGATGAATATTGGCATAACTGCATGAAACTTTTTCGATATAATTCCAAATGAGATTAATCGATAATAGTTTACTTGTTGTTTGAATTTTGTGCTTCCACTTTACCGGAAAGTAAATGTCCGCATTATCCAAGTCCACCTGCTTATTTCTAGCAATCTAATGCGGGGATTATCTTTCAACTGGGGCTGATGATATGCCTTCTAAGTGTGCATGGCATTATCCGTTGATCGTCTTAAATCATTGGAATTACAATTGCAACGGTTATCTGCATTCCATAGGTGTTTGGTCCCCTCTGCGCACGCCTACGCGGAGGCTTCCTACGACAAATGATATAGTGTGGGGGAGAGGAGGTGGGTGAGCGCGTGCGGGTTTGCTGTCTTTCATTTCATCAGTTGTGGGGGAAAGGGTATAGAGCATTGATTTTGTCGTCCTATGTTTACTCGCAGAACTCATGAATAGCACAAGGAGTGTTCAATCAATGAATGGAGGTATGAATATAAGCCCCCCCCCCCCCCGAAAAAAAAGAAAAAAGAAAAAAGGGGGGAACAGAGAGAGAGAGAGAGGCATGTCTGGGCGGAGAGGGGCAAGAAGGAGATGAGGGTTCTGCACTCTGAATGTGCTGGGGAAGGTGCGAAGGCGGTTCATACCATGTCAATGTGCATTTTGAAACAATAAGATCTCATTATTTGTAATTTTCACCCTTTTTTCATGCCGGTTAATTAGTGCCCTAGGTAATATATATCTCACGTCGTTTTGTATCAGCTCTCTGCGATCATCTTTGCCAAAAATAAGTCATATATCCGCTGGATATAATCAAGGAATCAACGAATGCCTCAGTAAGGTGAAAAACCCCATACAAAAATTATACAACGTCTGAAGATCGAAGGTATTTTTTAATCAGAAATGTCCTTGTCCCCTTCGCTGTTCTTCTATACTGATGAACATGTTTTCTGTTGTCAAATGTGTTACATCAGTTTTCAATTCTTCAAAATGGAAGCTAAACAAATTATATCAGTCACTTAGAGTACCTAAACGCAGTGATTTAATTACACCTTAAAACAAAGTAAAACGTGAGGAGTTAATTTAATTTCATATCGTTAAGCGAAATGTATTAAGGAAAAAAAAGGAACTTAGTTAACTTTTGATATGCTACACAAATATTCTCTCTTTGCCACATTGTATTTATCAGGTGAGAGATATACCAAAATATTAAAGATTATTTAACTCTTTCCAGTACTAGACTCTTTTATAAACTTCCAGTGCTTAAAAGGCTTGTTATAGAGCTAATCAAGACAAAAAAAAATAAGTGTGCAAAAGGGCTAATGATAAATTTCCCCCCAAAAAAAATGTTACAGAAATGTACCTTGTGATATTCTGATCGAAAAGCATATTTGCTATGATAAACAGAAGCAAAAGACACGAGGATGTAAGTTTGTTGTACTTAGTAAAAACGTAAAATAATAACAATGCTTACATGACTGTATTCAGTAGGATTTATAAAGTAAAGAGCGAGAGAGAGAGAGAGAGCGAGGGACGATTCTAAAACCATTACAGAGATGCTGCTTGAGACATCATGATCGTTAAAAAAAAAACATATTTGCTATGAAGCGAATGACATGATGATGTATGTCTTCACTTATTTGAACAGAAAATCAAAACAAGAAAAAGGGGACGCAAATCTATAAATAGGAACTTTGTGACATCACGACCTAAACAAAAATATGACGACTTATTTTATGCTTCTTTGAAACACATAATTATGACGAGATCTTTCCGCAGGGCGGAGTTGTGACGCCAACCTCTCAATGGTTTCCTCGAAATACTGTGGGATCTTGACCTTCTGTAAGTATACTTGTTCGCCATGCGCCGATAAAAGTGGGGAACGACGTTTGCTCTGGTACATACCCAAGACGTGAATATATCGTGATCCTCATTTGTACTAGTAGGAGTGATGCGATTCTCAGAAAAATTCCTTAGTCCCCGCAACAGAAGATTATGCGAGTACGGTGATTATAAAGAAATGAAGGTCAATTTATTTGCACTGTTAAGGCTTTTCATGCTGAGTTCAGTTGGAATCTGTGCTGATCTACTAATTTCTTAATACTGTTCATGTCAATGTTAAAGGATAACATTTAATGTCTTTCTGTGTCTCAGCAGACAACTCATACCTTTTCAGAGCTTGGCTCCAGCCAAGCTAAACATTATTAAGTTTTTTATTTTATTGATAATCGTTGCACCTATCACCAAGATTAGGATATCCAAATATGATTATTTTTCATGGTTATTATTTTTACTGTTATCATTACCATAAGTTCTCACGTACAATTGATATTTCATATGGTAGATAATAGACTGTTGCCCATTAAGTTAGAATATCTATCTTTTTCTTACACCTTCAAAGTGACACTATGGTTTATTGTTGATATACAATGTTTAAATCTTCTCAGAACCTTGTTGATTAATCTCAATGAATCTTTAGATTGATCAATATTGATTCTCTAAGATATATAATGGGCTTTTCTCGATCGAAAAACCGTCACAACAACCACATTAAGTGAACCCTAAAAGAGAAGTCCACCCTGTTATTATCTTGGTTTTAATAGAAATAGAGTAATGAGAGGCACAGACAGGTCAGTGGAAGTTTGAGCAAATTCCTATTTCAGAAAAAACGGTTAATAATTTTTGAGGTTGCGATCAATCAAATACAAATTGGCAACATTTTGACATACCTTGCGAGGTTCTCTCCAAATTACTATGTACATAACATTTCATAAACTCTCATCTTTTTCGTTATTGATAACAGAATAGATTTTCCCCCATAAGGGGATGTATAGAAACATATTTGCCTCAATTATATTAAGGATGCATGTAAGATAGAAAAACATTCTCGAGGGGAATTTTCTTTTCTTCTGGTATTCATAGTACAGAGCAAATGGAAGAGGACCTCGCAAGATACGTTACAGAGATGCCAATTTGTGTTTGAATAATCGTAGCTTCAAAAATTCATAAAATGTCTTAGTTGTTATCGGAATCTTTGCTCAAACTTAATCACTGACCTGTTCCCTTCATTTTTACATCAAAAACCACTTAATACCGGGTGGACTTCCCTTTTCTGGCTGGTCAATTCTGCTCATATCTTTCAAAATTCTGCTAAAACGGATTGTCTATCACTTTGAATATAAAGCAATAATATAAAACCATTTGTAGTATAAAATCATATTTTGATTCGAGCGAATGTAATCTTAGTATTAAATTCAAGATGTTTTTAAGGGATGCAGTGCAAAATTTTGACATTCAAATTTTAAATATTCAAACTGAATTTTTTAATGGGGTGGGGGGGGGGGGGGCTCAAAAAGTCGCCTTTTCCCTGGACAATAATGATCAGCATCAGCACTACTGTAATGCACCTTCTTTGGATAAATGTTTCCATACGCTACTGGCCTTTTAGTCAATATCGGTACAAACATTGCGAGTGCATCCCCTTTTGATGTCATCACGGGATGGAAATTCTCAGTAGACGTACAGCCCAAGAGACCGTCATTTCGTTCTCCTGGGCCGTTTGTCTCGGGAACCCTTAGATAACCTTTAAGAAGGTTCGTCAGGAGGTGCGTGAACCCAAGCTCTGTCGGAGACATGGATCAAGGGCCGCAACATCGCCGCAATCAGCGCATATCAACTTTCCATCTCTTGAATTTCGTTTCTGCAGACAAAGAAATTCAGAGAAAATGTGCAATTGGGTCGCTTCTGTTACTGTATATCCCGTAACAAAACAATTAAAAGAACAGAAAAATGATCATATTTCTGTACATCTATCTCTTGTTTGGGGATTGAAATAAAGAATAAAGGAAGACAAATAAGAAAAAGGAGGAAAGTCGTGTTGCAACCTGTAATAGATGGTATATCATTACTCGCCTAAGATGCTTTTCGATGGATCAAAGTCATGAAAGCTTTCTTCGGTTACACTTTAGCCTGAGGTCAAAGAAGGAAGCAGGTGAATATTGTATCTTTCTCGGAGAGTATAGGACTCAAGCCTTCTCGCTTCGAAATCTATTGAACTTTTGTATTTTTGCCCGTTTTTAAAAGTTTGACCAAAATATACTGTACGCAACAGAAACTGCAATGACTGGTCACACAACAATTATTGACTGATGCAACCTCATTAATACGATTTTTTTCTTAACAATTGGCGTAGCATGAATCATGTCATGGAAGGTCCCCTGGATCAGCTTCTGGCCGTGTTTTTGGTTTATATAACAATCCAGGGACATTATACAACAACGTCCATGTTTTTTTTTTTTTCACCTTTGAGTGCACTCACCCCCTGCTTTCACCATTTCACACGAATTCACCTAGATTTACTAAGTACAGTACAGGCAGCGAACGAAGGGTGTACGGAAACCTTGAGGTGCGCGGGAGTTGGGGAGGGGGCGCATTGGTCTTTTCTTACAGGGACGAAATGCAAAGGCAATTAGCTAAAGCTTGGAGAGATCGGTCTTATTTTCTCGTTTTTTTCATCTTCCCTTTTTCCCCTTTCCCTACCTTCCCATTTCTACCTCTTTTCTCTGTTTATTCAAATGTGGATAAACTAGCCTGAAACCATGTACTCTATTGTGCAAAATTATACCAACTTAGGGGGTGGGGGAAAGGAGCACTTTGGCTTTGTGAAGTCTATATAAGACATGAACAAGTTTGCCTTTTTGAATGTTATAAAGGGCCAATCTTGGAGAAAAGTAAAATACACTGCGTATTCCAAAGAGAATCATCTTTGGTAGCTTCAAATTTTCCCTCCTTATACAATTACCCTACATTTGTTCATGGTTATGGTGGTGTAGCGAGGCTAATGTCCTATCTTTCGATACCATATATAGGTGGTGTGGTCTAGTGCATAAGTCTTCGGATTGTGAACCACAAGGAAATGTCCTTTGGTAAGACATTAATCTACATTGCCACAATCGACCCAGGTGAAATAAATAATAGAATACATTCCTTGAAAGCACCGAGCGCTACGCTAATTATATTCAAAGTCGTTTCGAAGTGCATACAGACGTTATATTATAATGTGATATGCGCTAAAAAAAAAGAAAAAAGGACGGCATATTATTGTTATCATCATATTTGTTGCCGTGGACTGCTAAGCAACAGAATACAACTTGAAAATAACTATCAAGATCATAAAAGTTCTATCTTCTGCTTGAGAAACTACTACAGTTGCGTATACTTTCTTTTACAATCTATATACATTGGAATAATAATAGTATTGATTTATCTTATCGTGCTGTTCTTAATTAATGTTACTATATACATTTGTATTAGATGCCGAGAGAAAGATATCTGACAAAAAGGACATTTTAGGTAACGAACTATTCCTTATTTACCTGCTGCTTTCTCGGGATAGGCATTGAAAAGAGGATAATGATGATTAAAAAACACATTGTAATAGAAGCGTGTAAATATTGGAGGAGTGCTCCTTTGATAAGCCCACGGGTCCTTTACCCAAGAGAGGGTAACAGAAAGGGTTGTATTAGATACGGGATAAACTTAAGTTGGTGAACTATTTCTTTCTTTTTTCATTCTGACTTTTTGTTAAAATGAAATGAAAGTAAATCCTTCAGACTCGTTGAAAATATTTTCTCCAGAAATAAAAAATCCGCAATACATTTTCTTCTTTCTCATGTTATACCCTGTCTCTTTCTCATGTCATGTTTTTTGGGTTGTTGCTCATATTTTGTTGTTGTCCCCTTCTTCATGCTCTCCCCATGTGGGTAGTACGTCCTTCAACGTTTTGACACATTTTAGCCGCGGGTTGCCGTCACTTGTCTAAATATAACATTTCCATTTAAACAAATGTTACAAACAATAATATATATTTGTATTTTCTCAATTATTGCAAATAACTATTTCTAGTACTGAAATTTGTTATTTACGATATGCTTCCCTGCCTCTAATAGAAAAAAAGAAAAAATAACTGCTAGGAGGTTGGAGAGGTTATCATCCTGTCAGTGATTGTACCTGGTGTAGCTGAAAATCACTCAACTTATCTCCGTGGTGCAAGTTTAGTAAAACTGCAATTTCTGACAGTGCTCAACTGTAGGAGCAAATGTAGATATAGGAGTTGGAAAAGTTAAACTTTATTGGTAAGAGTTATAAAGACTGTTTTGCCAGAAGGCTAATCAGTAACTAAATACATTATACATGGCAAAGTTAAAAACACTCATGTGCAGTCAGGCAAGAATACACAAGAGACACAAATAATACCCAAGTAAGGATGAACGCAATAATACAATAGTGGATATGGTTAACCCCCCCCCCCTGTACCACCATGACCTTTCCCCTTACCTTTAAACCTCTTAATTCCACTATTTTTTAATTGCGTTCACCCTTGCTTGGGTATTATTTGTGTCTCTTTTGTACAATGTATTTAGTTACTGATGAGCCTTCTGGCAAAACAGTCTGTATAACTCTTACCAATAAAGTTTAACCTTTCCAACTCCTATATCTATATACAAAATCGTAAAGAAGCGGACTTGTGTGTAGTGGAAATATAAATGAAATATATTTATGATATATATAAATATGTGTGCGCGTGTGTGAGTGTTAGAGTGCGTGTGTGTGTTGTATTTTTGGGGTGTAATTTCGCCGTCAAAGAAAATGGGGCTATGTTTTTAAAGTGGCAAAGAGACCACCTCACTACCAGAATCAGTAGTTTAAATAAATGTACCGGGGTTAAATGGGAGGAGGGGTAGATTTAGATTTTGATGCAAGAGTCTTTTGGGAAATCTTCGACCACCTTTAATATATTCTGGCTGCATGATGTTCTTCTCTTAATAATTCGCCCTCCCACTACTCTGCAAACGAACTTGAATGCACTACCCATCATCATAACACATGCTTATTTCTGTTACTCGCTCGATCCGCTCACTCGCTAAATCTTAAGAACCGGAGAGTTGTTTTTGGGTGAGAGGCAGTAGCCTTATCAAAATTGAACGGTTATACCCATGATCACAAATACTCTCACGTATTTGACTTTCTTTTATTTATATTCCAAATGAGCTTGATGTAATGCTTTCACCAATTTCCTCGATTCCATTTATGTGTACATAGAGTGATGAATATCTTAGAAGAGTCTGGCACTGAAGCAAAACAACACTCCATCACCGCTAATGGAGTAAATATATCTCGCGCCCCAGTCTCTTGTCCAAGATTTATCTCAAGTTGACTTCTACTACTGAAACCCATCGAAGTAACTGGCTTATAGACGGCAAGTGCATGGAAATTAAAACTATTAGTCTCTTGCATCCTGTCTTAGCTTAAGGAGCATGCAGGACTCCATCACTGGTTGTTGTTCATTTATTAAAGGGGCATGTTCCCCGTATTCCAGAGGGCGCTCAAAATACGTACGCGGTGGCGGACGGCGCTATAGCTGCCTATTGACACCAACAGAATAGCGCTCTTACGCAGATGGCATGTTCAGATAACTTCACTGGCGGGAACGTGGCCCTTTAATAGTTTTTGCTTCTGAATGCCTGACGTCATAGCTAAACCCTGTCCCTCCCTGTCGCGCGTTGCCTGGGGACCACTTGAGTCTCACCGGTAAGGGACGCTTGTTCATCACGCGCATGCACGTGTATCGATCACTATAACTATGAGAGACACTCGCATGAGAAGGAGTTGAGACTATTTTGTTGTCTACCTATCACGTCTCGGGATGACGAACGCATTCACGAGCACTCGGATGACGTCACAATGGGTAACGAAGCCTGTCTGGCACCATGAAGCACATTTATGGGTCTAGTGAGGAATTGAAAATTTTGGAATATGAATTTATTGCAGGAAAAAACAACATACAAGCAAACTCATTTAACTTGTTTTATGAGACAGATGGGACTAACATCTTTTTGTCTACCAACAGACAATCATGCATGTGTCGTATGGGACAATGGGACTACAATTCACAGCCCTTAGATTTTACATATCTAAGTGACACTAAAGAGAAAAAAAAGAAAGTACATGACGACGAATAAGAAAAATGAGGAAGAGGAGAAAAACTACTTTATTATAAATTTAACGAAATACAGAAGGAAAAAAATTCAATAATGAATTCATGTAGGTCTCGGATAATACCCTTGGACGCATTACCCACATAAATAACAAAGCGGTGCATCAAAATGTCAAAAAAGAATGTTATCTGTCAAGGCGCAAAATAATATTGGGTGACAAATTGAAATAAAGGATCATCTAATAAAGAAAGTAATAGCAATTTCTAATCTCTTTTGATGTCGTGGAAAGATTCCAATCCATTTCGTTACAATGACGTTTTCCATAATGATCTGCCTACGCTGGAATAGAATATTTAGTTTAATATGTTTGTTTCTCTTAAATGGCAAATTACTACTCCCACGATATGAATTTGAGACAATCAGTTAATAGATGCCAGACTTTTTCATAACGTACAAAAGGAATCAGTGGGTAGGACTCACCCTAGGGCAATATTGGATATCAATAAATACCCTCGGTAAATCGTATAAAGGTTTTGCAGCTTGAAAAAAAAGACGATACTTCCAAAAACCCTTCGTTTTTCCTTTTCGGCCTTTAGGGCTGTGTAGGATGATAAATAGAGATAATCACATATTGAATTAAATCTCTAACTAGAACATCATTTAATCATTTTACATATTTTTTAAAGAAGAAAGTATTTACAGAATGCCGGTCTCCTATAGAGTCTGATAAGATCTTATCTGAAAAAGATGCGTTAGTAATACAATCACTCGTTCTAGTATATAGTATATTCATGGCCTACATACATCATTCCGCTTTGAGTTATCCCATAAATACACTCAAACAATGAGTAGTTTAAACTTCATTAATCTAACTTAATTTCCCCTCCCGTTTCTTTTCATTTATTCGTTTATTATTCGTTGTCGTTGTTATTTTCTTGCAATTATGTATCGTTATGAGGCGTATCCAACACGGGACTATATTATTTTACGTAGTACGTCGACTTCCCTGTTCTAAAAGTGATGCTTTGTTCAATTGCATAACATTATGTATTTAAATATATATTATTTGAGTATTATGTAGTTATGGCAAAAATTAATGGAAGAAAAAGGCAAGAAGAATTACCAAAAAGGGATTACTCAGTCATGGAAATGCGATAATAAAAAAAATCCAATATGGAGCCCCATTTCCCTATCAACTGTTCCAAATATGGATTTGTCGTGATAAATTTGTATCAGTCGTTTATTAAAAGAGTAGTAGTAGTAGTATTTATTTCCGAATAAAAACGCGATAACAATGCACGAGATACGGTGGATTGCCCACATCCAGCTTACCAGACATGGGAAAGCTGGTCTTCCGTGGGTTCCGGAACAATTACATAAACAAAACCAACATTAATACATATCTGAACAACAGTAAATAAATTGTCAAAGAAAAACATTTCATAAAAACAAGTAAACCATAACAAGATAAGGAGGGGAGGGGGACCATGCGCTACAGTTCCGCGAACTAAGATTTGAATGTATTAACATTAGGGGACGATTTGATATGAGGAGGAAGGTGTTGTGGGTCTTTGCGTTTCTATACTTTAATGATTTTTTGAGGTAATTTGTTCTCGGTTTGGGTAATTTCATTTGAGCTCCAATTCGGGGAGTGTAGGAATGGTTTATCAACTCGAAATTCATTTCTTAAATATTCAGGGTTGAAATTATTCATAATTTTATATATTATAACAATGGAATGAGGATTTCTTTCTTTTTCCCAAGAGTTGCCAATGAATAAGAGAATTATGCATTTCCAAAACAGAGACATAATATTCAGGTTTTCCTTTAAGTATAATACGCCCTGCCCTTAGGGCGATCTGTATATTTCCTGAAAGCTGCACTGTAAATAACATCACCATAATAAAAATCACATCAGTGAGCTATATATTAATTTCAGTACCGATTAAATTCAAAGGAATCGCCTTAGTCTTCCGAAAAAGCCTAACATTTGATCAATTTTTTTCAACATATTGTCTATATGTAAATTCCAGTTTAACTTTTCATCAACTAAGACGCCAAGGTACTTGACATGATGAGCTTGATCTATGGAGACGTCATTCAATGAAACTCGGAGGACATTCTTTTTAGATATCAAGTGGTTGCTTCCAATGAGCAAACACACTGTTTTTTGACAGTAGACACTTAATTTCTTTCAGCACATCCAGTAATACATATATCTACGTCTGAGTTCAAAGCTAATTCAATTATATCTATAGAACGATGTGAGAAATATAGAACAGTATCATCAGCATACAACTGAACTTGACAGGTTTGTATACATTTTACTAAATCGTTGATGTGTTAGATGAAGAGCAGTGGCCCTAGAAGGGAACCTTGAGGCACACCACACTCAATAAATGATTCGAAAGAAAGTTCTGAATTAATAAGTGTCCTACTGACTCTGTCTGACATGTAGCTTTTAAACCCTAAACATGGAGTGCCTGAAATTCCTATGATATTGAGTTTCTTAATACGAATATCACAATTCACAGTGTCGAAGGCTTTTCTTAAGTCCACAAAATATACAACTCCCGTATACCCTTTCTTATCAGTTGCGTGAAGCCAGTCATCAGTTACTTTTAGGAGAGTGGTACTAGTTGAGTGACGTGGCCTGAAACCAGATTGGGCGGATGACAAAATATTGTTCTTATGTAGAAACTCCAAAACTTGTCTTTGGACAACCCGTTCCAGTATTTTCGATACGAAGGGCAGAATTAAGATGGGCTCATAATTTGAAGGAGTGCTATTATCGCCACCTTTGAGAATTTGGTTAATCTTGGACCTTTTCAATTGTTGCGGAAATTTACCGCTCAACAAAGAGAGGTTAATGAAGTTGGCAATACCCTGTGATATCTCGGTAGCACATCCTTTCAAAACAAAATCTGATATTTCATCTTATCGAACTAAAATGTAAAGTAAAACAGCTTATATTCAACGATCGAAAGCTCAATCATTGAACATTTTTATCAACAAGAAGATGATAAATTCAATAAAGTAAATTGTGTGAAACTGTGGCATATTTTTGAGGGCGTCGGGTGGAATTAATCGGAAAGCACCTGAAGGGGGGGGGGGGCAAAAACGCCTAAGTGAAAAGAATATGAGTGCAAAGAAAGAAAAAAAAATATTCCGTGTGAGAAAAAAAAATTACAGAGGGTTTCAATCTAAAACATTCCCCCCCCCCCCCCACCAAAAAAAAAAATTATACTGCTTGTTCGCTTTGCACCATCGCATGTACGATTATTTATATATATATATTTTTTTTTTTTTTTTGTTCATGGAGGGGGAGGGGGGGGGGGGCAAGACACTGTTTCGTTTGCCCCGGGCGCCTTAATCCCTAGATGCACAATGGCAGTGATAATACTTGCAAATTAATGAGATATAACGTCAAGAGCTAGAAAACCGCCGTGCTACAAAAAATATCTCCAGGCCTATTTAATTTACCTGCGAATTTATCAGTGAACGATAACCTGAAAGATCATATAAGGTTAAGTAGAAAGTATACCGATACATAATATAGAACAAATCATCCGTTTCTAGATTTCAAAATTCATATTTCATCGTAGAACCTAGAACCAAGTACATTAGCATATTTCGAGATATTACAGTAATTACATACATGAACATATATAGAGGTGTTTTTTCCCCCGGCCCCCCCCCCCACTCAGTGTTATTTAGGGTACGCATATGCGTGTTCCAACCTACCCCCCCCCCCTTTTCAGCAAAAGTCCGGTGTGTAAAGTCAATACGGCTCGACCTTTTTCTTTTGTATATGAGCCTTTTTCAGCACCCCCCCCCTTTTCAGCAAAAGTCCGGTGTGTAAAGTCAATACGGGTCGACCTTTTTCTTTTGTTACGAAAAGGACATTTTGGCAACACGCATGGGGTCCGTCCGTTCTCGGAGTGGGGGGGGGGGGGCGGGGTTTTTCCGCAAAAGTTTCTCATAATGTCTCCCTTTTTTTCGTTGAATTTAACTAGATTAAATTCAAGTTGGTTAAGATTTTCTTCCTCTCCCTTCCGTTTACAATTATGCCCTTCTTATAGAGGTGTTACAGTTCCCGAACCGCGAAGCACAAGGTCTAGAGGTAGAGTCCGTACCGCAACACTAACTTCCATTGATATCTACATTTTCAATGATCGCCCAAGTTGTAATGCGTGCAGTTGTAATAAATAATGCATTCCTTGAATGCATTGATCGCTACGGTTATCTGAGTTAAAACCAGGCAATAATGTAAACAAATCTCTAGAATCACAAAGCAACACCTTTTTAAGGGGATAAGTCGGCTTTACAAGAATGCCATGATGGTATACAAATATAGGCCTAATTGTATTTCTTCAGCAATTTTACGGTTTTCTTGTCAAGATGGTTATTGTGGAAACAAATTACAGACGCCGTAGGCCAGCTCTTTTCTTGTTAATACCTACTAAATGAACTCTAACGAGACAATAATCTACCTATTACCACGATTACCCCAGTTGTAGTACATGGTACCTGGAATTATTTTATACGTTGGATAGATAATTTTCATGAATAAAATTATGGTATAAACCTGGAAGGATTACGAGGTGGGGGTACAGTCATAATTTTGATATTGTGTGATATATTTACATATGTATATCTTCATTCCATATTTGGTGTTAACGTCACGCAAGTTTTATTCTTATCTGCGCCTTTTGTTTCTTTGTTTATTCTGGACCTCCGGGAAGAACAGATTAGATTTAAGGCTCTGAATAGATTATAATTATTTTCATTTTTGTATTCGTTTATATTCATAAGAAATATATATGTAAATATGATTTTTAATACGGAAAACAAAACAAAACCAAAGGAAACCAAACTTTCTTTCTTCCACCCACACTTTGCTATAAAATGGCAATAAGAAAGCTAATTACGATTCATGTCCTCGGAGAGCAACATTCACATTTGAGAATCGATAAGGACGCCTACGTTTTTTCACTGCGTTTCACTACGTGTTTTCACATTTTTTTCTTTGTGTCTGTCTTTTCGGGGTCCAATAAACTTTGTCGAAACTCTTGATTTGTACACTTTTACTACATGAGACTTTGTAAAAGATGTTGAAGATCGAAATGTTATTTATATTTATATTTCTTTAGCAATTAATTTACCGTAAATTGGGTAAAAAAGGGAACATGCATACCCTAGATATTGGTGATTGATAGGTGCTGAAAACTAGGACTAAAACTAAAAAGACACAGCCCTGATCCCACCCCACCACAAAAGAAAGAATAAGAGAAGCAAACAAACATTCGGAACTGCTCTAATCAGCAACTTTTGTGTTTGACCTAGTTGTAGCTATATCCGAAGGTTCTTTGACGCTAACCCCCTGAGAAACATCCTTGGGCGATCACAAGCAGGACGATTACACCCGGAAAATTACCAATGGGACAGTTACACCACAAGCACAATCACCCCGAGGACAATTACCCCCGGAAAATTACCTTTCGGTCAACCACCTCCAATTACAATTACCCCTTGCCCCCTCCTTCCAGGACAACTACCCCTTTAGGGCAAGAACCCCGAGGACAATTACCCCCGAGGCAATAACCTCCCCGATGGTCATCATGATAGACACCATCGGTATTTCCAACACTTGTTGGCTGGCTGCACCACACACCCGTTTTTGTTCTTTTGTTTTGTTTTTTTGTTTTATATATTTTGTAACAAACGTATTATGTAAAAGGAACCTTAATTACAAACATAATGCTTCCAAGGTTTCCTCCTCATTACGGCAGATTATTGTTAGCATCGTTTGTATTTAATGATTTGCCATTAAATCGTTTTTATTACTGTTGTATCAATCGTATATTATGTACATGTTTTGTTACCATGTACCGTGTGAGTCAAAAAAAGTTTACACCTAGAAAATTGCTAATTATTGTTAAAATCATCTATGTACAGTATTATATATCTTTTGAAAGAGTGTTTTATTCCAAATCATTTGGTACCATGTTTGTGTGGTGCTTGGATGGAAAAAAGGCATTGTTTGCGAGAGTGCAAAAATCGACTTGCGCCAAAGTGAATCTTCAGTATAATAATATAATATAATAATATAGTATGTATTATGTTGGGATCAACGGACATTGAATGTATCAAATGAAATGCATTACATAAGCTTTTTGCAAAAGGCAAAGTCACACACACCCACACACACGCGCACAAATGTTCGTTAATATTTGATATTCGTTATTTGATATGTGTGGCATGATTAATTTTGTTAGGGGTGTTACTTGGATCTGCAAAGAACAAATAAATACCCAAATCCCAATTGTTTTATTCAAACATCACATAAGAAACTTTGGCGCAAGTCGACTTTTGCACTCTCGCAAACAATGCCTCCTGTTCATCCAAGTGTGAACACATACCACACAAAAATGGTACCAAATGATTTGGGATAAAACGCTCTTTCATAATATGTATAAAATTTGTTACTATTCATAGATGATTTTTTAAATAATTATCAATTTTCTAGGTGTAAACTTTTTTTTGACTCACTCTGTATATGCCTTACTTTGTAAATACTTTTCATATGCAGTTAATGTGGAAATAAAACCTAAATAAATAAAAAACAAAAAATCAACAGGCCGCCCGTTTGTGTGTATGTATGCGTGCATGTGAGGGTGTTTTTGTGCGTGGGGGGGGGGGGGGGTTACGTATGTTGTCTGTATTATACTATATCATAATATTTAGATGGCAACTGATTTCATTACTTTTTTTCCTATTGTAATTGATGAACTGTACATGTATCAAGGTAATTTAATTATGATGGAAAAGTATTGTCTTCTGAAAAATTATTTGCATCGTTTTGATATCGAATGAGATTTATATAACAAAATAGCTCTTTCTCTTTTTTTTATATATAATTATTTTTTTGTCTCTAAAGGAAATTTAAGAGGAATATAGGTTAACAGAATATAGTGGAAAATAAATCATTTGAGATTTATGATCAAACGGGTCGAGAAAATAATACAAACTTTATTTGCGATTTTTTTTTTTTTTTTTTTTTTTTGGGGGGGGGGGGGGTGAAAATATAATTTTGTTTATGTTAATATATTTCATCTGTAAATGTGTAACTTAAGTTGGAACCTTGTATGTAAATGTAAAAGTTCTTTTGCAAATTTATTAAGACCTATGTTAAAATGATTATGTTTGTTTGTATACAATGTTACAAATTATGTACAATTTTTCTTTATGAGAGAAATTAATAAAAACCTATGAAACAAAACAAAAAATACTGAGAGACAAGAAAGAAATGTTTGTGCTATTGCTCTAGGGGTTATTATGATATTGTCTGGGGCTAACCACCTTAGGGGTTAATTTTATTAAGAGGGTAATTTTCCATGGGTAATTGTCCTCGGGGTAATTGGCCGTTGATACAATAATCCTAAGGGGGTAATTGTCTAATGGGGTAATAGTCCTAAGAAAGTTATTGTCTATAGGGGTAACTTCCTGCAGGGCAATTTTCCCGATGATAATTGCCCGTGGTTTATTCCAGGAAGTAAATGTCCTGATACGATATCCGGAAATCTCAAAAATAAGGAATACGATTTGTTCGACAACTCTGCTCCCTTCCTTTAATCAAGTTAATTGCCCTATTGATGTGTACGGGGTGTTTTTCCGGTTTTCATCTAACAAGGCTGATGGATGGATACATTAGGGCAACACGAGAGCTGGACAATACTAGGCCATTCAAATTTGGAAATAATGGTCGAAGTGTGGATGTCGATTTCATTTCTTTGCTTCGTTATCTACAAGAATATTAACTATTCAATACGAGAATAATATGTATCTCTAGAAATTCAAAGCACCCCGCTAGAGGGTCAACACCCACAGGAACACTAATTGGATTCCTGTTATCACTGCCCAGCTTGCATCAGCGTTATCTTATGTTGTGGTGATAATAGTCATTACTTCTGCATCGTATTCGGTACTGGATGTGGTTCTGAAGTCATGTATGAGTCATTACGATGATAAATAAATCATATATACAACACATTTTGCCAACAAATATTAGAATTCGACGTAGGTAATTAGCATTCCCCGTGGGCACTACACGACTTCAAATGGAGATGCGAGGCATGAAAGTATTTTGATGTATCTCTATGAGTGGCTCTGTTGAGATAAGCTTCCGCACTATCCCTATCCATCTTCCATTGTTCTTAATAATGAACGTTTCCATTATCCTTGAGCTACTTACTCGCGATAGCCTTGTTCTTCTTAGCCGAGCCGCTCCGAAATGACCCGATTTGCCATCGACCGGACGGCCATTGTGGGAAGAAGGAAAAAGAGAAGGAGGTGCGTGTCGAACTAAGGAAGGGATGGTATTGGCTGATGTCTTGGGATGTGCTTTTTTCTCTTTTGCTTTCTCCGTGCCCACGCGGTTAAGTAAACTACGGTAGGAGATATCGTCCGTGATTCTCATCTTGGCTCGCTCAAGGGTAATTACTCATGCCGAATGTCGGTCAACTCCATTGAGACTGCTATGAAGACAAATGAGAGGGCCCTACCGGCGAGAGATCCGCTGCGCGAGAAAGGGGAGGGGCAACCAAATTAGCAGCTTTTCCGCGGGTGGTAGATAAAAACAGATAACCACTCCTAACTTTAATTCAAACGAGGTTTGGCGACTGGGCCGTGCTGGCTTGTTGAGAGTTACTCCAGGATTGGAAGTTTGATTTGAGGGTTATCATCGTCGGAGGAGTGATTTCGGTGAGCGGGGAATCACACAGGGGGTATCGTACATGGGCGTTAGATTCTGGCGATGTTCATGTGAAAAGGAGAAACTCTCCCCGACGCGAGTAGGTGGGAGAGAGTACACTTGTTGCTTTAAGCTACACTATTTCATATACAGCGGTGGGCGCTGGCAGAGAGCGCAGCTTATCATTGTTATATCTTTAAAGTTTTTCTCTTCTCGGTAGCACCACCTTGAAGATTGCATCTGTTTTGTGAGGGGAGACTTTGAACAACAACAGCAGACGGTTGCAATGATTGGGGTTTTCATATCAAGCGGCCAATTGGCTCTCCTTTTTTTCATCTTATCTGGTGAGTAAAATCGAATTCGTATGATGATTGCTTTTGTCATTCAATTTGAAGAAGTCTTGCTTTTCACTTTTCATTTTTATTACTCCTTGATAGTTCGTATTTCATGATTGTGGAACATCTATAGCTCTAAAGGTGTAGAGAGAATCATATTTCTTGATATTATTATTATTTTTGCCTTATTTATTACCACAATACTGTTGTTGTTGTTCACTTCATCATCAGTATAGTTATCATTATTATTCTACTATTATCATAGTAATTATTATCATTATTATTGTTATTACCATCATCACTATTATCATTTGTATTTTCATTATTATTATTACTATAATTATGATTATCAACAATGCAACCCTTATATTTCAATATTTATTCCTTAACGTTTCTTATAAAGCTACTATTTGAATTAAAATTACATAATATATTATCGCTGCCGATGACATTAGAAGCGACGCTTTTTCTATTCATAAAATTGGGAAATGTCATTGAAGTCAGTCCATATTATGATATAGCTTATTGTAATTAACATTCAAATCATGATTCAGATTACTCTGTTTTTTTTCTTCGTTTGTTTATTGGACGTGGGGACTGTATTTAGTCATATGGGCTTAATTACAAGAACGGAAGAAAAAAACACTCCCCACACACAAATGAAAAAAAAAGAAAACAAATAGAGCAATAAAAATAAGTGGTCGAGACTGGAAAATGTCTGTCTTCCAAAATAAGTTTTCTGGCAACGGAGATCATTTAGGCGGGTTCCCGGAAACGAATCGTAATGTGTTTACTTATTACCACGATTGTAGGTGCTTAGAACATCACTCCCATAAATCAGACCCGATTTCTGCCATTAACAAAATGTTAAATACCTCTTTCACTTGAAAATACTCTTAATCGTTGTGTTGTGTAGCCAACTGCCTATGTAATACCGAACGGGGAGAATTATCATGATAATTGTTAACGTCGAAAGAGTTTCCCTATTTTTGTAAAATATAAGAAGAATGAGGGAATAGAATATTAACTAGTCAGTAATTGCTGAATTGACCTTTCTGTGACATACGATTTTGGAGGAAAAGAATTATGGTAATAAAGTACCCCAGTTATCCGGTATGAGCCCATTGAAGCACGGACTGATTGGAAAAGGGCGGAGGGTCTACGCCCACTCACAGGTCAAAATTTGATGCTTTTCAAAATTAGGTCAAATCCCCAAATTGGATTTTAATCACTCTCTCCAGTGGCTTCGCATTTGTACTTGTTTTGTATTGTAATTGAATCAATTGTCTTTGACGAGGTAAATAAAACCAAAAGCGAGACCTACAGAATAATCGACAAAATAATCCTGAATCCATACGCATTCATTGAATTTTCACTGTCACTGCTTGGAATTTGTCAGATATTATTTCAATTCGAACGCTGACCTAGGGATAGCATCTCAGAGTTTATTCAGTGGAATTGCAATTATATATTCAAGTGACTCGGTAACGTTGTTGAAGGTTGATAAAAGAACTGCGTAATTTGTGTATCAAATGTTACTTAATATTTTCCTTTTACAGTACTAACCCTTCTAACATGCAAAATATCCTGAATAAATTATTTAACCACAAAAAGATTTATGGTTTCCTATAAAGGCGTCACTGTGCAACACCCTCTAACAGTAAATTCTCCCAACTATTTTTGAATTTTCCTATCCGTTTTTCTATTAAAATAAAACACAAGACAGGCTTTTAATCTGGAATGGTATAAGGAGCCAATTCATTGCTTTGTGACGATTTACATTCTCCTAACATGACATTGAATTGTAATAATGTATTTGGGAGAATTAAGGAGTCGATTAGATCAGTTTTTCATTTTTTGGTTATCATTAATAATGATCTGTTTTCACTCAAATTTTCATATTATCTTTAATTGTACATCTAGCATTGAAGTCAATACCTTAGCACCCCATTTTCTCTCATCTGAACAATGTTCGCAAGTCCCTTTAAACATTTGCAATAAAGTAACATAAGTCGGTTATCATTTCAATTTCGAATCTTCCTTCCATGAAAGCCACTAAGCAAATTTGATTTGAAATTATTTATTCATACTTTGTTAAAAGCCACCCTGCACCAATCAAATTTGAGCTGCTTCTCAGCAATGCTATGATATACAAAAAAAATATTAATGAAAAGAAAAGAGCAATAAAATACATATTTTCTTA
Organism: Strongylocentrotus purpuratus; assembly: GCF_000002235.5. Classification (NCBI taxonomy): domain Eukaryota; kingdom Metazoa; phylum Echinodermata; class Echinoidea; order Camarodonta; family Strongylocentrotidae; genus Strongylocentrotus; species Strongylocentrotus purpuratus. The sequence goes on along the minus strand of NW_022145602.1, from coordinate 9,678,019 downwards.
TAAGTAGAAAATAACAATCACATAAAAAGGTACAACTAAAGACATAGTAATTACATTTTTTTAAAGGTCACTGAATGATTATGAGAAAAGCCCCTTGGTTTAAGTCTGGCAACGAATTTAAAAGAATTTTAAAGAGGATTTTCATAAAAAGCTCAGAAAAATCATCTGTCGAAATTGACTCCAATCCAGTCAAATCCGATTATCGTCAGAGATTTGTACTACTGAATTATGCATATACAATTACCAACAGATGTACACGTTTTATAAAGTTCTTGCTTCGAGGATAAATCCAAGGCCAATGTCAATTTTAAAGGTTGTTGCGTTTCTGATCTCTCCCCAGATCAGGTAAGTACAAATCCGCTAGCGACGGTAATTTTTCCATGGTAACGAAATATATCTCCTATCATGAATTACTTTCAGTTGCAGAATAAATCAATTATTGTGACATCATAAACGTGGGCGTCTAGGGGGACTTTTTAATTGTCAATCAGTGTTTTTTGTTTTCTTTAAAATTAATCTCGTAAGTCAACTTTTCATATAATGATCTTACTTCTAGCACTTTTTCTCCCCCACCCCCTCTTCTTTCCCCTTTTTTTGGCTGATTTTTTTTTCCTTTTCTTTGTTTCATACCCTTTCTCTACCTTTATCAAGACCTAGGTGCACACACCTATTGGTGCCCATCTTAAACGTTTTGAACATAAATGTATGTTGAGATATACATATGTATATACATGTCTATATCCTGCCTACAATACTGTCCTTCACTGAGAAACCAGTGCATTCAGGAGCCGAGGAGCGACCAGATTTTGTCTGGGATGTTATTAACAGATTATTTGTTTGTTATATTACATGTATCAAACTCCTAACAAAGTTATAATCATATATTATTCACAAAAATACAATCCACAAACTCTAAATACCAAACATCTCTTTGATAAATATCTACAGCTCAGAGAAACGTGGCTAAATGTAATCAACTGGCGGTGACTCTGTGAATAAAGTCCCTTATCAAAGATGGAAATAGGTCTCAATGATGATAAAATAGTTGAAGATCCCCGATGTTTTAAAGAAAGGTGACTTAAACTTTTAAAACAATGAGTTGGTTTCAGTATAATTCTGCAACACTTTCTGCAATTTCCAAATATGAGTAATTAGTTTCAGAAGCACGGGGGGGGGGGGGGGCTGGGAATACTTATCAATCAAAAATGCATGTGACCTTTTATATATAATAAAACATTCATATCACTATCATTTCATTGGTCACCACTTGTAAGAGAGGGAGGGGCGGGGAGATGGGCTCTTAATCAAAACTATACTTTATTTGATGGTGGACTCTTAATTAAAACTATACTTTATTTGGTCAAGAGTTACCGATCAATTCCGAGCGGATTGAAGAGGACAGACCAATTTGGAACCACATTAAAGACAGAAAAGAGGAAGAACACAACATATATTTATCAATAAAGGGTCCTTTTATATGTCTGCTACATAAATATATATATCATCAAAATAAATGTTCTTATTATTGCACATTACTTTCTTTACTCTGCCATAGGTTGATGCTTGTCTTATCTTTGATTTATTTTGAAACATGTATGTATATATATATATATATATATATATATATATATATATATATGCATTCACACACACACACGCAAGCACGCACATAAATAAATAAAGAACTTATGATTCAATTAGAATATTCCTCGTCTGGGTAATATATGAATAACGATTAAATCATGCGAAATAAAAATCCGGTTTCAATTTATTTTGTGAAATAGTGAAATGAAATTTTTGAAATAAATTGAAACCTGCCAAAGTGAAAAAATGCGCTCTCAGGGATCTTTTTATATCAATTGTTGTAATCTTTATCTATATATATATATATATATATACATATATTTATAAATATAGGCCTATAAACATACAGAAGTATATTCATAGATAATAGAAATGATTAAAACAATTGATTTTTATCTAAACCTTAATCTTTGTTTTACTCCTAATAAAATTCTAAGGGCAATTTCTTTTCAATGATTCCCTTTTTCCTTACTGCCTTTAAAGAGCGCTGCGGTTCATCATCCCTCCAGGGATTTGGCGCCGGTCTTTGATTTGCGCCAGCGTGATTCTTCTTCATGTCCTAGACAAATATATACAGGTTCAAACGGAAGCTCTGAGATCACGACCGGCGTCCCGGCATTGTGGCATATAAATGTCAGCCGGTGGTCGCAAGGACTAAATTTAGAAAATGCAATATTGATAAACGAATGGTAATATTACAATGGCCTACAATCCAGAGAAACTTATTACATTACATGACAATGCTTTCGATCGCCCCGCTTATGAGAGAGCCACTTGAGAGCAATGTTATTGGCTTCTCTATTAGTGAACTAAATCCTGCGTTATTAAAAGATCCTGACTATCATTGAATTGGAAGCTCACAGGGCTGTGGGAAATAGTATTCACTATACGTCATAGACATCGGTAGAACCGAATAGGCAACGCTTGGAAGCATATTGGCAGGAGGACAAAAATAGGCTCTACTGTCATACCCAACGAAATAATAAACATTTGTAAGATCATAGGAGGTGTATCTAGAGGGCACGTTCGTTCTTTTTAAGTGAAAAGTCAACTTGGGGGGAAAAGTATAGAAAAGCACTAATGGGATTGGGTATTTTTGCCTCAGATTCTAAACATAATCCTTGATTTTAATAGCTCATGCTGCAATCATAATTATAAACCTTGAGGTCAGAAATGAATCCCATGACTTTTACAAGCCAATCGCATGTTTTATTATCAAGATATTTAGGATTGCAATTCGAAATGTCAAAAACCGTTTTCCCAACGGCTTTTATTCCACTACAGTCTATTGGGGGAAGTGAGTATGGTAAAACCGGTCACTCAAAGATATTTACTTTTTTGAAGCACTTCATGATCATTTTGAAGCTTAATTTGTTTACGGCTTCAATATGACACCATATCACAGACAATGATAACACGTAGGGCGATGCATCTCAGATTTGTACAACTGGAAACATTGTTAACCTGTGCCTTTAAGAAAGACAGATGTTGGGGAAATCCACCCCTAACCCCTCGGAAAAGAGAATGAGTGGAAACGGAAATCGCATAAATCTACACTGTTGCTTGCTTTTTCGGAATAAATGCTTTAGGTACCCTCGAGGGAATATTGATTGGGAATAAAGATAGATCTTGCCAAGATATGAACGTAGTATGGAATGCCAGAAGCTGTGTGACATCACAACATTTTACTTCAGATTGCCGGCAGAGGGCGTAACGATGGAGTTCGCTCTTTTGATTCTAAAAGAAGAATAGCCAGCATAGATAAACAATTTAGGCATTTCGCTAGTACAGGATTCATGCACAGGTTTGCCATAATATTTTCGACTTTCATTTACAGAGCTTGGTCAACCCTACTTTTCGTATTCATGTCATAGAAGCGATGTGACATAAACATAATTATTCCTAAAGTGAGCCCATTTTTACAAGTATAACTACAACACTTCCTGAACTGTCGACAGTATTTGGTGCAACATGTGTTTAAATGGAGTCATAACATACGTTTACCTCTGCACAGTGATTTCCCTGTACATTACACGTTACTTTTCTTATAACGCTCATTAGAATAGTTAGTTGATATCTTTAAAAAAAGCTTAATTTCATAATAGTCTAGAAAAAGGCAAAGCAGGATAAAATTGGGAAAAAATCGTGTAATTAAAATATATGTGATTTCGATAAGTTGAGATGACTATTAATATTTCGCCAGTTTGGTAGGCTTAAAGCCACCAACTATCACTTGACTACAGGAACAGGTGGGAAAAAGACAATTCAGTAGTCAACCGGTAAGTTTTAAGGTTAGGGGAGAGTTAAAGTATAGTGTTTGGTCGATTATTAAAGTGAACCAATCGCCAAAACATGCTTTGCTCTTGATGCTAGGGATTCCATGTGGCTATATTGCAATATAAAAAATATGACCCTGAAATAATTACTTCTTCAAAGAAATATCGCAATTTTAATACATTTTCAGTGAACAGTAAAGTGTCTTGTTAAGTAGACTATTTAACGCACGCGTACGTACTCGCATAGCAGAGGACACGGGGTTTAATGTTTTCTTTTTATTTTCCTCATACTCCTTAACCATTTACCTACAAAATGACAGGTAGAGTTTTTAAGGTTGATATTATGCATTCTAGCTACACAATTATTTTTGTGTTGTTCCTGTGATTGGTTACTCTTTCAAATTTGAAATTCTATAACTGCAGAATATTTCATTTATCTCTAATAAGCATGTGTCGCAAGAGTTTGAAGGTACTCATTCATTAAAGGTATTACAAAGTTTTGGTAAATTTTAAAAATTGGCTGGATTGTGATTCTTTACAATTTTGCTATATCTGGATGCCCCTATGGATGTATTATAAGCACACAAAAAATAGCCCCTAAAACACTTCTGCTTTTGAGCAAAATTGAATATACAAATTTACCAGTGCTCCCGGTAAGTTTTGATAAATTTCAAATAGCGCCTACGATTATGATGGTAGCTGCGACCATGAAAATCTCAGAATATTTAGTTGTGATATATATATTCCAGACGGTAATAGCAAATCGGTCGATTTTATTCAAAGAACATTGTTTTATAGCTAAATTAATATATTGACATTGAGAGGGCGCTATAAAACATAAAGAGTTTCTTATTTACAATTTCATCACTTTAGACACGATTTCAACCGCGACAACGATCCCTGAATATTGTAGGATCGCCTATGCTTCCAATATTTTCATTTGAACCAAATTCATGACCCCATACCAAACCTTTATATAATCTTTAACAGTTTCAGGCGTTGTACATATTATCTTGAAGGGAGAAATCTAATTCCTTTGTAAATTTATTCATAGTGTAGTAGGTAGACACATATCAAATAAAATCCAAGTATTTTATTTGGCAAGTACTAATAATTACGTTTTTAGCCAAGGTAATTGCATTTTTAAGGTTTAATATTTGAAAAACTAAGATGGAGTGGAATAATTACCATTACGTAATTACGTTTTATAATTACGTTTTTAGCCAAGGTAATTGCATTTTTAAGGTATAATATTTGAAAAACTAAGATGGAGTGGCCTCGAAATGACACCTGGTTACTATGGCGATAATAAAATAACGGAGGTATTTTAACTTATGATCCCTCTGAAAAAAAGGTCATGAATGAACATTGGATTAGAATGAGATTGCCTTAAATCCATACAGGGATAAAGTGCGTAGAAATCTAATTTTGCAGCGATTTTACCTGTCAGTTTGTTTGGATTTTAAAATCAGTCTGCCATTTAGAAAGTGAGGATTAATTTTGTTTATGTCTCCTTTCTATAGAATATTATATTCCACATAAAATTTTGAATAATTTCTAAAAAAACTTTAGAAATCAGTCTCTACAATTCTTCTTAACTTTTGATTAAGTGACAACGCCTAGTGTACTCTGAACAGGTTCATATAAATCCAATTATTATCAATACTCGTGTAATTGATAAATAAAAAGTGCGACAGTATTAACATGAAACTCGCAGGCTACCCCGTCTTCAATGTATACTTCTTCTAACAGTATATTGAATTTACGTGAACCTTAAGCCATATTTGATGAGAATCTGATATAATTAATTTGTTTGCCTTTGATACGAACTCAATTTTTTTAGGATCTTATGACTCATAGTTATTTTTCAAATTACGACACCATTTGCCGTTATTTATATGATGATTTAAAGTATTATTGATGCTGCTGTTGATTTATTATCGAGCCTATTCATTACGTCTTCTGGGTCATTAAGACATTAAAACGATAACGAATCCTTTCTCTCTTACTTTTGTTCCCTCTTTCTCTTTCTCTCTGTTACGCTCTATCTCTCCGCCACTCTCCCGTCATTATATCCCTTTTCATCTTTTTTTATATATTCATCGTATATATATATATATATATATATAAATATCCTTCAATCTCCTTGTTGATGTATGACCAGAGAAACAATATAGAACAATAAATATACTCATCTACACGATAGTGAGTCATTGATTTTTGCAGAGATGTGCTTCCATGCATCCAATACCATGTTTATTTTTTGAAGACTGATATATTTCGACAGTGCGTGGGAGTTTCCTTTTCTCTGCCTTCTAACCGTCCAACGATCCTTAGGATATCCCTATCAAACCATGCAAACACTGAGTTTATTTACACATCAAACGGTTGAGAAAACGTCCGACTGTTGGGTGACCCCTCCACCAGTGACCTTTGATGAGAGAAGGGATTCTCGAAGATTTGCCCACTGCGCCTTAAAGGCCCACTACACTACTTGTAGCTACTTGCGCCCTCTATATAACAAACAATGCCTAATCGGTGACCATTGGTCCCCCATGATCCTCTTTTTCTTATGTTAACTGAGAGCTGAGTTGATGAGATAACCACCTGTCCAGTGACCTTGCAGGGCAGTCTAATCCCTCCTGTAAACTACGGCAGATAAGCTTTAAAGAAAATTAGGAATATTAGTTTATCACTGACTCTTAATTGGGAATAAAAGCTGAACAACTTGTTGTAGTTATTGTGAATAATCCCAAAGTGTTAGACGATGGTACAATACATAAAGCATTTTTAAGGCCTTGCTGTACATACTAAGAAAAAAGGGTGCAATAAGGGTGCAGATTTGCATCCACCTACGCATATTTAGCAGAGGGTGCTGCTATTGTAGCAGATTTGCACCCTTATTTCTTAGTGTGCAGAATACAATGTAATATAATCCTAAAATGAATAAATTGGATAAATACGTATTGAAAAGGTTTATGCGTTGGTTTCATAATCCCAAACCCCTGGCCCCCAAAATACCTTACCTTTCAGAGATTCGGGGTTATTGTAAGGATTGTGACGCATCTGTATTCGAAATACCTCAATTCATGTGTATCAAACATAATATAACATTTATTGAGAGAAGGATTTATTGTTAAAATCTTTGTTTATAGAGGTTTGTCCCACTTACCCGGAAGATGACCCACTTTGCCTCTTCAAATTAAATGATTAGCCAATGTCTAAAACTAAAAAGTTAGGGAGGCCTTCTTAAGTTAAATATCATTATGTAGAAAACGGTACCCCTATTTTAATTTCTGAGGTTATTTATGAGAAACTATTGATCAAAACCCTCCAGTAATTTTGTCAACACTAGTTCATTATTATTTATACACCACTACTGGGCAGTTATTAAGTAGTGCAGGAGGAGAGAAATTGGAGGACAAAAACACCAAACAATTGTTTACGATTCATCACAAAAATAATAGAAGAGCTTTACCAATCACAGACTTCCCAGAAGTAAACATTTCAGTTCTAGATTGAGGTGAATGGAAAATCAAATGCAATATGAATAATTTATGAGACGGATATTGCCTTCGGTGGGTGCCCCGTGCAAGGTCACGCACACTCCTATTTGCCACCACAGGAGTCCCCTTTTCTATTTTCTCTTCTCCGCGTCAATGTGGATGAGAGCGTCTTACGATGGGTGTAGTGGTCCTTAGCACGCATCTCCGGGGATTATCCAATGAACTTGTCTTTTGGTTTGTTTGATTGTTTGAGGAAGGAAGTGAAATTAAAATGCAAGTCAACGTCCTCTCCGGAATTCTTTGAAGAACGAAGCTTCCTCTTTGGTTGACTTTGTGGTCAAGCTCCTATCCTTGTGGAAATACTAGAGAAAACAAAAGATGTGGGTGGTTTGAAGAAGAAGAACAAAAAAGCAACTCGACTAGCATACCATATTTCGCGCACGTAGTCATGGTAGAGAATTAAAAGTTAATTACAAATCCCCCCCAACGGGAAACAAGACCCCATCCTTCTCTCATGATACGGTGGAAATTAATTAACTTGGGCTCCGAAATAAGCCTAGGCTTAGGGTTCGGTGCTCAGCTGTCGCAAATATAATAAATATAATTAATAGGTTTAGGGCAGAAATGGGTATTACTAGAAAAGAATTTGCCTAAATCCGGGAGTTATGTTATCTAACAGCATTAAAGCAATCTGAATAATCGTAAGGATAAACACTGATTCAAACTCCCCAAGAGTGAGAATGATGGGTAGTGGGCAGACATGGGTATTACTAGAAATCAATTTGCCTAAACCCGGGAGTTATGTTCTCAAAACAGCATTAAAGCATTCTGAATAATCGTAGGGATAATCACTGCTTCATTCTCTCCAAGAGTGAGACATGAAGGGTAGTGGACAGACATGGGTATTACTAGAAATCAATTTGCATAAACCCGGGAGTTATGTTCTCAAAACAGCATTAAAGCAAATTGAATAATTGTAGGGATAATCACTGCTTCAAACTCTCTAGGAGTCATACCAATCTATGACAATTGATATACATTCAATGCAATTTGGAGAAAAAAATACAGTTAATGTATCGCTCAAATGATTAGGCGATATAGGCCTGAGTAAATTAATATATAAATATGATCTTAATTATAGGGCTTCTATTCTGTCATTCCGTGTAAGCCCCAAAACAGAGCCAGCGATTAAGCAAGCAAAATCATAACAAAATCAACAAAAAAGAATGAAATCATACCGATTCGAATTGAAAAGGTTGATTTATATAACTTTTCTGCATTTAAAGCACGACTGTACTACGAGTAGCTTCTTGCTCCCTCTATATAGAAAACGATGCCTATGCGGTGCCCGTTGGTCCCCCACCATCATCTTTTTCTTATGTTAATTGAGAGCTAAGTTAATGAAATAGCCACATGCTAGTGACCACGCTGGATGGTCTAATCCCTCCTGGACAAACTAGTACAGACGGGCTTTAAACGATATTTTAGGAAAGGTCTCTTATTTATTGCAGAGTACAATACAAAATTACGATATAATTATTCCCTATGTTATTTCTGTTTACAGGTTTAATATCCAGGATACTGTCGTTACAGGCCTTCCAGCTCAGAGAATTCGATGACAGACGATTAGAGAAGGTAAAGCATCATCATCATCATCATCATCATCATCATTATAACTATTTTTAATATCAATATTGCTATAACTATTATTTGAACAAAAATTATCACAGGAGAGACAGGAAAGGCACAAAACTACCAAAAGCACATATGTCCGAGGCCTTATGGAATGCTGATGAGAAAGGAAACGTTAAGAATCTTCATAATTCTTTGCTAGCCTAAACAATATTTCCAATTTAGACTAAATGTAATAACAATCCCTGCTATAAAGAACACACTCACTCATTCACACTCATTCACAGTGTGAATCACAGTGTAAAATTGTGTGAACACAGTGTGGAACACAGTGTGATTCACACTGTAAATGAGTGTGAATGAGTGTGTTCTTTCCTTTTCCGGTTATCCACACTGTGACCCACAGTGTTAAACGAATCGAGCACAATGTGAAAACGCCCCAATTTAACATTGTGGAGCACACTGTGATTCACAGTGTGAAACACAGTGGGATTCACACTGTGAATGAGTGTGAATGAGTGTGTTCTTTCCTTATCCAGTTATCTACACTGTGAACCACAATGTGAAAACGCCCCAATTTAACATTGTGGAGCACACTGTGATTCACAGTGTAAAACAAAGTGTGATTCACACTGTGAATGAGTGTGTTATTTCCAGCAGGGATGGTCAATAGAAATAATCAGAAATGTGTTCACATCAGCTGTAGATAGCAATAGCAAATTAATATTTCTGCATTCATGACGGATATTTAAAAAAGAGAGAAATTGATCACATTTCCTTCTCTAAACTAATTAAATTGGTGTCTTTTTCTATGATTCCTGTTTTGTTTTAAAGTGATACAAAAGTCGTGTACTGTATACACCTTATAAGAGTATAAAGAGAAATGTAAAATATTTATAAAAAAATATTTAAAAAAATCAAAACAAGCTGTTTGGTTGTTGGAGAAATTTGACTTATTAAATTTTGATAAGAATGAAAGCTCCTTCAGATATATTGCGGCTAAACCTTTTTTTTAATGATGACTTAAGTGAAATAGTCTTCACATTTCCGTTTGTGTATAAGACAGAGCTCCGTGAATACATGCAAGTGATTTGTAGCTCGTAGTTGCCAATTATGTAACATGTAAAAAAAAAAAAAACGCGGTGTGCTTTTGCAGCGGTTAACTGCGCCATATCTGAACGAGCCTTATGTGTGTCTTTAACATCGCTGTACCAGTTCAAATGTTATTGATCATAGCGCTTACAGTATTAATACCCCTGGTGCTAAATGACCTTTCCATGCTACTATCATGTTGCAAAAATATTTATTTATCTAGAAAAGCCGCCAAAAAGTATACTAGTTGCGTGGCCTCATGGATTATAACACATAAGCGCTGCCAAACTGATTTATTGGGCATTCTGACCTTTCAAATTTTTGAATAAAAGCCTACTCAAAAATGTAAAATACAACCAACATGGACAAAGACGAATTTATTTTCAATATCCGAGATTACAGCTTCAGGCTGAGTTGACAGTAATATAAAATTTAAATAAGCGTGACAACATTTGCTATTTCGTATGAAATAAATCAAAAAATCGTGGCAGGTGAGGGGGCACATATGATTTAGAAAAAGAGATGAAAAATGTAGACTAGAAAGGAAAGAGTGCCCCATTTCTGGTATGTAGTGAGATTTCAGATTTCAATCATATTCATGAAGGCATAGTGAACCCATATTTATGCAAAATCATTTCCTTTTGAATAAATATTATGGTTCTGAAGTTGATTTTTACAACCGTATTATAAATTTGAGTGAATACAAATATAATGTTTTTCGGCTCTCATTAAAAATGAAAAGGGTTTAATTGTTATCTTGCAAAACAAAAACCACTTTTACCACCTATATATTATTATTTTTTGTAAACAAATATTTATATTTCTGGCTGCTCCTCTTCTTGTTTCCCTCTAAAAAACTAGTTCTAATCTAACCAAACGATGTAATCTTCTGTTAGCATGTTTAACATTTCTAGGTGATAATGTAAAGACAGTTAAAGCATGTAAAGATGTCGATCATTAGTGAATACATTCATGATCTCTTTTTCATTCAAAACTTGCTTTCTAATTCTATGTTTTCTTGATATTCTCAGAATAGAAATTCATACACAAGTAAGATCGGCCCACCGCCCTTTATTGCCAGGCCTCCGCCTGGGTACTCGGTATTTGATCTCATTCAAATAGCTGAAAATGAACGTGTTGCCTTCTCATCATATCCTACAAACTTCAAGCCAAAGGTACCTCTTCTACCACCACCAAAAAGATCACCAGCTGAATATTTAAAAGAAAACAGGGCGGTAAGTATATTAATCGATAAATTTATATAATTATTATCATTATTATTATCATTATCATCATCACTACTATTATTATCAATATTTGTATTTGTTATTATTAATAATATGATTGACGGTCAGGACCAGTGAGTGATTTTCCAACGTCGGTAAAAGTAGCACTATACCGCTAGTGTCCAAATACTGTGGACGGGAGGGGGGGGGGGGGGATAAGAACAACAATAAATGAACTAGTGATGTATTTAAGATAGCGCTTAAAAGCTACTTCTTACAATCCATTGGCAAGAGTAATCGAGTTTGGGACTTGCAAAGACTTGTTGAATTGATGAAAATGTACCGCTTATCATATCAAATTATATCATATATACTTTATGAGTAATATGTAATATGTAGCTTTTTATTTAGCCATCCACAGGCTACTTTATCCAATAAAGTCATAATGAAAAAGAAACAATAATAAAGTTGCATATGCTTGACTCACTATGTTTAATAAGGTTGTTCCCTTCTTTTTCATACAATACAAACAAGAGTTGTTTACGGCAGATTTACAGTTTATTTCTTTATATCTTGGTATCGAGAATTGTTTTGAGTGGAATGAGTTTGAAGAAAATAAAAGAACAATAACAATTCATCCCTGTCCATTCATTCATCAGGAGGACCTTTTTAGTATACACGAACTTTTATCTTAGTCATTGATTTTCTGTCAATATCTTTAGGAATCACAGTCCACCGAGACAAGGAGTAAAACCCATGTGTACCATTCAATCATAGGACTCAAACACTCAAGTGGTGGTTCAAAGGTACAGCGTGGGCTTGTGGAAGGGGCGGGGGAGAGCCCCCCCATCACAGACTGCACCCACGCTTTGCAACTCTTGAGAGGGATGGTTACATCACTCGCTATCACCCACAAAAAAAACCTAGATATAATCGTGATAATGACTAAGTTGTTAAACGAGAGCCATCAAGCACACTTAATGGGGTGAAACATAAGACTCCAGAAATGCTTTTAAAAGCACATCTAAAATGATAGACAAGCTTGTACACAAAAACTTCCGTCTTGGCGGGGTGACAGAAAACACGGCAGGCCTTTCCAGGTTTCATCCTTGAGTTTGCGAGGCGTCAAATAATGTTGTTTACACCCGTCCCATTTATCTTCTTAGTAAAAGGTTATGAGGGCACTCAGCCCAAGGTATTAGACTTGAAAAGGAGAATATGACAAGGAAATATCCTAAAATATTGGCTGAATATGACGAAATAAATGACGATGTCATGGTATACTGGTTCATTTACTCGAGTCTTAATCTACGGGGTTTATGGTTCGAATCCCATCCCAGCCCTAAAGTCCTTTGGCAAGTAATCAATCCATTTGTCCAACTTTCCACTCAGCTGTACATTTATACCTGGCAATTGCTAGGGGTAATAATAATTGCAGGGCCCTCTCTTGGGACAGTATTAATATTGGTGTGGCTACCAAGGGAGAATAAATTATCATATTATCACATGTTTGTGTCCTGTTGAACAATAGAATTACTTTCTTCTATGTAAGTTTGAAGACAGAGGAAACATTATAATAAATAAATAATTTTTATATAGCGCTTAATACAAATGTCTCTAAGCGCTTTACAAATAAACTATTACCCCGGTCATTGGATTCAGTGCTTGCCCGCACACAAGCCAGGCGTTACATGGCGCTCAAAAACTGTTTGACCAACAATGACGGTCCCATCCTACCGGGTACCCATTTGACACCTGGGTGGAGAGTAGCAAGTGCAGGTTAATATCTTGCCAAAGGATATTAGTGCCGTGTCAGGATTAGAACCCTTGACCTTCGCATCTCCAAGTCAAGCGCCTTAAACCACTCGACCACGACACTCCCACGAAAAGGCCTCCCACGAAACAATAGGTTTTAGTACTAGTCATTAGTTTAATAAGTTATACATTGTTTTGAATTTAGAGTTAGGGTTAGAGTTAGGTTTCGGTTTAGGGTTAGGATTAGGATTAGATTTAGGGTTCGGATTCGGGTAATATACCACTTTTTATGATGTCGGTCAATGTTACATTTAGCGTTACATATAGATGTCTTGTTAACACAACATGTATGGATGTAATTTTTCTTCCGCTTTATGCATTTTAGAATGAGATTAATCCCTACTAGATTTAGAATATAGACTAAAAATTGATCTAAAATATCAGTAGTACCATAACCAGAACAAGAAAATAACAAACACACTCGCCCACACAACAATTAATGGCTGGAATTTATGAATATACAATAAGTGTAATATTACAGTACAATCAATTAGGTGATACTTACCTTCTTTGTGTCCAAGTGTTCATGACATCTCAGTCCGTTATCTCATCATCCGCCCATGCATTTCTATTTTGGCACAATTTTAGCGATGTATTTCTTTCCCAATTCAACAATCTCTCTCTCACATCCGGGCACTCGGAGTATTAAAATAGAAAGGACAATCAAGACGAGAGTACCTTGTAATCGATGCGGATTCAACGACAGCATGGTATGCTACAGGGAAAGTCTTTCGATTGATCATTCCGGATGTGTAAGGTTCCCGGAACATCTTTTCCTTCGCGTTCTCGATTTCAGCTGAAAATCAACCTTGTTTAAATACGTCATTATTTGTTCAACATGAGGAAAAGGAGAGCAATTTACGTAATTAATTAGCAGAAATGAAGAGAATTGTAAATGTCATTGATTGAAAAATCTCCCTCAGTTCCCGGATGTATAATGTTCACATGACGTATTTTCCTTTGTGTTATCGATTTCAGCTGAAAAGCAACATTTTCTCCATATTTCACAATTCTGTACGCCTGACGCAAAAAAGCTATAAAAGGTGCTATTAATTGGCTAGCATTGACAAGGAAAATAAAAATGGCGATGATTTAAATGTCGGCCTCAGTTCTCTAATATATAAAGTTCACGTTACGCCTTTCCCATCTGTTACCGATTTGAGCTAAAAGAAATCATATTAACCCATTGTTTACTGGAACCTGGAGGTCCATGTGTTAAGTCTATGGGAATTAGATAATTCAGGAGTCAACGGGTTAAAACTTTGTTTTCATATGTAATTATTCGCGCTCCTGGGGAAAAAAAGGAAAGGGAGTAGTTAATTAGTACTGACAAGGATATTGAAGACATTAATTGTACAAACATTGATTATTGTAAGGAAAACATTGAATTGCCGCGAATGCAATGCATTTGTGTTGGATTGACTTTTTATTGGACAGCAGAATTGACAGGAGGGGATGGGGGCTCTGGCAATGTGCATTAACCCTAACCCTTAAACCAACGTTTTCAAAAACAAGCACAACGTGAGTGTTTCAAATCACACCTATGCATGATTCTCATTCTGTTGATATTGTGCAGTCAAGAATATCATTTCTTTGAAAAGCCATTCAGCATTCAGTGTATTGAATCGTTTCTTTCTATTTGATAGCAGTAAATTATATTTCTAATACCCATTTTCTTTAAATACCAACACTACCATGTACATGTAAGATTGAGAAAAAAATGTAGGTTCTTATAGCGAGGATATTTCTAGAGGAAACTGTCTCTATATAGAAACAGACTTTACATTGTTAAGGCTATTAATAGTCAATACTGCCCCTTAAAAGGAAGCATGGCATGATGGAAAGCTATATCAACATTTCAATAAACAAATCCGATACTAACTGTGATATAATAGCAGCTGTTTAGTGATGTAGACTAATCTTTCGCAGGTCAGAGAAAGATGATAAACAAGAGATATTTAATTCCTTAAACTAAACTACAATTACAGATTTTGTGTGTTGCTATTTTGATGTTGGTGTATAAAGTCAAACCACAGCTCGGAAGTCGGCCGTCTGGTCAGGCGCTGGGGAAAAGAAGTCGAGTGTTTTTGTCCCGTCAAGCTCCCATTCTAGACTCGTTCAACCGCATTTATCATTCAGCTCGTCTCCCGACAATATATTGCGATAACTGAGCCTCCAAAGGGTATCTTATTCTCTAGGGGACCTTGAGGGCATCATAAATTTGGCTTGACTTTGCTCTGATGACATCATAAACACACATTATCCATTATTCATTATGTCAGCATGACGAATTTTTAGACCATTATGTCACTTGTTTTTCAGATTCATTCGGGGAACTGGGAAAAGAGGAAAGACTCGCTTCGCTTTAACGAACGAGTATCTATTTATATAAAGGAGAATTCTTGCAATTTGCATGTTACTTTCAAGCTATTCATTAATATTCGGAAGAACTCTTCCTTATTTAGATGAAAAAGTGACTGATCTTTATCAAGAGTGAATAATAACAAACGTGTTTCCATGGATCAGTGGATACGCACAAACATTGATGACTGGTCCTCCAGTGGGCAGGCACGCATCCATATATTCGGTTTAAAGAAGTGACATCATAGAGGCATAACAACTTATGCAGATCAATGAATTTTTCAGCCTACAGGTTGTTTTTTTTTTATAACTATACGAATTATAGCAGTTACAAAACTAAAAGAACTACCCAAATACGGAATGGTCTGTTATAATAGGAGATTTCTTACTAACTTAAAAAGATAATACATTTATAGCTGTGTTTACATTTATCGGTAGACTGTGTAGTTTGCTAACCAACAAAAATCCTTGTTCAGACCTAGTCCTTCGAAAGCCATTGCTGTGATGATTGTTTTCAATTAGATAAGATGTCTGCTACTTAACATTTCCAAATTGAGTTAGATATCTTAAAATGGTACTCTTGTGATTATTGAATGTTAGCCTGCAATTCACAGTTTAAAGGTATAGACCAGTTTTGGAAACGCCCCCTCGTTAAAAATGAAATGGAAGCACTTATTACCAATCGTGTGAAAGAATATGTTTTGACTAATACGTGATGATACAAATTTTGCCCGGAAACCGCCTACTAATTAATATATTTGGTAAATTATCATATTGATCCGGCCCGGATAGATATCGTGAATGCACTCTAACATTGAATATTTGGGCATATATTGCTGCTTTGTTGCAAATTTAGGTCGAGGCATTGCCATCTAAACCTCTGAAGGCAATATTTAAACAATATTGAATGGATATTTTATACCCAAAACCCTTGAACCGAAATTTTACCCCTACCAGTCTATATCTTTAACCTATGTAGGTTATATGAGGACATCTCGTACACTAATAGAATTGCAGCCAGCTGACGTAGGATATACATTGAATCCCGGTACTATTTCAATCCTGTCACCCAGAAATCCCATTACATAAGGAGCTAGAGAAGGAACTGTTGGAGAAATGACGATTGTTATTATTGCTGAAATCGTTTTTAATCTCACTAATGGTCTCTGAGACATTTCAAGTCTATTAAAATCCTCGGATAACTCTCCAGGCGCGACTCTTAAATAAAATGCGAGTTTTGCCGATTTTAGAGCTGAAGCGAAAAGGAAGCGTTTGACGCACCGTGATGTATCTATGCCCACTGGCGCACGAGCCATAATTTGATTGACGTAAGGCTACATCGGCGACTGGCACACCTGCTGAAGCGTCATTCAAGTGTGATTTCGTTACAAAAAATGATTGCAAAATGAACATTGCAGATATTACTTTGATCTAATATACAGGTGGGTGTGCTATTTGCATCGGTTAGCGCCTGTATAAGTATATAGTTATGATCGTGGAGGTTCTGTGGTATAGTGATTTATTCACTTGATGCGTGAACCAAGGGTTGAGGGTTCGAATTTCAGCCCGATACTAATGTCGTTTTGCAAGGTCTTTGTCAAGAGGTCATTATAATTAAAGGGCATTAAAAAAAAAAACAATTGAGACTGATGAGGTTTCCTTTGGTAAACAAACTTATAATTTGCATTATTATTATTATTTTTATTAATATTATTATTATTTTTATTAATATTATTATTATTTATATCATTGTTTCATTACTATATCAAAGAGGACGGCGCCTCGTACAATTTTAAATAAAATTTGATCACTTGAGATGAATGTGGATACATTTGCATGAGACAACTAAATCCATTGCAGCTATATCGTTATGGTAAACTGCAGCCCATAACTCGTTAAACGCAAATACACACACGCACATCTATACATGCACACGCACAACACACCTAAACTCGCTTGTGCGCACACACACATACACACGTTGCTCAATGATACAATCCTAAGTTTGTCACGATCGGCTCAATTCCTGCAAACTTCAAGAGTCGTCTTTGTTCACCATTTTATGCATTGTTCCATTAAAATCGAATTTATTTATAGATTTAAAGTAGAAATTTAAAAAAGCAAAAACCGTAGGTGTTTCCCAGAAAATAAATGCCCTTTGGATATATTCTTTAGTTATGTTGTTATTACATTTGCTAAAAATAGCACAAAATGATGATAATAACATAAAAACTTATTAAACGATGGAATCCATATCGAAGTATCTAAAACCAATCTTGTTGTTGGTTTTTATGGCATTTTCCATCGTCGTTGGATGATTTTCGCCAATTGGCATGCTCTCTCTTTAAATACTCGCTGTAAATAAGGCCCGAAATTGAGAGATTTACGTGGAAAACCAATAGTATTGGGACAATTTAAATGCCAACTTAAGTAACGAATATTTTGCATTCTTAAGATTTCATTTTGACTAAAAATGAAGAAGATATGACCAGAAGCAGGATTGAAGGCTGCCACAAGTTTATTAAACAAATACTTATTTGTTTAAAAGTTAAACAATGTTAAATGGGTCATTTACGTCATATTTGATAAAAGACGTTCAGTTGGTTCATTAGGAAATTTCACACAACTTCACTTGAGAGTTCACATATTAAATGGATGCTATACATTTCAGATAAGAAATTACATTACATCGAGAGCAAGAAGATTGCAATGCATTATTGCCAATTGACGAAAAGTTTTTTGTCCCGAATTGGAGTAATATATACAGCCTCTTTGATTAAGGGACGAGTTTATCTTCAGAAATATCGAACAATTTTAAACTCTTTCATCAATAGGCAATAATGCATTACAATCATGCTATTGATCTGTTTCATTTCTCTTCATGCAATTCCATGGTATTGACACTATCCCCTATCTCTTTGTCTGTGTGTCTGTCTCTCTTTCTCTCTCACTATTGCTCTCTTTCAACCCCGTTCCTCTCAGTATCTCTCTCTCTCTCTCTTTTTAGCAATCAGTCTTCACAACCACATCTCTCCCTCTTACTCTCTTTCAACCCAAATGTCTCTCATTCTCTGTTTCTCTCTCTCTCTCTCTCTCTCTCTCTCTCTTTCTCTTAGCAATCAGTCTTCACAAAGAGATCGTGCGAGGAAATAAGCCGATGGGAAAAACTCAGCCAGGGCATCAACTTCCATTCAGCAGAAGTAGACGTCTACGAAGGACAGTGGTTTTGGGTCACGCGTTGCGTCAGGCAGGTCGATCCCACACAAAACGGGTACACGGAATGCTATGGGGTGGCTCGGAGTAATGAAATCGCCGACGGATCTTGCGTGGAGACAATTGGCTGGATTCTCGCTTATTCAAGGTTAATAGCGTAACTAGTCAAATGCCTGATGCAACGGAACGCCGTTCCCCTTGCGTCTTTACCTAGGCTTTTTAATTAAATGAACATAACGAACAAAGAAAGAGGGAAAAATATACAGTTCCTCATTCTACCCTCAACAATTGCTGTGGTAGACAAAGGAACATCCCTTCACTGCTATTATGTAAAAATGTGTAGAACAGGTGTCACATGCATATTCACCTGTTCTACACATTTTTACATAATAACAGTGAAGGGATGTTCCTTTGTCTACCACAGCAATTGTTGAGGATAGAATGAGGAACGGTATATTTTGTCCTCTTTCTTTGTCCGTCATATTCATAGTGTAAGCCTTTACGGGAAATTATTACATGCGCCAGTAATTCAAACCAATCATGGTAGAGATGCTGTGGCCTAATAAGTCACCCGACTGCAGATCACAAGGTAAGGGGTTCAAATCTCAGCCCGACACTATCGTCCTTTGGCAAGACTTTAATCTACGTCTGTCTCTCTCTAGCCAGGTTTTAAATGGGGACCCGGTAGGATGCGAAATTTAATGCAGTTTCCTCAGCATTGTGAGTGTCTGTCAAATGACACCTGGTTGAAATGCTCCTCAGGGAGTGGAGAATGCACATACATTATGTGCGTGGGCAAGCCTGAATCCGATGACTGGGATAATTAGAGGCATCGTTGATGTATTAAGCGCTACATAAAAGCGGAATGCTATTATTATAATACTTCTTTTCATCATGCAATTACGTTATATACAATAACGAAATTTGTATTGGCGCGATAAAGTCCGCAACAGTCGCTAACGCAAACCGTAATAGTAGCTAACGCAGCATTACGTGAGGCAAATTGCGTTTCTCGTGCAATGCGGTATTTTTAATACCGAAACATGTTAGTTTATGTTAGCATTACCCGGTTGTTTCTTGGTGTCACTACATTAATTTGACACGATCGCAAAGACTATAAAGCAATCAATTCATGGGTACTTTCAATAGGGCCTGCTTATGGTACTGCCTAACAACATGTACGCCCATTTAATGAAGGTGAGCCAGCAGCCTTGCGTAATCGCCTGGCGTTGACTTTCGCCTTTAAAAGTAGTGTTGCGATTGTGTTCCTTAGACCTGAGGGGTGTTTCACAAAGATCTTAAGTTGAACTTATCTGTAAGTTGGACTTAAACATTATGGAAAGCCGTTAGCATCTTTGAAAATATTTTGTAAAAGTTATTTTGAAAGGCATAAAATGTTGATTCAAATCATTCATATTTTCTATCATCAAGGAAATTTCATGTTCTGGATGTGGAATGTATAAAAAATCTAAAACACTTGAATTTCTGCTTTTGAATATATTTCATTTTAAGGCTCTAATGGCTGTCCATAATATTTAAGTCCAACTTAGTGTTAAGTTCTACTTAAGATATTTGTGAAACACCCCCTGGGTACTATGTACAATCTCACAGGCGGCTTGGCTCAATGGAAATAGAAATGGTCTTGGGATGGCAAATGCCAGATATGATAAAACGTTAACTATAATGTCCCTTTTTTCGAGCAACCCGAATCACCTCTAAAACGCCCCTTTGGCAATGGGTTAAATTTATATTTTAAGGAAAGTCAATCATATTTCCATGAAACCATCATTTTTTCTATTTTTTTGCCCTACCTCCTCCTTAAAATTATATTAGTTGATTTTCAAAAAAGGAATAACATGAGACAGCCTTTACCTTTCCATTTAAAGGGGCTTTATAACTGGGTAGTTATTTTAAAAACGATCTTATATTTTACTTTTGTAATACGACATTCATTTTCATATGTAAGAAATCAAAATTAGGATTGACCATCGATAAAATGTCTGCGCAAAGTTGGCTCTTAAAAGAGACATCTGCGCAAGTTCCGATGGTTAGTGTTAGTTCCGGGCAGTTTGAGTTTGTTCTGACAATTTATATCATCTTTCTTAACTTTAAAAATAACGCTGTTTTCACAATACGGACCCTGATCTTTAGGACTCCAAGAGCACTCCCTCCCCCTCCTTCCCCCTCCCTCCCCCTCCCTTCATCATTTGTGATTCACTTGCCCAGTTAACTTGTGTAAAACATTGCATTATAAAAACTCGTTTCGTTTCGTAGTAAAATTGACCGAAAAACTAGGTTACAAAATGCGTTTCCCCTTGAATATATATATGTATATGTATTGGATTTAATCTAGAATGGTAGATATAATTACGTCAGTGTACAAGTGAGGATAATCAGTCAAACGACTTCAACATACCCGAGGGGTGTCCTCGATTCGTCTCTCAACTTCTTTGGGTGGCCGCTGGGGGCTCTGTTTATAGAAAAGTGGCAACTTCACGATGAGATTATAAATTCGAAAAGGATACCTCGTATGAAAGGGGGGCATGGTTGCCGTAATTCCCTTTCCACACATGACGCGTTTGAGAAGATTTTGTAAGCGAAACGTAATTAGGGAAAGTGCCAATCACAAAAACCAAATAAAAACCAAATTTTAAAAAAAGGGATAGCTAAGCGATGTGGGAATGAGTCTTAACGGGCGACACAACCCTTATAATAAGTTCATTTTTATGAAAGCAGGTAAATAAGATAAACAGCGTGGTGAAAGTATAAAATTAATCAGATAATTATGAATGTTCGAAATACGAGCTCTTAAAATGAGGGAGAATCTCAAACAGGCATTTCCGTGGACAGTGACTTGGACACAGACAACTCTCCTATTTGTCGTGTACACAAACATAATTAATTTCTGTCTTTCTCCTACAGGGCACAACCCAAACTTCTCAAAATAAAGTTTGGATATCATTTAATTATACGTCATCTAAAGAGAAAATGATCCTCCTGAGTTAATACAGTTTTGAAAAATTGAAACTTTAGTCATTTTGTATGTTGAAACAAATTTGAAGTGGCCATACCCATGTTAATTACAATTGTCATAATTCATTTCCCATTTCCAATTTTTGTGGGGTCATATTTCATTCGAACTGACACCGGTCTGCTTTGTTCGCGAGGGGGGGGGGGGGGGTGTTTCACAAAGATCCTAAGTTGAACTTATCTCTAAGTTGGACTTAACAATTATGGAAAGCCATTAGCATCCTTAAAAATATTTTGTAAAAGTTGTTTTAAAAGGCATAAAATGTTGATTCAAATCATTCATATTTTCTATTATTATAGGAAAGTACATGTTCTTGATGTGGAATTATGAAAAGTCTAAAATACTTTAATTTTTGCTTTTGAATATATTTCAAAATAAGGCTACAAATGGCTCTCCATAATATTTAAGTCCAACTTAGAGTTAAGTTCGACTTTAAATCTTTGTGAAACACCTCCCTGGAGTAGTTTGGTGGCCAGGGTGTATCATCATATAAGGTTATTAGCTAAGCTAAATTATGTAGGGTTCATTTTCTTCTTTACCAAAGGAAAGGAACGAGCATTCGAGAGCTGTTAAAGAGAAGGTTGAGTTTTGGGAAGAGGTGAAAAATAATTTGTGAGCGTTATCATTCTTGTTATGCAAGTGTGGAAGAACATCAGATAAGACATGTTCCCTGAAAAGCATGGCTCTTCAAATGCCTTTATATTCTAAATATGTCATGTAACATCGTAAAACTCGGAGGTAGGACTTTTATGCCACGTGTTCGTGTAGTCCCATATACATCTTTCTGTGTACAGTGTCTGTAACTTTACCAAGACTTGGCCAAATTTCTTATCATTTTGATGATTCCAGAACCTTGCAATACACACACATTCTTATATGCTAGATGATCAACCTTTTCTGGTCGATTCCACACCGTTTCTTTCACAATGCAATCGCATGACCAGAACTCAACTTCATCTTTAACAACAGCAACAACAACATTTTTCTAGAATTTCGGTGCTGATAAATAGCCCTAGATCAACCCAGAAATTATTGTAATGCCATACATCGCAACTTAAATGTAATAGGTTTCATATTCCTTGCTAAACTAAAATTGGAGTCAGTGAGGCAGGCGTTGTGCTTGGATGATACCGAATAAGCGATCAATTAAAACATTAAGATTATATAAATGACTGCATAGAAAAAACTTACCTCCAAAGGGTTATACCGAGTATAAAGAAATACCACTGTTTTTTGCAAGTGCGACTTTTATTAGATATCCGAATACACTCTATATATTTTTACCTTTGGTAACTACAAAATAAACCATAAAGAATTAAACCCACCTAACAAAATTATATGATGTTACACTCCTACCCACGATGACTTATAAATACTGATACAAACTTTCTTCATCATGTTTTTGCAAATACGACTTTTATTAGATATCCAAATGCACTCTATATATTTTACCTTTGGTAACTATTAAATGCACCATAAAGAATTAAGCCTACATAACAAAATTATATGATGATACACTCCTACCGATGATGACTTATAAATATTGATACAAACTTTCTTCATCATGTTTTTGCAAGTACGACTTTATTAGATATCCAAATTCACTCTATATATTTTACCATTGGTAACTATTAAATGCACCATAAAGAATTAAGCCTACATAACAAAATTATATGATGATACACTCCTACCGATGATGACTTATAAATATTGATACAAACTTTCTTCATCATGTTTTTGCAAGTACGACTTTATTAGATATCCAAATTCACTCTATATATTTTCGCCTTTGGTAAATATAGAATAAACCCTAAAGAGTTAAACCTATTTAACAACATTATATGATGATACACTCCTACCGATGATGACTTATAAATATTGATACAAACTTTCTTCATCATGTTTTTGCAAGTACGACTTTATTAGATATCCAAATACACTCTATATATTTTCACCTCGACGAATGTTGTTGTTGTTGTTGACAGCATCGAATGCTCGTTCCTTTCCTTTGGTAAATACAAAATGAACCCTAAATAATTAAGCCTACCTAATAACCTTATATGATCATACACCCCTACCAATGATGACTTATAAATACCGATTCAAACTTTCTTATCAAATCTTTTAAATCATGTGTGTGCTGTTCCAAGATCAACTGTAAACAAACGATCCAATCTGTTTGGGCGAAAATGAAGAGGCATCTTCAAACCTAAATGAGTGTAATAGTTCGAGTTACACGACTCGTTTAGAATTTATTCTAATATTCGTGTTCTTATGTCATTATTTACTCGCAGATTAAAATCGGATCCCTTTGGAGAGTACGAGTGGGACTACATAGCGGTTCCGAATTGCTGTTCGTGCAAGATTGAGCTAGCACCTGGGGAACAAGTATTAGGTTAACTCGTCATCCAAACATGTCTTTAAGTTTTTATTTTTTCACTTACCAGTTTTCAGGATATTTAAAGTATTATTATATTAAACCTAAATTTACCACATATGTTCTTCACCAGGGCTGTGTTATAATTAAATATTTTTAATCAATTCAATTATATTTCAATTCAATTCGATTCAATCCAATTCAGGGGAGGGGGTGATGTATTGTAACCCCCCCCCCTCCCTTGAGTGGAAGTTGCGATTAAATTCTGATATAGCTACCTATTTTGTTTCATAGGGTGGGTTTGCTGCTTGTGCAAGATCATGCTAGCTCCTTGGGAACAAGAAATTATTAAATTCTTTATCCAATTCCTATATTTTACCTACCACTTTTCACTATAATTAAGTTATTATTCGTAAACAAATATGATTTAAACTTGAGTCGCTCACCAGGCATGCGTGATTAGATATTATTTTAACACTTGAGCGAAAGTTGTGATTATTTTGATACAGCCATCTTAATTTGTGTAGAGGTTTCCATTATTCCCTTAATCTGCTCTATAATCAAGAAAAACGGCATTCAGACATGTTACTTCTTTGATAACTCTGGCATTATGTCGCTTGAAAAGTATTACGTTCTTTGCTACATCTAAGTAAATCCATCTCGACTACTTTATAATTCTAAACGTGAAGATGCTTCGATTTTTTTTGATATTTTAAACTGTTATTTATTCGGAATTTAGCAATTTAGCAAAAGACTATTGTTGTTTTTCTTGTATTCGTTCTGTATCTTTGATATAAAATAAGATCAAATATAAACAATGGCATATCTGATTATCGGCTAAGGTTAAAGTCGATAATATTTGTATAAAGGGTTTCATATATTGTCTTTTAACCCGTTGACTACTGAATTGTATAGGTCCGATAAGCTTAACACAGGGACCACCAGGTTCCCGTAAGCAAAGGGTTAACAACAGCAACAACAAGGGCGTTTATTCGTTGTTAAGGTGTGAGTGGACGCTTTCGAGTATCAAAACAAGCGTTATCATGTTTCATACGATGCGTATATTCTTTTTCCAACTATTTTGATTGTATTGTAGACGCATTGTTTTCCATTTTCCTGTCATTTTTCATACTTCATTGACGATATTGCCAATTGGTGAAAAACAGTTTCGCTTGTTGCAAATCAAACAAGTCTGTAGCCTCGAATTGCTGTATATGATATTAGCAATATATTCACTTATATTTGATTCAGTCTGTGCCAAAAATGTGTTTTATGTTATCATTACAAAAATAAAGCAATCGGGCATTTTACCTCAAACTTAACCGAATGTCATACATGTTATCATGCCGTAATGCCAGACTATTATATTCTCAACAAACATTAACTACTTTTCAGGGCAGCAGAGTACTCGCATTTTACATATGAAGTAATTCTACTGAAGGAAATTTTAATACATTTTTGTTTTACACTAATCTATGTTCAACAGAGAAAAAATTATGAGACCGCACTTTTCAGGTCGAACAGAGTATCAACATTTTATTCATGAAGCTTTCAATCCTAGTCAACTGTTAGACCTTTGCAGTGCCAGGTTATTAATCTACGTTTAACCCATCTTATGAGACTGTACTACTGGAACTGAGTATCATCTGTTTCTTATGAATTAAGTCAAGCTTTGCCGATCATTTTGATGTTAGTGATGTTCAACTAATCGGTTTTCAAAAAATATATATAACAGGTGCATTGAACAATGTTTTTTTTCGGATCTTTACAGTAAATAAGCTAAAACGAATTTATAAAATGCATAAATGGTCCATTACATTATACATTTTCCGGGCTGGAAGATGCATGTTCAAAAAGCTGGATTGCTTATGATTGCAGAAACAAGTCTGCGATTGCATAACAGTTATGTCACCCATAGATACGCATGTGGAGTGTCATGGTATACTGTAGTTCATTTCACTCGACTCTCAATCCGGGGGCTGATGTTTCGAATCCCAGCCCAGCACTAACGTCCTTAAGCAAGACATTAATCTACTTTTGCCACTCTGCACCCAAGTGTTAATGGGTACGCTATATACCAGAGCGTTACATATTTGACCACCAGGGGTGATAATGTTCGAGCGTCAGGATGGTCATAGCCTCTTGTCGATGGCCCTCGCGTTTTTGGAGTCCGTAAATTCTGGCGAGCGAAAAGAGTCTGACCCGCTTCGCTCGCCAGAATTTACGGACTCCAACAAAGTAAAGCGAGGGCCATCGACAAGAGGCTAGGATAGTCACAGCTTGATGGATATTGTGTGCCATGGAGGCATGGTCGATGCTTCCATTAGGCCTAACAAAGATGCTGTATTGCCCTTTGCGACAGACCCTAAAGTCTTGATATCTACGATCGGCTTAAAAAAAAATATATTACCGTTTTTTAAAGACCGACCCATGTTTTGTCACCTAAAGGGCAATACAATTTTTTGTTTAAAGTCCTTATCAATATTATTGTTACGTGTATTATGGGGTTATTGTAAGTTGTTAGTACAAACAATTTCAGGCACTGATTATTTTTTTACGGGTGCTTGATTACAAATTCAAAGAAGAGGAAGCGTTTTGTGGG
This sequence comes from Strongylocentrotus purpuratus, assembly GCF_000002235.5. Lineage (NCBI taxonomy): Eukaryota > Metazoa > Echinodermata > Echinoidea > Camarodonta > Strongylocentrotidae > Strongylocentrotus > Strongylocentrotus purpuratus. Next base: position 9,651,304 of record NW_022145602.1, on the reverse strand, counting down.
TTTGGCGTGTGTGCGATAGGGCGAGATAGATAGAGGATGAGAGTGTGCAGGCGAAAGAGAGAGAGAGAGAGTGGGAGAGAGCCTGAGCAAGAGAGAGAGAGAGAGAGAGAGAGAGAGAGAGTGAGAGAGAGAGCCAGAGCGAAAGAGAGAGAAGGAACAAGTCGAAGTTGTTGAAATTCAAATGGTCGTTGATTTAATGGAAGAAATCGATAAATAATTTGTCTTTCTTGTTGATATGTATTTTATGAAAAATGTGTAAATTATCGATTTATGTTTAAAATATTCACTATGTATGTAAAACAAATTTCAAATCAATGTACATTATCGGGCATTATTTGTATTTGTACGTGCAATTTCCGTGTTTGTAATTACACTACTTTTTTTTTTATTCTGTGGTACACCTTGTATATAGTTTGTAGCTGCAGTTTGTAGGCACACCTCTTTGAATTCCGTATTTAGAATTTGAGGAAAATAAATCACGAATGAAAAACGAAGGCATCGACTCAATGAGTTTTTATTTGTTTAAAATGTACGTGCTTTGTTAATCATTCATTAATGCCTGTAGAATAAGATGAGAATAATAGTTCACGGCACAATTAAAACAAAACGAATCAATAAAACCACTTTAAGACACATTTTAAAAAAAGAAGGGAAAAATGAATATAATAAAAACACCGTATGAAAAGATTTTCGTAAAAATAAACAAGGACACGCTCCAGCACCATGCACATACACCTTTCGACCCCCTCCCACACAGACAAAATAAAAACAAGTAGAGAGATAGAGAGAAAGAAAGAGAGAGAGAGAGAAAGAGGGAGATAGAAAGGGCAGAGAGAGACATAGGGGAAAGGGAAGATAGATGGAAAGAGTAAAATGGAAAGAGGACGGAGATGAATCTAAAAGTTTTGGTTCCCCTTCTTTCGGTGATTCATGCTCTCCGCAGTAGCTTCCAAGCCCGCTTTTATTATTATTAGCCCTATACAGTGGCGTATCCAGGGGGGTAAAAAAACCCTGGTAAAACAAGTATAACAAATGTTGGTAACCACAATTCTACTTTTTTTTTGTTTTGCTCAAGGGAGGGGGGGGATGTTGATTACAATATATATTTATTTTTAGTGCTCACTAAATTGCATGCGACCCCCTCGAAGCAGTTCCCCAAAGATGACAGCCCTGTTTTGGTACGTTGAGTTGAAATAACGCTCAGCAAGATTTTCAAATTTCCGGTCCCCCCCCCCCCCCTATTGGAAAATCCTGAATCCGCGCTTACCCTATATATTATATTTTTTGATTTATACTATAAATGTGTTTGGAAGGGAATCCAAACCATAAATACTACACTGTTTGATATATTGTTGTGCTTATTTGATACTGTACTTGATACTATAATTATGATTCATGTGCAACAAACACCGTATACAAATATTTGAGTTAATTGTGTGCGTATTTGGTACAATATTCGATACAATGATTAGGTTACATACACAATATACAATAAAATGTTTGCGATATCCTACTCTTTATTAGAAGGTAATATAGACGCATATGTGCGTAGGAGATCAGGAATTCATGCTATATCATCCTTACCTCATCCGTTACCACTAACCTGCTTTATGACAGGTTCAAGAATGGCCTCTATGTTGTTTAGAAGATGGACGGAGAGAGAAATATATTTTAGACGAAACATGTTCTCTCCGTACATAATATTTCATTTTTTGCAAGTAAAGCTATTGAACCATTGCATGAACGCAATAACAAGATTGTAAAAGTATTATTAAAAAGAGCCCTCCACACGATAAAGGGTAATATATAAAGAAGTTGGGACGTGATGTTATTAATATCAAATGGGATCGGTTTGTTTTTATGAAAAAAAACGATGGCAAAAGAAAAAACGATTGAAATTATGTTAATCTTACGTAATATATCATTATAATACGTAATATCTCAGCTGTGCGTGTTTCTTTTAAAAACCATTATCCGGTTAATGGCCGATAAGGGATAAATTTTGCCTAATAGAAACTGACTAAACATATTGAATAAATTGAATTGAATTGACCTTCTTCGCTATTATCCGGATAACGGCCTTGAGAGCTGTGACGCGTCCACGGGCAAAGTTATCCTTCTTTTAGAAGGATAATGCAGGGGAAGCTAACCGGATAACGTAAGTTGAAACTCACGCCGTTTCGATTGAGTGCATATAACGGAGAGAAACTGAAAATCGGAGTGATCACGTGATCGGAATATTTTACCTCGGCACTAAAATCGCAGGTTGACCTAGCAGTCCCACAAAACTTCGCGGTGACCTTAACCAAAGTTCGATGTACTTTAATCCACGGACTTTTAACCCGCTAAATCGGAACAGTGTATTTATCCGGATAATACGCGTAGATAGAAACCGCCCTTCCCTGGCATTATACGCTCTTTTCTGGTAAACATAATTAACCGGATAAATTCTGTTTAACTAATAAAAACACGCTGAATGTCATGATCGCACATTTAAATAGGTCATGCACAAGGCTATTGAAATTACCTTAGGTTGATTTCTCAAAAGTAGTTGCGATTGTGTAAAATGTTGATTTAAACAAATAAATTCATATTTTATCTGGTGGTAAGTAAAGACTATAACATTTGCATTAAGCAAGGGAAAACCTAATGTTCTTCGATAAGATTAGATTTTCATATACCGCATATAAAACAGAAATATATAAATAATGACACATAATAACACGACTTAACAATTTTGGAAGGATCGCCCTGCTCAGCTTACAGCACAGTTGTGCAACCGAGGGGTCCCAATGCGCTTAGGCACCTCGTTGGATCGGTGTATTGAGCGCTATATAAGAAAACGGATTATTATTATTAATAAACAAACAAACACATGAGAGAAAATAACGTGTAACAGATCATTATTTTACCACAAACCAACATTGCTCACTCTTTAAACTTGTTCTCATCCAATTAGCAGCCCCCAGTACATGTCTCAACTTGTGAGTCACAGTGTGCTATACCTCTATTTTTCAACGGGAAAAACATTTTCGACGTGGGTTCATTTATTGCCGTTAGGATAGCTTTTTTACATTACATTTGCCATTGGCCAGCCTCCCACAGTATTGGGATTCTTGTATGGCAGTACATACCGTTTTCTATTTCATTGCGTTAATACATTTAATGTTCAATGGCTGATGACTATTGTTGTGACAAAATCGATGACCGATAGACAAAACAGACCTGATCTTCAGTTGTTAAACAGGTAAACGGTCATCACCATGGGAAACACTACTTTTAATTAATATCCCTAGAATCAATAAAATGAACGTGATATAATTGTCTCAACAGACTCAAAGTTCTCGAGGAAGCAAGCATCTATACGGTTAATTTTTTTCTTCTAGATTAATATCTCATTGTTTGAACAAATGAAAAGAATAGTTTGGTAGATACTTTTCCGTAGAGGGCGACAAATTCCATCTATTCCTCTGCCACATGAAGTCACGAGTTGGCGTGGGGTCCAGGGGGCGGAGCCCCCGAAAGCTCAGGGGTTTTATACATTAAATTACCGTCAGATGAGCATATTTTGATACCTTATTTGTGACACTGACAGGTCACGAATTGGTGTGGGGTCCAGGGGGCGGAGCTCCCAGAAGCTCACGGGGTATTGGTAATAAATTACGGTCAGATGTGCATATTTCCATACATTATTTGTGATACTGGCAGGACAAATATTGGTGTGGGATCCAGGAAGCAAGGGCCTTTTGCCCCCCCCCCCCCAAAAAAAAAAACAACAACAACAAAAAACAAACAAACAAAATAAAAAAAACTACAACTTGTTTGCGGGAAAATTGCAACTGATATCCCCCTTTTTTGTCGTCTTCCTCTTTTTCCCTTCCCTTTATCTCCTCTTTTCTTTTTTCTTTCCCTTTCCTTCCTTCTCAATTATTTGCTGATTGGGGGGAGGAGGGGGGGGGGGGGGTAACAGCCCGAAGGCAAGGCCCTTTCGTCCTCCGATCTCCTTCTTTTACCCCTTTTCTTTCTTCTTCCTCTTCTTTCTTTCCCTTTCTCTCCTCTTTCCCTTCTCTCTCTTTTTGGCGGGGGGAGGGGGGGGGGGGGCAAGGCCCGCTCGCCCCCTGGATTCGCGCCTGTCTTCCCATGCCTCTAGGAGTTTCTTCCAATGTGTCTGTTTTATCGTTATTTATTATACATATTAAACAGAAATTAATCACAGCTCACTTGTACACAAGTAGTCTTTAAACAGGGAGGTCTCGGGTTCAAAACCAAGTCGAGGCGCTGTGCACTTTGGTAAGGTACTAATCCTTTTAGTCCTTATTACCAGGTTCGTTGGAGAAGACGCTCCTGCAGTTGCTCACTTTAATACACATGCTCTCTTAGCAGTCATGTAAAAACAAAACATCGATCAACCCATCAATTAATGTTAGGCATCTTTCTTTTAATTCATTTGTATTCATTTATTTACTTATTTATTTATTTATAGTGTTCCGCTAGAATCCCTTCTCTGTCGGACAATGCACACTCATGAATATCAACAGCTACGAATAACTGAAATCCTGTCTTACTCCATTTAAGTTATAATGAATCGGGCTCCTGATCAGTGGCGGATCTTGGGGGTGCAAATTTTTTTAATTTTCGAGGACCAAAAAAAAAAAAAAAATGTGCTCACCCCCCCCCCCCCCCCCCCCCCCCCCCCCCCCCCCCCCCCCCCCCCACTGAGCGACTTTTTGGCCGGCGCGATTTTCAAATTTTAGGGAGCAAAAAAAAAAAAAAATGGGCCCCCTCCCCTAAGAAATCCTGGATCCGCGCCTGCTCTTGATTATGATGTCATAAAGAAAACGAGAAACCTGTTTTGTGATGTCATAAAAGGTTGCGTGTCCATTGTTTTAGACGCCGGTGCGTGATGATGTCACATGTCATGGTATTTATGGTCGCTTGAAATCCACGCATTATTCAAATTGCTCACTTCTTCAAATATCGTTGTGTGTGTGTCTAGCATGCAGCTAATTAACATGTAGGCCTGCATGTGCGTCGGATATAGTGTAAACGTTGAACAAGGACATCTAACGTTGGATTGACAATTAATTAGACCAAAGTTAGACCTCGATGCTGTGATGGAAAATGGAACCTGAATTTCGGAATCACTCAGTAACCAGTTTGAGGGCCCGTCCGTTGAATGGCTGAGAGCCCTTTCTTCAGTCCTAAATTAGTAAAACCTGGATAATTGCGGTGAAACGCACAATCGAAAATCGATTGAACTTATTTCGTGGTAACATAGTTACGGTTAGCCCAGACTTGGTTAGCCTCTTCATCGGTACAGCTGAAGTCAAACTGTTCATTGTGGTCTCAAAACATGGTTCGAATCCAAGGTAAGAAATGTTCTCGATTTCATTGGGTGTCTCATGCCCTTGACGGACGCAGTAAAATTACGACTAGAATCGAGGTCTAGATCTAACAAAGACAGCTATAATTGCTGTGGAAAGTATTCATTGCATCCGGGGGAGAAAAGATAATGATGTATAGTTGAAGTCTGTGTGGTTTTAATAGGTCTAGGCCTAGTAGATGTATCATGCCCTTGACGGACGTAGTTCAAGTAGGTCTAGGCCTACTAGATTGCTTATCAATATGAACGTGCCGGACAAAGAAAGCGGACAAAATATCCAGTTCCTCATTCTACCCTCAACAATTGCTATGGTAGACAAAGGTACATCCCTTCACTGGTATTATGTAAAAATGTGTAGAAAACAGGTGTCACATGCATATTCACCTGTTTTACAGATTGTTACATAGTAGCAGTGAAGCGATGTTCCTTTGTCTACCACAGAAATTGTTGAGGGTAGAATGAGGAACTGTATACTTTGTCAGCTTTCTTTGTCCGTCATGTTCATAGTTTATGCCCTTGACGGACGCAGTAAAAGTACAACTTGATTCGAAGTGTAGATCTAACAAAGACAGGTAATTGCTGTGGAAAGAGGTTTGCATCCGGGGGGAGAAACTATAATGATGTAAAATTGAAGTTTAAGTAGTTTAAGTAGGTCTAGGCCTACTAAATATATCGTGCCCTTAACGGAATTAGTCATGCCCTTGACGGACGCAGTAAAGGTACAACTAGAATCGAGGGTCTACATCTAACAAAGACGACTAATTGCTGTGGAAAGAGATTACATTATGGCATCAGGGGGAAAAACAGATGCATTTGAAGTTGAAGTTGAGGTAGGCCTAGGCTCACTACAATTTAGTATAATCAACGAGTTATTATAAATTGATTAATATTTGGTAGGTCTATACTCCAGTGATTCTAGCCTACCTCTTCTCGTCCGGTAGGCAGGTTTTAAGAATAACTTTCGTGATCGTCTGTTGTACCACTTTTTTCCTGACCCTCCTGGCATACCGTCTATTAAATCTGACCCGTTTTTTCCCCATTCGTTTTCTGCACAGAGGCATTTTCATGAGAAAGATGATTGGCTTTCTGGCTTGTGAATATCATTCATCAGCAAAGCCAGCGAAGCTTAACACATGCTCTTATAAGTACTTTTTGTCCAAGAAGGGGGGGGGGGGCGCAAGGGCCGGTTTTGCCCCCCCCCCAGATCCGTCATTGCTAGAGTTAACAAATAAACTTTGATTGCGCCACCCCCCCCCCCCCCTTGGGCGAAAAAGTGCTTGTAGAAGCATGCGTTAAAATATGATGGGGCTTGCTTTAATGCCCCCTTTTGACAAAACGACCCCCAGCAAATGCTGATGAACCTTTTTTCTCTTTTGTCAGTAGTTTTTTTTATTGGTGCCCCCCCCCTCCCACTTTTTTGGTAAATCCATGATACGCCCCTGCTCTATTGTAACTATTTGTACACAACTCATGATATATATTGACCTTTATTGTTTTGTTTGTTTTGAAATAAATCAAAGTTTACTTGCAAACTCTAGCATTGGCGGATCCAGGGAGGGGGGGGGGGGGGTAGTACGACGTACAGTTCCCACGATATCAGTGGAAGATTTCAAATAAAATTACTAGCGTGTTAATTACAAACAGCTTAGTGTATCATTTACAAGCGTGTCAATTACAGAACAGAGATTCATAAATGATTGTGGATTTGTAAAGAGTGGACCTTGTAATATACCCCTTTTTCGCGCGACGAAAGCTCACCGCCCTCATGTATTGAATATTCACTAGAAAAAGAGCCAATCACAGAACCTTTTTCATGAAAATGCCTCTGTGTAGAAAGAACGGATGGGAAAAAAGTGAGTCAGATTGAAGTGTGTCAGGTGGGTCAGAAAGAAGTGGTACAGTAAATGGAAACAACATTTTATCTGCGTGACTCGAGTCCAGTTCAACTTCGTGAGTGAGTAAACGACGAGGTGTACACGACCTTTTGTATTATGCTTAATCACTATCCATGTATTGTTTTTATCAAAATCAAGGTTTTGACCTAGATCTAGAAGAACTCAAGTAAAGTTTACCCAAACAATGTTACATGTAATGTCAGATAGATGTTTTAAATGTGATTTGAATAGCCTCATTCGGGGGCCCGTTCGTGTGGACGGAAATTTGGGGGTTGCGCGATCAGTAGAGAAACCGCGCTATGTGTTGGATAAAAACAAAGAACGGACTGAATCTGGACTAAGTACAGGTATGAAGTAGACCTAGAATCTAGTTGGGACTGAAACTATCTTGCTTTGCCTTGGAGATCTTTGACAAAAATGAAAGTTGTCAACTAGTACTGTTAGATCTAGCTTAGAGAAGTTAGACCTAGAAATAGTAGGGTACTCGTGTTTCAATGCCAGGACCATTCAGGACACAAATTTCGCTTTCTGACTCCGCCGGTTCCACTTTTCATTTCCCCGTTGTCACGAGGCTGGTATAGGTCTTTCCAAATTTTAAAGATACCTTGTCCCTTTTGCAGCCAACATCAAATTCTGTAGAACTTTGCAGGAATTATCAATATGCCATGCATGTCCTATCTGTGAAATGTACACGTTAGCAATGTCCTAATATTCAAATTATGCAAGGAAACCCGTAACTTGCTAGCCTTCACTGTCAGACACTATTGAGTGACTGACTGTTTTTTTTTCTTCTTTGGTAATAACGTACATTTAATGAGCTGTAAAGGGTACATGAGCATTTGTCTACATCGATAACCCACTTCTTGTAATGGCCAAAATTAAACTGATTGAATCTTTGCGCAGCACAAAACACGAAACGTACAAAACGTACGTAGTCTGAAAATCAGACTATTACTTTCTGACTTGGTAGCACTTAAGTCGATTCGACAACTAATAGTCGTTATTTTCCTACTTAAAGACATTTTAAAGCCCCCCCCTTTTTTTAGGGAAGTTCTTAATTAATATTATCTTTCAAATGCCGTTGGAATTTAACCTTTTCATTTTGGGGCCTGCAAATGGGACATAGTACCTTTAAGTCCCTATAGACGGCCTATTATGGTCAATGCTGAGATTCGTGGTCTGCACTGTGGTCATGGCTGTCATCACACAGTTCGTGCGTTGTACACACAAAAAATGTTATCATGACAATGACGATGACGATGGCAACGACAATTATGTGTATGTGTGTGTATGTGTGCGTGTGTGTGTGTTTGCGTCTCCTAACTTTGTAATTCATTATATTAGCTTATGCTTTTTTCCCAAAAGATTTAATGATTTACTGTATTTAACCAATATAAAAAGCTTTTTATATACGCTTATATGATGACGCTACTCATGCAATTCTAGACTGTTCTAGATGCCTAAAAGGCCGTGTAGCTTGGCAAATACTGGTTAACGCCATCTGCGTCTTCTTTTGAACAACTGATCGTAAACGAATGGACTTGATTAACGGCAGTCAGCGACTTAAGCTCTACATGGTCAGCGTTCGCGAAACAGACCGAAGTTCTCTCCACATTTCGTTTTCGCGTATGTTGCAGGCACGTAATTGCTGCGGTCGCGTCGTTCGTCAGTGTCGCCCGTAGTCGAATTATAGCCGATTGGCCCCGAGTCAGGCCACGGAAAAGACACGTAGTCTCGTCAGTTTACACTCCCTTTAACTGATATAGTTCACTCATTTGTTTATATATATATATATATATATATGTATTATATGGGCTCCAAATGCTGTCAGTGATTGACAAAGAAGTTTGTGTCCTTAAACTTTTTGAACTAATAATAATTATAATCTGTAATGTCTTCTTTAATAAGAAGAGAAAATTTGAATCCAAGGCGATCGGAAAAGATTGATGGTCGTGTAAATCGATGAAAAATGAAAAAAAAATCAAGAATATGCATAATGTTATACGTCATTTTAGAAAATATAACCACTGATATATCTCCATATCACAAAGCATATCAATCAAAAATATGCAAATGTTGGGAATACAGTTTAGGTGCGATCCTATCTCCAAGCATTTTGCTGCCCACTGTAATATCAGACAGCGTTGGAAATGTAAAAACGGCTCACGTTACCCGTTAAAGTAACACGGAGAGACGGTAAGTAGGTCAGATGCCTCGGCTGCCAGTCAATGAGCATCAGGGTGCAAAGAATTGAACAGTTTGTGTTGAATGTTCCATGGGGAAGTATGGTAGTCGAGTGGTTTAAGGCCTTGGCTTTATATGCAATGGTCATGGGTTCGATCCCCGACATGTCCCTAGATGAGGCATTAAACTAAATATGCCACTCCAAACCCAGGAGGGAATTGGACCTGGTAGGACGACGAACACCTTTGTATTAATAATCGCCATTTGCCCTCACGGTGACCATAAGGTAGGGATACTCCCCGGGAGTGGACATGGTGCACATTGTGTGTAAATTAATCCGTGGATGGGGAAAATATCTGTTAAGTGCTTAGAGAGGGTATTTCGTATTAAGCGCTATATAATTGTGGATTTATTATTAACATTTTCTTGAAAATTATTATTATTGGTAAATAATTGTTAATTATTGACACCAGTATTAAGCGCCTTATGAATATTGTTTATTATTATTATTATTATTATTATTATTATCATTAAATTGGTAGCAGGGTAGTTGCGCATTGGTGGAAATCCCTACGCCCTCATATTACTCAACTTTTTCTACTAGAAAATTCATGTTCGTAGAGTGGAAAACCACAAAGCATGCATAGCGCTTTCAGACATTTAATTTCAAACGTTAGATTTGCTTTTTAAACTGAGGATCCTAACATGCGATTTGCTTTCTACCCTTAGATAAGGTCTTGAGTAATATTGACAACAATAAATATTTGAAGAGTTAGGGCAGTTAATTACCACCCCCACCCCCCCCCCTTAATCTAGGTAGGAGAAACGATCACGTAACTTTCCGTAAGCCAATAATATTCCAGGCAATAAGGTAATTAAAGTTTCAGCTATTTTAGTCCAAACCCAGGACATAAAGATCTTGTTTTCGAAGTACTTGACCGCACCCTACAAATATTCACATCACCGAAAACGGTCTTTTCTTTTCCTTTAAAAAAAACTGTTTTTAGAAAAATGGGTTTCAGTGACTTTGTTTACATGAAAACACATCAAAATACCAGGATAAAAATAGTAACGTAAGAACTTGTTTTTACCCTCGTATGGACACATGATACAACACCCTGTTTATTTTCTTCCCATGTTTGTTTGTTGACAGATATTCCTTTTTCAAGGAAACGGAAATAACCTGGGACAGATGATAGTCTGTTGATTCAAGTAACAGCCATTTATTTTTATTCTGATATTTCCCCTTCTTTTGCTTCTTCATCTTCTTTTTCTTCTGTGTAGGTCAATGTTATTTTGACACTCCTCATAATAAGAATGTACAAAATAATCAGTGATGAGACAGCTAAGGTATCATGTTTACTTGATTCTTAATCCGAGGGTTGAGGGATCGAATTTCCGCACGGCACTAATGGCCTTTGACAAGACATTACGTAACTCTTCACCAAGGTGTAAATACTTACCTGGAATTGCACCGATTGCACGGCCCTACGGAAGAACAGCATCAATATTTTCACTTTAATTCTCAGTTTTATCTTCATTTCATTACTATTAATATTAGCATTGGTTTTATTAAAAATTATAACAACTTTATATGAGTATTAATATAACCTTCAGTAGAACTAAACCTTCTATTTAATACATCTTGGACGCAATAAGGGTGCATCGCTCTGATGAAAAAAGGTGCAAAATCCTTGTAGTACAAACACCACCTTCTGTAGATGATAACTAGTTATATAATATGTCAGTTCTCATTCTTGCTACCGAAAGTAGAACGTTCTTTCGCGGGGGCGTTTTCCGAAGCAAACAAATACTCTTCACACCACTGTCTCTCTACTCTCTTTCAAATTCTAAAATCTAAAATTTAGATTACAAATGCCATATAGAATGATACCGTTTTGAAGAACTATCTCTAGAAATGATGGAGAAAAAGAAGATGAACTTGCTTCGGGCATTCAGGGATACATATCAAACGCTTGTAATTATGACATGGCCAAGGTTTCATATCTATCATTTCCCTTTGTTCTTTGATGATTGAAATTCTTTGCATAATCTCAAATCTCACTTCTTATGTTAACAACGGATAGATCGAAATCGTCACTAGACCCAAACTAAGTAAATGGACACATGGCAATCTGTCTTTGTATGACACCTGCGGATGCCATTCAATCAGACTCGATAACCAAATATTAACCCCGCCCTTTCAATCACCAAGCTACTAGCCACATTTTCATAACTAACTATATCAGGAGAAAAAAGACAGAACGAGAGATAAAGTTGAAGGCTGCTCTGCTTACAAGATGTTTACCATAACCTAAAGATATAGTATAAAAGTGGCACAAATGGAGCCCACTCTCCCATTTGTTTGTTATCTTTGGTTTCTATCAGACCTATTGTTTGCTTTGTATGTGTCCTCTTGCTTAACATCGGTGCAGATGGTATTGACGCCTCAGATGGGCCATACGCGCTACATCTTAATGGCTTTTTCATTGGCCACTGGTGAGTTAGCTTTAATACCTATATTTGTATTATTGAAAACAAGTTGATTGGTATTACGTAAGTGGAAGTGTCATGGTGTAGTGGTTCAGACTCTCGTCCTTCAATCTTAAGGTCGTGAGTTCGAATCCCTCTCCAGGACGTTAATGTCCTTCAGCAAGAAATTCATCCGCATTGTGATGCACTCCACCCAGGTGAAGAAAATGGGGATCTGGTAGGAATTTATTTCTTCAAACGCAGAGCTCATAACAGCTGCTCTGCTAAAGCCATGGTAATTATGCGGCATTTTTATAGAGCGCTTAGAGAACTCTGATAAAGTAAGTGTTAGACGCTATATAACCACATATAAGTATTGTTACGTAATCCAAGAGTATCAATAAATGACCACATATTATACCTTTTTGCCCTGAACTCATTAGATATGTGCTGTCCGATTTCGAATTTCTATTCCTTTCTGCGTTCTACTTGTTTACTCTGACCACGCTGATGAGTGCAAAACAATAAGCTTTTATTAACTAATATGTTCTTGTTATTGTATATAGAGAGATACGCTTTAAAGTGACTCGGTAACATTGTGGAAGGTTGATAAAAAAATTGCTTAATTTTTGTATAAAATGTTACTTACTATATTCCTTCTACTATACTAACCCTCTGACATGCAAAAAAATCCTGAACAAATTCTCAAACCACAAAGATATCTATGGTTTTCTTTGAAGGCGTCGATGTGAGGCACCCTCTAACAGTAATTAACAGTAAATTCTCCCAACCATTTTTGAATTTTCCCAACCGTTTTTCCATGAGAAAAATACATAAAACAGGCTATAAAAATCTGTCAACACTTAACTGTCTAGAATGGAATGTAGAGCCATTTTATTGCTTTGTGACGATTTACATTCTCCTAAAATGTAATTAAATTGTCCTTGTCTTGATGCTGAACAGGCTTTGACAAGTAGCAGAATAGAAGTAGAATAATATAGTTGGGAGAATTAAGGAATCGATCAGATCAGTTTTTCCCAATGTGTACCATGAATAATGATCCGTTTTCACTCGAATTTTCAGGTTATCTTTAATTGTACATCTAGCATTGAAGTCACTACCTTAGCACCACTATCTCTCATCTGAACAATGTTACAAAGTCCCTTTAATCACATCATATAATTCACCACATAGGAGAAATATATATCTGCTCTCCGATACAAGAATGTGTATGTTCTATGTTTCTTTTAGTAAATCTCAGCTTTTGCTCGTCTATCAGTTGGATGCAATGATCAGATATTCTTAATATAAGATATTAGCGGTAATGCATGATACAAAATGTATTGGACAAATGTACAACTTCAGTTTTGCAGAACAGGTATTACATTTCTTAAAGGAATGCAGCAAAAGCATATCCTTTGTTGTGTGAGGAAACATGATTGTGGATCGTTTAAATAAGATTCTGATGTTATTTTAAATATAAGCTTTCCTTTTGTATTTGTTTAATGCTCATTCAAGTTCAACCGATGTATCCACACTATTTGCAATCTTTAATGGCCGTCAAATTTTGAATTGTGACATATTGAAACCTACCGCTAAAGTCGCAGCTATGTTCAAATAATAATCTATAACATAATAATAATAAATATAATAATAATATGATATAATATAATATAATAATAATAATATAATAATATAATAATATAATAATAATAATATAATAATATAATATAATAATAATAATAACGTTTTATTTACCCAGGGTAGCCACTTCAGTTATGAAACTGTTCTCCCAGCGGGCCCTGCATAACATAATATGTTATTACTGCCCTTCTCCAATCTAATATGCTGAACGCCTGCCTAGCTAGAAGGCAGAAGGTCCCATTGTTATGAGTCTTTGGTATGACTCGGCCGGGGTTCGAACCCACGACCTCCCGTTCATGAAGCGGGCGCTCTATCCACTGAGCCATCATGTCCGGTCTGTTTAAATTTAACTATGATAATGGAAAGCTCAAAGGAATTGAAGGAGCATTAACAAATAACTATCTTTATATTTTGTTCCATAATCTTGCAATTAGGAATTGCAATCCACGTTATCTATCTGTTTTTTTTAAATAAGGAATGAACATAATAAAACAAAAATGAATAGAAAGTCCATAATGAATAATTTTGACGAATTGGTTTACATTATTCATGATGAAGATAATGATTTCTAGCTCACTAAAGATATTAAGATACATATTTTGATTATGCAGAACGCATTAGCGCAGATGACGCAAGGATTATCTACTTTCGTATAGTAGCAGAAATAAATGTGCTAGCTGAGAATCACTGTCTTCGTTTGTGTGATCAAATCTTACCTTGTTTTGAAGTAATCTTCCCTTTTCTCGACACCTGCTCCCACTCCCCCACATCATTTCTAGCAGGTTTAACATGTTTCAAACATAATAACAACAAATATTAAATCAAACGTAAAACGTAATATTTGATAGGATCTAATTTAACAGCAGGTAAACAAACACAAAATCAGATAATATTTAATTTGTTAAGTTGAGCAATTTTGGTTAAATGCTCCCCAACATGCCTATACCCCGCACATCTGATAAATGTTAAATTTTGTATCCCTAACAATATTTGTCATGAGGGACTTTTATGGAAGACTACACAAGGACAACAACATAATTATCATGAATCATGTCTCGCTAGTAAATGAAAATAATCTTTCTTTCAAAAGCAGAATTTTTATAATTCTTTTTTTTTGTTGGTTAATTTGATACTCTGTATCTTTGTTTTGTTTTGCTTAAAACTCTAATTGTTCCCGTTTATTATCTTGTTTAGTCACTACATACCTGTTATGGTATCCTTTTAAAATATTCATTTATATAGTTCTCAGAACACCAGCATTAGCCTCCTACGAAACCCGTCTTCGATTTTTAAAGGTAAGTCAATTTTTTTTTTTAAATCTGCCTCTTTTATTTAATTAATCTAAAATGTGTGTTTCGTGAGTAATAGCGTAATTTAATAAAGATTTCGAAATTGTAGAAGAATTGCACAGAAGGTTTGCAAACTCAATAAAAAGGAAAAATTAAAAAAGGATTTCAAAATTGCAGAAGAGTTGCACAGAAGGTTTTTCAAATTCAATAAAAGGCAACATTTGTAAAATAGTGAGCACAAGAATGATCAATATATTCCAACATATTTCTACTTCTTGGACGAATTTTCAATATCACTGTGGCGACAATTGTTGGCATAACTTCCTTTCCACCATTACATATCGGATTTTAATCAGAGTTTCATTATATAATAATTGTATTGCTAGTCCAAACCCATTAATGATTAATTTTCCCCCACAATTTACTTCATACTTTTTCTAAATAAGTTTTGCTTAAGAAAAATTGCTGACAAAATTCAGATTGAGTAACAACAAAAAAGATATTTGTAAGTGTTACGAAAGAATATTAACGTGGATATTTTTTTTCTTTTTTGCAATACCAAGGAACTAGGGTTTCGTTGAATAAACCAGATGATGCATGTTTTCATTACTTTATGATAGGACCTAGCAGCCTTTGTTGAGCCTGCTTATAATGCATCCTATGATATATAGATGCATACATCCTTAACTCGTGCACGGATACATCGCATGATGAACTCATTCGCATCTTGATCGGAGCTACTTTTTTATGTTTCTTCGAAACTGATCTTACTTTCATGGAATTTTTCATAAGAGTAGTTTCTTATCTCAATAATCATATAGTTTCCTATAAACTCATTGTTTGATGGAAATGCCTTATTCCCTTTCTCATCATTCAATAGAATATTATACTAGGTCATATACTAGGATGAGGTAAAGATAGCAATGAGCATTAAATACAATTTCAATTTTATTGTCATATTTTCTCTAATATCCATGAAACCAGCGTATTGAAGGCGAAGCTATTTCGAACCCCTTACAAAGTCTATTCGGACTCTCCGAATCGCAAATTCACGATGAGCTCAATGCCAGTAATCACGAGATCAGAGCAACTCTTCCACAACCTTTCCACGACATTCTCGACATCCCACCCGAAGAGCGCCACCTACCGGATGGAATGACTATCTATGACATCTTAGAGATGCCGGCAATGAGTGAAGCTAACCTGAGACGTATTGCGTTTTCCCGGGTCATGCCAACTCATATTCCGAACATCAGTGAAGAGAATATAATTGAGGTGACGGAAGAGGAACGTTTTCTCAAAGTCATTAAGGTACGTTATAATGGAGTACACGCTCGTCAATTTGGGAAATAATTTGTTAAAAGAAAATGATCGTCTATTGAGGGCACGAAGGTCGTTAACACGTACTCGATCAGAAAGACTTTCACAAATCAATTTCATATATTGTTGTCATGGTCGTACACTTAAATAAGGATGCACAAAGCTACTGATATTGCCTTTGATTTTACAGAAGGCGATTAGTGTTTCGGTTATTACGTCATTTGATTTACGTTCTTTGATTATGGCAGAAGCAAAAATAAAGTCATTGAATTTGTCTGACAAGGGTGTCTTCCAACTGACTACCAAGTTCGTTACTATGTTTCTGGCATAATTAAGTGAAGTCAATTAAATGACCTAACCGAAATTCGATTCGCTCCTAATATTCTGTGCAATTTTGTTCATATCTTTTTAAATACTACTAATAAGTTAATGTTTACACAGGGAAGCCTCGTGAGCTTCACTGTTCTTTTTTCTTAGAGCCTTGCAATTATTGTTACCCCAGCAGTTGCAAGGTACTCATTTACACGTGGGTGGAGATTAGCAAATTAATAACTGATGTATATGGATAATTGTCTGGCTTGTCAAAGGACACGAGTGCCGGGCAGGGATCTGAACCCTTAATCTTTGGATTGAGAGTCAATCGAATGAACCAATATACCACGACAATTTTCATACAGATGCCTTTCTGCTTGTCAGCAGAGAATATAATTAGAGATGAGGGTGTTGGTGTAATGGGCTTGTGTTTATTAGCCAAAAACGTCAATTTGTCTGGTTCGTGTTTACAATAAACGCCTTAATAGACGATTTCAATAGGTATTTAATGGTCAGGGTAACGATTCTTTGATGCCTTTTCTTAGGTAATCACTTACGATGATCCATATTATTACATGGGTGACATCCAACCTTTCGGTGTCCGAAAAAAAAATGTCCTTCACTGGGAAGAGTGCTTGATAAATTTGAAATCACTTTCTAATTCGCCTGTACTACTTTTAACCCAAGTTATGATATTATATTAGCTTACTTTCAATAATAATAATTTGTTATTAGTCATTTCATGAAATTATTTTAACAATATGGTTCTTTATTGATAGATACAATTTATATTCCCTCATTGAGAGCAATCTCTACGGCTCTTTAGATTGATCAATAGAATTCTGAGAAGATGTCAAGTCTATATATCAAGAACAGATCATAATTACTGTCACCATCATTATTTAATGAAAAGGCGTTATCAAAATTTACTCACAGTGTTTGGGCAACAGTGGATTTGAGATGACCTCAGAACCATGAAAAATTACAGAGGATCCGAACGTCCAAGAGCGTTCATCGTAAGATCATTGATTGTTCCTCTTTTTGTGAAGATGCGACTGAAATCAACCTGTTAAAGGTTTTTCGTGCGTCGTAGGACAAGCCATAATAGGAACTTTTAGATTTGCGTGGACTGATACGTGTGACGTCTATTCAAGGCAGTGCATTAAAAGGACGTCGATCGTAACAATCCCCATTCTCTACGTGCGAATCTGAAAGTCCCTAATGTTTATCCTAAGTAGCAACAGTTAATGTATGCAATTTGCATTCCGGCTATTGAAACTAGTTTATTTGTAACAGGTGAATACACAAATTGTTACATGGCACTTAAAGTGACTCGGTAACATTTTCGAAGGTTGATGAAAAAATTGTGTAATTTGTGTATGAAATGTTATTTATTATATTCCTTCTACTGTACTAACCCTTTAACAAGCAAAACACCTTCTAACAGTGATTAACAGTAAATTCTCCAAACCATTTTTGAATTTTCCCAACCGTTTTCCCTTGAAAATGAGTAATAGTAAAACAGATTATAACAAATCTGTCAACACTTAAATGTCTGGAAGGGTATATTGGTATATATAATGGTATATAGAGCCGATTCCTTGTTTTGTGACGATTTACACTCACCTAAAATGTAATTAAATTGTAATAATATAGTTGGGAGATTTAAGGAATCGATCAGATCAGTTTTCTCCAATTTTTATCGTTAATAATGGTTCGTTTTCACTCAAACTTTCGGGATATCTTTAATTGTACATCATGCTTTGAGGTCACTACCTTAGCACCACTTTCTCTCATCTGAACAATGTTACTAAGTCCCTTTAATGAGTTATGCATTAAATTGGATCACATTACGAAAATGGTCTATTCACCATTATTTCTTACTGTTTTGTAATTTCGTCTGGCTCATTTTCTTTTCCTGCATTTTCCCAGCGACAAGAGAGCGATTACGTTAGAGCTTGTGCAGCCAGCAGCGGCTGGGTCCAGGTCAACGACGGCATCACGGTGGAGAATGAATTCGTGGAGGTCAGCCGGGGACAGTTCTTCTTTCAAACCACGTGTTTGCACAATGGCGGCGCCTGCTACGGGTACCCCACGCCTTCGACCGCTACGGCAGATCGCCTCTCCAAGTGCACCACCCTCAAGTCCTGGGTCATAGCCTGGGCAAAGGTCAGAGGGGACACCGAGTTCGGATGGAGGCATATTGCGCTTGCTACCTGTTGCGCATGCGCAGTCAAAGGCAAGCCCGGAGACGGCATGACCGAAGAAGCGTCCGATGGGGCTTAGAGATTTCCTTTGGAACAATTTCATTTGTTTATGATGTTATGGAATTTTTTTAAAAATACAGTTGGAGTTGTTATATCTAGTTTGGAATATATCTTTATATATCTTGCATGGATAATCGGCTTATGCTAGAAGTGGTCATATATTTATTGAAATGCATTAATTTACTGTCTGTTGTTCATGTTCATGACTCTGAATTCGGTAGACCAGAGCCATCTATATACATGGGTCACAACATGGCGTATATTCTTTTGTTTTGTGCTTGCCCAACAAAGCAGTAGTCGCTATGTTGTGTCCAACCCCAACCGGGTTGGCCAAGCTCTGTGTATAGATGGCTCTTCGGTAGAAAGAAACACACTGCCCTCTACGAAAGTTTTACGTCATCACCGCTTTTATCAAGCAGAATAATACATGTATATTCGCCTGTTTGCATGAAGCGTTACTAATGCCAGTATAATAGCTTAACTGAAGCTCACTATTACCATTATAATTCATGAATATGCATGGTTGCTAATTTTCTCTGATGTATTTAGACAAAACTCTATCTTGCTCATTCAGTATTTCCTTCCTAGGTAATTTTCAACGACGTGGGGTTTAGGGTAATTACCATTAACAGCAGCAGCAGTAGCAGTACTAGTGGTAGTGGTAGTTTTGGAAGTGATAGTGGTAGTGGCAGTGGCAGTGGTAGTGGTATTATTATAAGTAGTAGCAGTACAATTGCTAATGATAACTAGAAATAAATTATTGTCAGTTATATAATATTATACTAATAGGCGCTGTTCAATGTTATCATTATTCAGAATGTAGCAGAGCTATTCTTAAAAGGTGCTCAGGCATTCTCCCCTTACGGATACCCATGGGTTGAGAGTGGCAAATGTAAATTAATATCTGTCAACATGATGTTGGTCCCCAGGTATAGATGCGAATCTGATACCTTAGGATCAATAGTCCAAGAGACCACGGCGTCTCTGATGATTTATAATTTGTGTGCTTACTATAAATTTTGGTAAATAATTTTTTTAGTCAGACAATGGTGCGCTTAGAGACACCCGTATTAAGCGACTAATACATGTTGTGTATTATTATTATTACATTAACAGATTCAAGGACACCTATCTAAAGCATTGGTTCTCATGGGAAAGTTACCGGGTATGAATAACATGTCCTATGTAATGAACTGCACTTTGCAACACTTGCTCCATAAGCAAAATTCATGATCATAAAATCCCCTTGACGCGAATACTCTCAAAGACACTGAAGGTATTTTTTCCGTGGCACAGCCTATTTGCTGCTTACGAGATTTTGTACATCAATTAATGGAAACCGAATGTTTTCCTTTGTACATTTAAAAATGGCTGACACTATCTTTAAGGTGCAAACATTTTGAATACTATTTTGTTTCCGCATGTGTATTTGTAACATTTTTTTCTCTCACAAATCAATTAAAGTTTAAATTTAACGTTTATCAATAATTCCCCATTAGCAATTCGTCTTTTAGTAAATCATTTTTTTAATTTATTTATTTGTGTATTGATTATTTCATGTAATCATGTATTTTTATCAATTAATTGATTAATTTGTTTATTCATTGATCAATTTAAATTCATTTGTTAAATTAATTGGTTTTATGATATATTTTTTTTCTTCTTCACATTAATCAATTTTGTTTTAGGCCCTTTAGTTATTTATTTTGGATGTGTCTATTTACTTTGGGTTTATATCATTAGAACGCTGAAATCCCCCCTCCGTTGATACCTTAATCATAAATCAAGAAATGTGAATTATGTTGTAACCAAGGTAATTGTGTCTTAATTCCTTATATTCAAGGGTGCACTGAGAGCTGCCTCACTTGTCTTGAACTAAATGTTAACCTGGTCAATGTGCCATAAGTACCAATTACCAAAAAAAAAAAATCGAATTACGAATGATCTATATCGAATTAATAAGTACGAGTAGAATCATTTTTACCATATTGTATCAAGAAGGGATAGTGCGTTTATTTGTCCGTTCCCCTCACTGGTCATCTAAAGTTGTTTAAGTAGGGATACGTACTCCAAAGGGAGCCTCGGGGGGGGGGGGGGGGGGGAGCACCCCAAAGTTCATTAGTGGTAGTAATTACACATTTTCTTATTTTTTAAAACCCATAGTTTGGATTAAACAAACATTTGTAGGAATCCCCTGCAGGGAAGGTAGACATAAATTTGTTCAAACGGGGTATTAACCCCCCCCCCCCCTCCCAACATCCATACAATACGGGCAAGTCAAACGTAAATAATCTTTAAATAAAAACAAAACTGTAGACAATGGTTTGAAAATAGTTGTTTCCATTTGAATTAAGGATATCTCTCCAAAATGCCTGATTACTCTCATTTTAATTTTATATTCTGATAGATCATGAATTGTAGATATTATTTCATACTAAAGTATTGGTATTAATTATGGGTAAAACGTTGTAGGAATATTTATTTATGTGAAGTATACCTACATTTGTTTTGGTAGCACCACCCCGAAATGGCCTACTATTCCAATAAATCCTATGTTCCCTGTGGAAAGGGGATTGGAGCTAGGTTCCTTATTGTGAAGCTCCTACTGTCATTGTAATTATGAAAATCCTTCTAATGATTCACCTTATTTTTGTTATACTGACATAATAAGCAAATAAATTCGACTTAATGATCAACATTAAGACTTATGTTTATTTTGCGCTATATAAATATTGTATTATTATTAATTTTAAAACCAGACAACACAATATGGGTAATAATTCAATATACATCAATCCAGGGAAATTTATTTGTAAGTGTATATACATAAAATATATGTGTTCTATATATATATATATATTCATATATACGCATATTTAAATCAAGATATTTAAATCAAACATTACTTGAAATATTACATCATCATACCATATTGTAGAAACAGAAACCAAATAGGTCTATTGTATTCACAAGATTTGAGACTCACATACAACTGCACAATTGTCAATGGTATCATAACATTCTTTTGTTCCTGTTTAACTAGCACATGAATATCTACAACTATAATGGAAGAATGCATGAGCTGTATACCATATCTTTAGCTTTAATATGAAAAGCATGAATCTTTCAATCCGAATAGAGGGGTAACAATGTATCAACAAGATATTGTACAAATATCTATTTAATCATATCGCTTTTTTTTGGGTGTGCATATTCTTTATGAAAACATGTTGAAGAATTTTATGTGCGAAAATTCAAGAAAGTAACTCGTTTAATCAGCACAGTAGAGGTTTTTCTTTTAAAAATATACACTGAGCTTTGTCACTGGAATTACATTTTTAGGCAATTTTTCCCGTGTATGGTATTAGGAATGATAACGTTTTATATTAAGATTAAAATGTAAGCCTCATTGAATAGTTACCGTTCACCATAAATAGAGAGAGGGGGAGGGTTAGACAAGCATTAACATCCAACATTTCTATTATTCCTAAGAGGCTATACCTACACTGAGACAAGCTGTATATTGATTTCGTTTTGTCTTCTCAATAATAGAAAATTAGCACCAGACTGTACAGCCTTAGGCTAAATTGCATATCAAAAGCAAGTAAAACATATTCAAGCTTTTTATTAAGCAAAGACAAACAATGACAGGAAAAAATACCATGTATACCTTCAGTAATCTTTGGCTTCATACATATACGGAAATAAATCAATCAACCTCTTATACCGTAGAATAAAGCCTTATCTTGTTACGTGTTCAGCGTTTTGTGTAATTTTACTCAGACCTATAACTGAAAGCACAAATTTCTACAAGTATAAAATATGTAAACAATTTTTCTCTCTTAAAAATAAACTCGTAAACAATACTGCCATATCTGACATGAGTTCTTGAAATTAAATGTCATGTTTTGCTCAATTTAGTGCGCACCATAAACTTAAAATAAAGAGCACCAAATCAGTATTTTTAAGCTTATTCCCTGTTGCTAAAGAATCTTAAATTTATATTTAATAATGTGAAAAATATAAACACGAATGTTAAGAAAAAGACGACGAAGATGAAATATTAAACAAGAAACACGATTTTTTTTTTATCGAGTATGTAAGAAAGAAATTATGTCTACTAAATCTTATTTAGGCCTACGTATCATCATCATACTTACTACATGTTATGTTTACGTTTATCCTTTTGTGATGAGGCACAATAAATGTGTATATGTCTCTTTAATTGCTGAAAAGATTTTTGGAAGTACAACTCTGAAGCTAATATTATTTGGGCAATGTGTTATTGACCTATGTTTAGGTATCGGTCTTTACTTTATAAAAAGTCACCCAAACTTATAACAAAAACTATTTTGTCTTTACCAATGAGTTAATGTGTATGGTCTATGTTATACAAATTATATACTATCTACATCTAATTTTGGTAAAAGGACGCCTTTTATCGCAAAACTTTCGAGAGTAAAATTCAACTTAAGGGCAATTTAAATATCCAATTTGATATCCTATATAAATCGTGTTCGGACTACGCAAAACATTTTGTAATATTAGCACGTTTCGAGAAAAAAAACGCGATAGACATGGCTTATACAATTTTATTATGTTGATTTTCTCGAAATCAGTTGTGATCGTATTCACTAAGTATTTGTAGATGATTCACTAACAACATTTTCTTACAGGTTCCTCGCTCGATTCAACCATTAAACAATTCATCTTGTCGTCTTGAATGGACGTGCACGCGCTAGTCAGATGCGGGTAATGTCATCCTAATGGGTACCCCATTTATACACCTGGGTGAAGAGAAGCATGGTAGATACAATGCCTTATTAGAACATAAGTGCCTCCTGTGAGAGTGCGTGCGAATTCATCTATCATCCGGGTACTGCGCTAAATATATTAAATACACTGATTTATTGTACCACATGGAAGCCTTATATAGATAATAATAGCCTATATTAAGCTGGGGTATGCAGAGGGTATGGATGAGATAAAGTTAATTGAGTTGTCGCGATTAATGTTTCTTTAGAATGGGACATATGGTTATCTCATCAAGTCGGCTATCAATTAACATAAGAAAAGGGGGACCATGGGAGACCAACGGGTACCACTTATGCATTATTTGCTATATAGAGGGCGCACGTAGCTACAAGTTGTGCAGTCCTGCTTAAAGCTTACATCTAAAATATTCAACAAAGACCCTAACTAACCAGTGCACCTTTCATTCTTGAGTTAAAAAAACACTAAAATCATCATATTTACATAGGGTATGAACAATTTAGTTAACTATATATGATACAAAATATTTAATACAAAAAGTATATTTTCAATGTTACATGATTACACATAATGCAATGATTCATACAGCAATCTTAAGTTTCCATGATCATGGAAATAAAATTAAAGATACTATTGAACACTTGGGAGCGAGGGTAAGGTATCGCCTGAAATACTTAACATGGAATTCACACATGAAATAATTTTCCTACTTACTAACTTATACAAATTCCGTACCGCCGATTAAATAAGACAACGTTTTTTTTGTTTGTTGCTACATATGCTTTTTGTCGTGTACAGACATGTTTAAATAAAATTGTTAAAAAATGAATAAACACACCTTCAATCTGAGGTTGCTGTGAAGGCCCCATGCAGAAAAAATGTAATACGGAATCATTACGTAAATTGAAAACAAATTTGAAATTACACCTTTTCTATACATATTCTGAAATTAACACTGACGTTTAAATACATGAAAGTTCACAATATTTGAATACAAAATACAAGGTTTCTGATGAAAATCGACAATGAGTTCAAGTTTGCTTCATCATTTATGCTTCTATGAAATAAAAATTTAAAAATCTATGACGTGAAATGGACGAATGCTAGTGAGAGTCAGGCATGATAATGGCGCAGCTACAGCAGGAGGGAACTTGAATCCAATCCCAGATGTATTTGGTGTAACCCTTCTGTCTGACAAAGGCCGGAACCCAACTCGTTAGCTCTAAGCAGCTTGTAGTACTGATGAACGATGATCTGTAGAGAGATTTTACAAAGAGGAAGACAAGAAGATAAGATAAAGGAGAAAAGAATAACATCAAGAAGGAATAGAAGAAGAAGAAGAAGACGAAAAAGAAGAAAAGGGAGAAAAAGGAGAAAAGGAAGAAGAAGAATGAGAAGAAGAAATAGAAGAAAAAGAAGAAACGGAAATAAAGGCGGAAGAAGAAGAATGGGAAGAAGAAATAAAGGAACAAGAAAGAGAAAGAGAAATAAGAAGAATTAAAAGAAGAATAAGAAGAAAAATGTGACGAAGAAAAAGAATGAGAGGATACAAAAATGAAGAAGAAGAGAACAGCATTATGTGTTAACAGTGGCGTACGCAGGATTTTTTCAAGGGGGGGGGGGCGGGGGGGGGGGGGGGGGGGGGGGGGGGGGGGGGGGGGGTAAGAGGACATATTTTTTTTTTTTGGTCTCGAAATTTGAAAATTTGACATTTTGCTCCGTTGGTGGGGGGGGGGGGTACGGTCACCTTTCTTAGGTCAGTCGTGGGGGTAATATTTTTTTTTTTTTTAATAATTAAAAAAAAAAAAAAAAAAAAAAAATCCAAAGGGGGGGGGGGGGGTTTAGGTATTTTTTAGGGGGGTTTATACACATAAAAATAGCAAAGGGGGGGGGGGGTTTAACCCCTCAAACACCCCCCCTGCGTACGCGCCTGTGTGTTAACAAAATGTAGAGATGTTATTCAAAACATGAGATTAAGTAAGCTCTGTTGGCAGAAATAAACCCCCAAAGCAATATATTGGGCATTTTACGTGGCGAAATGAAATATGGATTGAGGTTTATACCTTAATATTTTTTAAGTAAAATTGTCACGTTATTACCCAACACATAAAATCAAGATTATATTAAAGATTACTGTCTCTCTTTACATGATGATATTATTTGATATGGTAACATTAACATTTAGAAACTCTACCATCTCAAAATGTCGACATGTTTCATATTAAAATAAAACGTAGGTGTATACCCTTGTCAACGTCCACCTACATCCATGAAAGGGGCGATATGTTGATCCTTCACCAGAATTGCCTTTTAATTAGCTTTCATCTTCTTTTTGAGCTTGTAAGAGATTACGCATTTACATATTGAACACATTGGTATTACGAGATTAAGAACGGGGTTTAAACATACTGCCCCAGTTCCTTTGACTACAATTTAAATTATATATTTCGTTTTTCGAACCCCTGTTGAACCCAGTGGACACTTTTTTTTTTTTTTGGTCTCGAAATTTCAAAATTTGACATTTTTCTTCGTTGGGGGGGGGGGGGGGTAAGGTCACCTTTTTTAGGTTAACCGTGGGTATAAAACCCAAGGGGGGGGGGGCCTACGCAGGGGGGGGGGGGTTTCGGTTTTTTTTAGGGGGGTTTACACACATAAAAATACCAAAGGGGGGGGTTTGAACCCCAACCCCCCCCCCCCCCCCCTGCGTACGCCCCTGTGATCCACAGTCCGGTGACGTATCCACTTGACCACGACATATGTGCATGTAACAATATTAGGCTTTTCTACAGAATCATCTTGGAAAAAGTTTGATTCTTTGCATCCGGCTTACCCGACTTTTCATGAACATGGGTGCATGTTTTCACAACATTGCTTGTAACCCTACAACCCGATCCGACGCGAGGACCCGATGGAACAAGCACAATGTAACAATACTGTAAAATAATCAAAGAAAGGTGAACTTACAAATTGGAATTTCCCATATCACAGGGACCTCCCTTTGATACACATCTTCGGATAAATAACCATGATTTCGGAAAGAGTTCTACAATCGTCTCATTCTGTAGCTTCCCGTGCTCTTCTATGTCCCAATAGTTAACGCTGGCACATGTCTCTTGCCTTTGTCCATTTCGTTTACTCTGTAGAATAGAAGCAGGTAAAACAAAACAGAGTATGTTAATATATACTATTAAACAAATTGTTTCTTTTTATCATCACTTTATTGATAAAATTTACACAACAGACGAGACAGGACAAAACGAAATTAATGGCGGATGCATGCATACAAATGAAATAGTTGACAAAATACAAGACGTAGAATATTAAAAGGCATTTAAAAGAATTAATTTCAAACAAGCTTCCAGATGCCATTACTTTTCTTAATGTTGGAGGCCATGATGTTGCGCTTAGTGAAAATGTTCAGTTCTTAGGGTTAACCATGGTTGAGCATTTATCTTGGAGAAATCATTTAGATGCTGTATGCACAAAGTTGTCCCGTAGTGTAGGTGTCATTTTTAGATTAAAATTTATTTTACCTGAAAAAGTGCCGATAACATTATATAATAGTATTATTCTTCCTTATTTGATATATTGTAATGTTGCTTGGGGAAACACTTTTAAGTCATATCTTGATAAGTTGAGAGTATGGCATAAAAAGGCAATACGGCTTATTACTAATTCTTATTATAGACATCCAAGTTCTCCATTGTTCCTTCGACTAAGAATGTTACCACTATTAAAGTGGACTTGTGTCGTTCAATTGCATATTGTTTATGTTTAATCTTAAGTCTATGCCTCATGAATGTACGTTAAAAGATTTATTCCGTCAGAACTCGCAAATTCATAATTATAATACACGTCAAAGGTGTCTTATTCGTCAGCCTTTTGCAAGAACAAATGTCACTCTGACCTCTTTCCATATCTCTTGCATTAAAGAATGGAACAGCCTGCCTGATGATATAAAAAATAGTACAACTCTTTCTAGGTTTAGAAGGTTATCTAAAACGTACCTACTTGAAAGACTGACTCTGACATAGTTTTTATTTGCATCTTAGTAATTTCTTATTCTGAAATGCTTTTTGACCACTAAGGACCTACTCGTCAGTGTGTTTGCTGTGTGTGTGTGTGAGTATTTGTATGTTCTATATTCTGTAGCTTAGTATTTTCATCCATTGTATAACCATACATAACATTCTTTTTACTGTAAATATATGTATTTTGTTGACTACAGGGCCCCGCTCACAAGCTTAGCTTCTAAAGGGGTCCTAAAACCATTCAGTGTATGATGTAATCAAGTTAGAATATGTTGATTGATGTACTATTACCAGTCTCTTTTTTATGTAACAGATTATATCATGCTGTGTGTGGTTCTGAATAAAATGAACTGAACTGAACTGAACATTACGTTTATTCCGATAATAATTTGAGATATATATTTCGTTATGATATACTGCCCTGTTCGGAACAATCAAGAAAAGGAAAATTATTCAGCATGTTACTATCGGCATTGTATGTGAAATAAAGCGCCTAAGTAATTGAAAATCAACTGATTACTTTCTGCCCAGGTAGCATTCTTTTGATTGTACAGTGCCAATTCATGGTCAATTTTCCAGCAGTGCATATCCCAATATTTAATAGAGCGCTTTCGCAAAGACGACGGGAGAATTCCATGCGCGAACCAGAATTTTCTCCGTCTCGTTGATTTTCACGACCGTTGTAGTCAATAATAGCGTTCGTTTCCTAAACAGGACGGAAGAGCTGTATCGCCGTACAATAGGACATTTTCGTAATGCAGCCAAATTAAATGCACAAGTCTTTGTGATGTGACGCAATACAAATTATACATTCACCTGATAAGAATAATAGTATTTCAGTATACAGAATCCGAACTGCATACATTAACTGATCTCGGTTGAGTGAATTCTCCCGTCATCTTTGCTTCCGTCGTGTTTGCGAAATCGCCCTAATTTCCACTTCTCAGACGGAGGACTCGATGCGAGATCCAACAGCGCAGCTTTAGGGACGCAACGAAAGCATACTTCTACAGCATATCAGAGTTGGCGATAGAGGGGTAATGCTTTTATAGTACAGTATGGCTTTAAGATCAAAGGTATAACAGGATGCCTGTTTGAATAATGTTAATATGTAGAGGTGTTGTAGTCTAGTTGATAAGTCACCCGACTGCAGATCAGAAGGTACGGGGTTCAAGTCCCGCCGCAGCACTAATGTCCTTTAATCTACCTTTACCACTCCTGATATGCTTGAGCGCTAGTTACTTTGGCAGCTCGGCTACGACCAGGGTAATATGTGGCGGATGCCGGCACTTTATAAATATCTATATTATCATTAGTATTAATATAATATCTAAATGCTTTCGTCATCATACCCGGTCCCCATTTCTCTCTTGGGTATTGAGTGGCAAATAAAGATAAATGCCTTCTTCATATTTCAGCAACTACATACCATTATCTCATTTGACAGAGGCTCCAGGCTGTGGGATGAGGCACGTGGTAACGTTTCCTCATCTTCGTGACGGAATGTAGGTTTTGTTGATGAAAAGGCGATTCTTCGTTCGTGCACTGCTGGGTGTTTCGTTGATTTGTGATAGAAACCACGTAATCTCCTTGTAAGGATGTGTTTTTCATTGCTACTAAGCTCTATGTTCATGTCATCTAAGTCTGTGAAAAATTCCATTATAAGTTCTGGTGACAAAGAAGAAAGAAAACAACGATAAGAAGCTAGGGAATGGCCACAACCCCTCCTCCCCTCCAACAACAGAAAAAAAGATAAGAAGAAGAACATAGAAACAACAAGATTGAAATCGATTGAAACCAGATGTTATTAATCACATGACTATTCAGATCATCGACTATTACTATTTTGGAAGTTTGATTGTTCATAATAAATGCCATTGCAACTTCCTCCAAAATCCCAATGTTGTCAGGTCGTATAGTGTTCAATGGGCTTTAAACTATGCTATTGTCACTTAAAGACCCAGTCAGAAGTGAACAAATAAAACAGATGAATTACATAACCACGGAAAGCTTATAAGCCATATATTTTGATGATAACAATTATTTTATAAAATCTCTGAAAACCCGAAGTCTAAAGCTCGAAAATCGAACGTTGTCGGACTCAACAAAGTCCAAGGAAGATTGAAATCGATTGAAACCAGATGTTATTAATCACATGACTATTCGGATCATCGACTTTTACTATTTTGGAAGTCTGATTGTTCATAATAAATGCCATTGCAACTTCCTCCAAAATCCCAATGTTGTCAGGTCGTATAGTGTTCAGTGGGCTTTAAAGACTTCAATAACGCTTTTTTTTAAACACTCACAATGCTTTTATAATATCTTACGGTATGTCAATAGTTTTTCGTTATTGATGACGATTTTCTTTCACCAATCGTATCGCCTCTGTAAATCGTACCTAAAGTGTCACAATAATTACCTTCTAATAAAATTCGTATTGCTCCGTTGTCGTATATGCACCGTGGTTTCCTGGGTTTACTCTGAATATCTGAAAAGTGATATTTTGAAAAAAAAAGTAACATATAAATTTTACATTCAAGATTTTAGGAAGATGAATTATTATTTATTCGTTTACCCTTTATACTTGTTATATGGTCACGGTTGCGCAAAAAAATGTCCTGCTGATGACCATGTCTACTTTAATGACTCATTCTTTTCACTACATAGGTCCGTCTCATGACGTTGTTTGATGCATACATGTGTACATAAATATAGTATGTGTTTGTGGGTGAGTGTGCGCGCGCGCGTGTGTGTGTGTGTGTGCAGATATTGGTGTGACCTTTCATCGTTTCTATCTTAAGATGTGGGTCCAGTGTGGTCAGAAACGGGCGAGGGTGCACAAAGGAGATTACTGATAAGGACTGTTTTTTTCTTAATATTCTATATTCAAGTGAGGTTGATTTCCTCCTATGACGATTCGTCTTGTTTATATTAAGTTTACAATACTAAAGGAAACGAGGTGACTTGAGGACAATTTGAAAGCTAACTTTAAGCTATAAGATAATAGGATTTCCATTAATATTCATGTAATTGTAATGCTCAAAGTTGAATGGGAAACAGGTTATCGAAGAAAGGGATTTGCGCGGAAATTAGAAACTGCAGGAGTCCTTTTGTCAATTTGATACATACCTTCTTTATTGGAGGACGCTTGGAAATTTGACAGGCGAGATGGAGATGGAGATGGAAATTTGTCTTCCCCTGCTTAGGAAAAACGAGAATAATTAGCTATTGAGGGATACATAAAATGTGGGAGTTGGGGAGCAGGTGAGATTAGAATACAAAGTGTATGCGTGGGTGAAATGAGAGAGAAAGAGGAAAGCAGAAAGAGATGGATAGAAACAAATAAGAAGGAATGCCGAGATAGAGATGGTGGACAAAGGAAGGAGGAAAGATGTCAAGGAGAGAACGGGAAGAGGCGGTGACAAATCATTGGTTTTTCAGTAATCTTTCGACCATGTAGTTTTGTTTAACCTTTAAAAATGTTTTATTTGAATAACTTAATTTGAGTAATGAAAACGATTTATCTTAATTTGAAGCATCCATTTACCTTTCTAGTCCACACCTTCGTAATCAGATTTTTTTTGTTAAACTACACTCTATCTTTCCTTTTTTTTCAAGCGGCAAAAAGCTTGTGTGCAATTACAGACCCTCCCACATATGTTATAACACATGATTACTGCAATACTATGAATAACATAAATCTATAAATTATGTTAGAACTATTTCGATTACAGCAGAAGCCATACATAAAACAATATCCTTTTAAAAAGGTAATCGACTGCTTTTAGAAGCTTATTATAAAAAGAATAATGTATTTTTCCCCACCTTCTCTGCGTGTTGTTGATCTACTGGAGGATTCTGGGTCAACTTGTTGACCTGGTGATGGAGAAAAAAAGAAATTGAACCTGAAATATATCATCGGAATATTGAAAATGTGAAAATGACATGCAGAGACAAAGATCATTGCACCAAAGATCATCGAGACACCGAAACATTTTTATTTTCCTCATTCAACTTGTTTCAATTTCATTTCCTTAATATGACAAATAATTTGCACGCGCTATGATACAATTTATTGTGGACTCAATATTTTTTTCATTATTATTATGTTTTATTATTTTGAAAATTGTTATTGTTGTTAATGCTATCAATATATTTTGTGTTATTATTAGTAGTATTATTGGTATTATTATAATCATCAATAATATTATCAATAGTAGAAGTATTAATAGTAGAACTAACTTTGTTTTCCACATTTTTATCAACACAATTGTGATTATTATTACTTAACTCATAGCCTGCCATAAGGCTGCATGCACGCTATTGTTATATTGCTTTGTACACGCGAGCAAGCTACTATTACTCTCCTTCTTGCATGATTGCACGCATTTGTAATATCAGTTACTGTTCATGCCCATTGGACTGTGCCTAGTGTTTTGCACGCGATATTGGTAGTACCATCGCGTTAATCCGATTATCTCGTTATAATTGTATAACAGTTATTACTGAAAAGGCGAAGCACAATAAATCTAACTGTAGCATGACTGCTTTCCAACGTCATCGATGATCCAATATATCCCATGCAGACGAGAGAAGACAAGAAAGGTGAGACGACACATTTCTAAGACGATCTGTGACTACTCGTAATTATGATTGGTTTGGTTAATACAGAAACTATAATGAGTATATCAAATGAAGAACAACTGCGCAGAATGTCTATTTCCAGATTCATTTGATTAAATATTAAATTATAACATGAATAGATTTTGAAAATGTTCTCGTAGCAGATACCGGTACAGTACTCGTGGTAAGCTTTTCATAAAGTCTGCAATTTACTCCACTCAAAAAGAAGATAATAGAACAGCTGATAACATGCGATTTGCACAAAAGACGAATTATGGCCTAGTAATGAAATACTAAGTGTTAAAGACCGTCAATACTGCTGGACCAGAAGAGATTAGACCACACAGCAAGGTCACTGACAGGTGGCTATCTCATTAATTCAGCTCTCAACTAACATAAGAAAAAGAGGATCATGGGTGACCAACAGGCACCGATCGGGGAAGTTTTCTATATAGAGGTAGCAAGTAGCTACAAGTAGGACAGTGGGGCTTTTAAATAAAATACACATATATTTTTTAATTTTTTAATTTAGTAATAAGTTTTTGACAACGCCCACTTTCATGCTTTAAGAACATGGCAGAGATATAGCATACGTTCAAAGGTATCAGTCACACCGACAAACACACTCCAAGCCGATTTTGAAACGACAGAATCCATTCAGAGTAATTTTTTGCTCGGTCTGTTGTCAGTTTGTTGTCAGTCTCGTTTGTGTGTCCCGGGTATTTCCCTCTTTCATGCGGCCATTTGCGATCACTTAAATCCGTTTTCATTAGAATTTTGAATTAAATTATCGCCAAATGGGATATTGGAAGAGAGTGCGGATAGCCGTCGACTTAAGTATTTTGTTGCTTCCTCTGCTTTTCTCCCTCTGGCTGTCCAATCACATCTATATCTCACCGTTCATGAGAAGAAAAATAAAGATAGTTCCCTCTTCTTATTAATATGATCACATCTGTGAATGAGTCAATCTGAATTTGTAATGAAAGCGTGCCTACTAGAAAACTGATAATTATCATGTTTGCTTTTTTCATGATTGATAATATGATTATAATTGTTATCATCATTAGTATAAGTATTATTATTTGTTCTTATATTATTATCATTGTTATTTTTATAATTATAAAATTATTATTTTCATCATTGCGGTTATTATTATTAATAGTATTGTTATTATCATATTATTATTGGCATTATTGTTATCATTTTTATCATCATTGTTGTTATGATTATAATTATTATTATGATTAATATTGATATCAACTAATTCCTTTATTATTGATTTACTATTTGATATTAGTTGTTTCGTAACTGTTAGGAAGGGCCCTCTTAAAAAAACATTCTGAACTCGGGCATTTCATGTCAATTTAGGGTGGCCTTTAAAAATATGTTTTCTGATCAAATTGATATACATTTATCAACAACATATTTATTTATAGTGCTATTAAAGCAAATAAACGCACTGTTCGCACCCCAGCATTAACATGTATTTGGTTTTTTCCACAATGTTCATCTTTGCCTATTAAAAATGGAAGAAACATCTAAATACGATGTTCACAGATGCACGTATTCCTCTTTTTTTTTTTACCTCTTCAAAGTTCAACGATCGAAGCAAAATATGTCTATATGTCAAGATAAAGTATGTACTCCCTTGCCCTCCCAGGGTGATGCTCTTTAAGTCGACCATGGTTGATGTGACAAATTTCTATTTTTATCTCGTTTTCTACTTTGGCTACATAATTGAAATTATCGACACAAGCTGTATATACTCGTAACTCGTGCGCAGCAGGATTTGATGACGAAGATATGTTTATGACTGTCTGGCTCTCTTCGATTCACATATTTCTGGAAAATGCTTTTTAATTCGGCCTTCATTGGTGTAACTAATTCCTATTTTTATCTCGATTTCTACTTTGGTTACATAATTTAAATTGTCTGCGTAATCGTATAGACTTATTTTTCTTGCGCAGCAGAATGTGTTGACGAAAATATGCTTATGAAATCTTCTCTTTCATGTCACATATGTCACATGTGCTTTCCCTCCTTCTATTTGTTATAATTCAATATTAAGACGTAATTCTCTGAAAGCACCGTCGTGGTCATGATGAAAGTAGAATTAGTACATCATGGATCAATATTCATACCCACCCTTCGCTTCACACCCCTGCATTGGCGTGGCGTCGGTCGCGATGTGGGGGTGGTGGGTGTTGTCTAGCGAAATGTAGTGGCACTAAAAGAAGGAAATACGGAAATAGGATGTCCGTTCACGCATAACAATTGCGATTTGGATCTCGGTGCAAAGTTCGTTTTTTTTTGCGACCGTTAACACATGTCAATTTAGTGCGAATTGGATCGCGATGCAAAGACTGATTATTTTGGGGCGACCATTCACACACAGGACGAACTCTCGCTCGATAGGAATGTAAATTGTCACAAAGCAATGAAATGGCTCTATATACCATTACAGACATTTAAGTGTTCACAGATTGTTAAAAGGCTGTCTTATGTCTTATTTTCATGGAAAAATGTTTGGGAGAATTTACTATTGCAGGGTGTCGCGCAGTTACGCTTTCAAAGAAAACTATAAATATTTTTGTGGTTTAAAAACTTTTTCATGATTTTGTTCGAGTTAGAGGGTTAGTACAGTAGAAGGAATATAATAAGTAACATTTCATACACAACTTACGCAGTTTTTGCATTAACGTTCATCAATGTTACCGAGTCACTTTAAAGATAAACTTTGGTATAATAGGATCGTATTTTGAGAGAACATTGCTATGAACTATTCTGGATTGTTTCAGTTTCAGTTTCAGCTTCATTTTTATTTTTCATTTCCAACAGAACAGTAATTATGACAAGAAATCAGATATGCAATTATATATTCAATATTATAACACATTGTACATGGTTTAAAGTTGTGAAATAGAAAGTATACATAATTATCCAATATAATGGGTTTTTGAAATTGTTTTAAAAATATAAATCCGTGGAAATGGAGGGATCCACTGAAAAGCAGAGCTTGTAAAATGTGGATCCCTCAAAAATAATGACAATTTTTGTAACATGTAAATATATCGACTTTAAGAAACATATATATACATAGATTACCCCAAAAAGTGGCCGAATAATAATACAATTATAAATCCGTAATTTGAAAACTTGTTACGATAAAGTATACTGAGCACTAGAAAGGTCAAAAGAGACAATGACGACTGACAGATAAGACATTAATATTAATAATTTTAAAAGAATATATAACACAACAGAAAATAAAGCAAAATAGAGAGAAATAGAAGAATAGAAAATGTTGCTGCGTATGTGATGGGTAAAGAATAGTAGATTGGTTGTTTGAACCAGTGAAATGAAAACAAACGCACACAAACTTCATGGGCATCATCTTCGATAAACAAAAAGCCACAGCTCCCATTTGCACATGGTGTCGGGCCTACTCACCCGGATTTCGTCACTTGTCTTTGCTAATTACTCAGCCACTATACATTTTCTACCAACAATGTCGTTAGATTCTGTGAGAATTAAATTTTTATATTTACCTGAACTCAAGTTTAACTTTAAAGGCATCGTTTAACAATGTTCAATCTGAGATGCATGGCCCAACGTGATATCAGTGTCTGTGATATAGTGTAATATTGAAGCCCTTAACAAAATTAGGCTTCTAAATATTCATGAAGTGCCTCAAGAAAGTAACAATCTATGAGTGACCGGTTTTACTATACTTATTTTCCCCATTAGACTGTAGTGTTATAAAAACCTTAAGGAAAACGAAAAATTAAATTTCGATTTCCAATCATAAATATCTTGATAATCAGACGGGCGATCGGCTTGTAAACGTCATTGTGTTCCTGACTGACCTAAAGGTTTGTAATTATCATTGTAGCGTGAGCTAAATCCAGAATTTCGTTTCAGCATCTGAGACAATGTTACCGAGCCACTTAAATGTGTGAGGAAACAGGAAATTTCAAGGTGTCAATCTGCTCATCATAGCTCTCCTGTTTCAGTTCCCTATCGCCCTCTTTCGTTGTAGAAATAACGTCTTCTGACAATAGGCTTTTTTACTACAAGAAATCTGCACTGAGAACTTATTGCAACTTAAGCACATCAGCACAGAAATGAAACCATTCAAAATCTACTACGTGCGTATTTTTGCAAATGGTGTGATTGGGGGTAGGGAGTAGAGGAGCACCCACCCCAGGCCCTGGGGAGGTGTGTCCGTAATAAGGTCCTAAATGCACGGAGGGCGGGTTTGGGTATAATGAACAAGGGGGAAAATGTAGGGCCTTCTAATTTTCGGCGTTTAAATTACTGCCGGCTTTATTTTCGCGCGACCAGTAGGCGTAATATCATTCAACAAATGGCATCGTTAGAGCTCACCGGCTCTCAACGTTAATCTCCATGAAAACCCAACGGCATGAATGAATTAATCAATGGAGTTGTTGCTCTTAGTATTACACTGTTAGAACAAGTATTACAATTTTTAATCAAGTTGGTTAAAATTTTAATCAACCACGGATTACCAGGTGAATCACACAATCGTTGGTTAAACTTTAACCAACAGCCTGTTGATTAAAATTTAACCTGTGGTTGATTAAAATTTTTAATCAATTATTGGTTAAAAAAATTTGCTCAATGTTGGTTAAAATGGTGTTGATTAAACTTTAACCATTTGTTGATTAAAACTTTAATCTTTTGTTGGTTATTTATGCTTTGTTTGGGGCTGATTCACATGTTGTTGGTTAAACTTACTTGGGTCGTTGGTTAAAATTGTAACCATTGTAGGTTAATTCTTTTTGATTCACACGATGTTGGTTAAACTTTAGTGGGTTGTTGGTTACAGTTATAACCCCTGTTGGTTAAACTTACGGGTGTTTGGAGGTCTTATCCTCGTGTTTGCAGGTAAGAAATTGTTTAATATGATTATCATCAATGCTAAGATTGGAAGGAAGAAGTGAAATAAGGTTCTTGCTCAAATTAAAAACGCTTTGTGTCCCGGCCCGTAGGTTGTAGCTCAGCCAGTAAGTGTAACGGATGACCTACCCAAATTGCATGCATGAAGACGTTTCACTTTATGATGACATCTTATTTTATATTTAATTGTTTTAAACAATTAGATACAATTAGATTTAAAAAATAAGATTATTTTTCATGCATGCAATTTGGGTAGGTGATCCGTAATAGGCCCACACTTCTCCTTCTTTAATTGGGTCTGCCTCCTTCACGGTTGAAGATTCTTGCAGACTGATGAGTGTGTGTGTGCTTACGTTATTAGCCAGGTGCACGGTGCAAGTAAAATGTTACTTATTGGTTGAGCTACGTCGGGAGCTACGTACAGCCTAGGGGACACAAATCGTTTTTGATTTGAGCAAGAACCTTATTTCACTTCTTCCTTACAATCTTAGAATTGATGATGATAATATTAAAATAATTTCTTACCTGAAAACACGGAGATAAGACCGTCCAAACCCCCATTTCCTCAGCGTCCTCGCGACAACCTCCATTGTTAATTTTGTCGCACGCGTAAACTGCATGTACTTTGCATGTACTTTGTATGTCGAGCGATCGCTAGCTACGCGCTTCGATATCGTTCTGTTGGGTCATGTGACCAGTACTTTAATCAACATTGATTAAACTTTAACCGGAAGGGGGCTATCATTACTGTCGGAATTTTGTTTTTAATCCATGCTGGGTTACAATTTTTGCAAACGACTTAGACTTAACCAACATAGGTTAAAAGGAATAATTTTGATCAACACTGTTTTTAACCAACGCAAGATTAAAAGTAAATTTTAATCAACACTACATTTTTAACCATTGTTGAGCGTTTTTTAATCAACAATTTTTTAACCCGCATTTTTTAATACTTGTTTTAACAGTGTAATTTCGAGGGGTTTACTTGTAAATGGGCTTCTTAAATATTAGCTTGCAATTTTGATATACAATTATAACCGATTTGTGCTTACTTTTTAACCATTTACAAGCAGCAAATTATGCTACCAACGATGCAATTCATAAAAATAACACTCTCGAAATTTAACCTAAGCCAATTTCAGTGGCTTTGTACGTCACTTTTTTAAATGTGTCAACATTACAATGACATACATATATATCGCAATTAAAACATTATTTGTATTGAAATTGCCGTTAATTGTACGAAAGTAGTTATGACCGTGTTGCACTCGTGTCTAATGTACAACTTATTTTTTGTTCATAAAGAAAGTTAATCCAAATGAATTTAATTTTGATAATTGCACACTTTGAAAATATTTAATACAATAAACATGTGAATATGAAATATATTTTTTGTTAACCGTTTAATGAAAGTTTTACATCTACTAGATGGAAGTTTCTAAAAGACAAAGAAAACCGTACATGCCAGGATGGACAATGAGTAGTAAATACATTTTAAAAACACATAACCGCTGTGTTCATTTTTTAAAGAAATATTGACAAAAGCAAGAGGTACCTCAGTGGCAGATTAAGGGGGCACAACACAAATTAGCTTTCGTTAAATAAGTAAACCTCACTTTAATTGAAAAAAACATGACCATAATAAGTTAATACTTGTGACTTGAAATCACTGGTGGGTTTTAGGGGGTACATATTTGCTCTGCCCCCTCTTGAAAGAGAATAATAATAATAATAATAATAATAAAAATAATAATTTGTTAAAGTCTTTTAAAGAATATGACCAACATCCCCTCCATAATTTCTAGGATCTTCCTTTTCTCTCTTGCGTTTTCTTTTTTTATCAAGGGATCAGAGCATTCTAGGGGAGAAAGGCACCTACAAAAAGTTCTTGATCCGCCCCCGTTTTAAACAAACCATTCTCATTTTTCCGTTTTTAAAACAACCGTAGTGATTTAAAGACAAGCTAATTAGTGAATCTTCACAAGAGGCAAGAAATCAGATATTTACCAGCTTGACATAAGGCTGCTGCAAATACTGCAAATATGAAGGCTCCACATAAAGGTATGCATCCACACCGTAAATCATTCATGGTGAAGTGAAAGATGCCTCTTTTAAAGGGCTAGAATGCACTTTACAGTCAAAGAAAACTCGCGTTTATCAAAACTCCAAACATATGAATTGAGCCGGTCTTCAACGAGGATCGAAATTTGTCCGAAAGCTCTTCCCTGCATCAAAGTTCACTGGGTAATCTTCTTTGTTTAATCGCCCGCACTTCCTCGCGTCGTCACTGACATGCCGGCTATACGCAACGCATCTTCGTTGACAAGAAGAAATAAAAAGAAAATGGACTAATCGAAAATCTGTGACAGATCCACCAACATACAGTGGCTAATGAATTAAGCGCACATGTACCGGTACTTATATCTCCAGGCTGCCACCAAGACCCTGCATGAAGAAAGAAATTAAAAGGAGGCGTGGAGCATCTTTGTTGTCATGGTGACACCATCCACGCCGCTTACGGCGAGAACCTGTCGTTTGTCTCATCCCTTTTACTTTGTCGACTGTGCTAATAACATATATGAGGATTTGCCTTACAGACATTCGATTGGATGAGAATCCCTTTTATTTGCTACGTCTGCTAAATTTCCATTCTGGGAGTTTAACAATTATTTATCGCAACAGGCATTGTATACTCAGTATCAGTTTTTTAAATTTTAATTATTAAGTGCAATTTTCATGATGATTAATAATTAACACCCCAACTTTATCTGTCGAATGTCACAGATATGATAGAAGAGTGGGCAAAACCAAACCCTAATTTGCATTACATGTAGAACATACGCATAGCTAAAACATTGGATAACTGACATAAACTTTATTTAGAATCTGATATTGAATATAAGTAGAACCGCAAATATATATATATATATATACGGAGAATCATGGAGAATCATCCGGCATGCCCAACCATACTCACCCAGAACTAATCGCTGTAACCTCTGCCTTTGCGAAAAGAACCACATCATCACTGCTGAGAAATCCACCATCCTGAACTCTAGAACCGAACTCATTTCCACATGTAAACATAAGAGAAAGTTTCTATTCTCTGAATATGGTTAACCCCCCCCCCCCCCCGTACCACCATGACCTTTCCCCTTACACTTAAACCACTTAATTCCACTATTGTATTATTGCGTTCATCCTTACTTGGGTATTATTTGTGTCTTTTGTATTCTTGCCTGACTGCACATGAGTGTTTTTAACATTGCCTTGTATAAAATGTATTTCGTTGCTGATGAGCCTTCGGGTGAATCAGACTGTACAACTCTTACCAAATACAGTTTAACTTTTCCAACTTCTATAATATATATATATATATATATATATATATATATGTTTGCTGAAATGAAAGGAAAAATCCGGCCATTTGTAAGAGATTGGTATAACTGAAAGGTCACGTTAGCCTTCTCTATTGCTGTTAATCAGGGCAGCGAAACCGCGGAATGACAGTGTGCGCAGTAAAGGTAAGGATGTAATAACATGTAGCAAGTTAAATATAGAAGCCCACCGTCATGACCGATATTATAGCATGAAGAAAAAAAAATATTTCGAACCCTTGAACTTGGGGTGTGCAAATGACCCATTTTTAGTAAGGTTCGTGCAGGCCTGGTACATTTGTTTCCAAGTGATTTCTTTTAAGCCCAACAGATTTCTGTTTGTTCATTTTTGAAAGTCAAGGGCAACGTACTTCAGGCATCAGTAGGGTGATATATATTTCTTTTGGAACAACACGGAAAGTATTTTTAAATTGTGCTGTCACACTTTATGTTTTTGTTTTACTTTCACAAATTGGTTACGAATACACGTACACTTTGCTGTCTCCGGATTTTGATGTTAAGACATTTTACTTCTATACAAACAACAGTTTGCATATATTAGCAAATCAATGAGTAGAATAGCATATTCAGTTTAAGCTAAAGTCCCAGCGGTTTTGTGTCTCGTATTCCCAAAAATATAGAAAATATGTACTATATAGTTATAAAATGAAGAAAAAAAATGAAATTAAAATCCTTGATGGTTCACTTCTTCATTTTGATTTTTATCCTACAAATCATTTTTTAATCATTATTTGTATATTACTGCGACGGAGGATTATCACAATAGAATTCATGATTGGTTTCATGTAACCATGTACATATATATATATATATATAGACATACGTATATTTGTACATTTTGTTGGTATTTTTTTGAGATTCTTTCACAAAAGTTGAGTTTCCAATCAGCCATTCATGATATTTATGGAATTATGAATTGTAACAGTTTTGTTACGGATTGACCCCAAAGTTACGTATCATATGATTGATTTGTAAATTAAATTTTATCAAAATGTCAACAATATTCTTTGTTCAAAATTGTAAATTATCTGGGAATTGTTCAAACATATTATTGAACTTACTCTGGGATATAGGGTATCCTATACTCGTCGAATGTACATCATTAAAATGGAAGAGTATTCATATAATTTCCTTTCCAGAACCTGTCCTTTTAAAAGTCAGACCTTACTATGCAGAATTAATTGCAACATAAACACATTTTTGTTAAAATAAACGTACCTCCTCGAAGCTTTAAGCCGTCAGAATTGGTTTCATCGGTAGCAACTCCGTGTCTCTTCCGAATTGAAGGTGATAACCAAGGCGCTTTTTTTCTCGATCAGTCGAGGACGTCAAATGCAGACTCTTGTTTGGGGATATGAATTGCAATTGGGGTAAGAGGGTCGACCTCACTTAAACTCATTTTATTACGAGGAGACAAGGTCAATGATATCCCAGAGCCGTACTTACTCTCTAACAAATATCTTGATGCATGTATATGTAGAGAGAGAGAGGGAAAGGAAAGTCCAGACTTCTGCCCGGAGTGCGAGAAAATACACACAAATACAAGAAATGATGATGCTCCGTACACGAAGAAATCGTTTTTAAAGATTTCCGCAGTCAGGGCCATGTCAAGTAATGATTGTATTTGAATTTGAAAAAATTCTTGTCATGCATCAAAATTTCCCCATTGAATAATCCAAGGCGCAAGGAGAGGGGACGCGAATAATTACCTCACAAAGAAAAAGAAGGTAGCAAGTAAGAACACACACGTATGGCATATTACGTCATAAAGAGACCGAAGGAAGACAGATAAGCAAAGTACAGGAGACAGGACGTGAATAAATACGTCAGTGAAAGAGGACGAAAACATATAAGACAAAGAGAGAGAAAGAGAGAGATAGAGAGGAAGCCAAGATATAAAAACAAATTAGAGAAAAAACGGGTAGATGAGTGGAAAGCTCATTGAGTCCATCGGGTTGGAAGCAGCCCAGTCGGTAGGCGATTTGTACTTATCGGAGCTTCCCGGCGTTGGCCATCCCTATTGCCATATTATCTAACGATTCCACAGACCTTAAAGGGATAGTTGAGTTCTTGTTTTGATCAAACAAAGATGACTTTGTCATTTAAATTAAATTGTTCTTTCCAATTTGACACTCAGTTTTTCATTATCTCACAAAAAATATTTTGTATAGCGCTCTCTGCAAAAGAACTCGACTATCCCTTTAATGTTCTCGATAGTATGACTCAGCAAATTGAGGTGGTGAGCTACGGGTAGTCTCGGGGTGCGTTATTTTCTTCTGTGGCACAGATTGGGGCTTTTGTTTAAAAGGGGGTCTTGATTTAACCCTAACTCTAACCCTAACCCTAAACTTTCCAATAGGCTCAACACGCACCTAACCCCAATCTGTGCCACTGAAAAAAATAACGCTCCAGGGGGATGTTTCACAAAGATCCTAAGTTGAACTTATCTCTAAGTTGGACTTAAAAAATATGGAAAGCCATTAGCATCTTTGAAAATATTTTGTAAAAGTTATTTTGAAAGGCATTAATTGTTTATTCAAATTATTCATATTGTCTATCATCAAGGAGATTTCATGTTCTGGATGTGGAATTCATAAAAAGTCTAAAATACTTGAATTTCTGCTTTTGAATATATTTAATTTTAAGACTACAATGGCTGTCCATAATTTTTAAGTCCAACTTAGAGTTAAGTTCTACTTAGGATCTTTGTGAAACACCCCCCTGGGGTCCTTAGTTTAAAAATAAACTTTAGTTCTGGTAATGAATCCAACAAAACTCACAACGAATGTTCAAGATTACAAATAAATGATCTACACTGTTGCTCATAAACTTGGAATATTTTGCTTTTTCCCCAATAATATTTATGGAATTATTTTGACAATTATTTATCCTAATAGATTTAGATGATAGTATAAATTTAAATTAATAAATATTTGCCAGTGTGTGTTTTGCCTGACTGCTAAAGCATGTGTATGCTACTATGCTCATCAAATAGGGGACCTACGCACTTAAGTCATAAATGAGCCATAATGCATGGCCGTACAGAGGATTTTTTTCTGTCGGAGACCGGGGGGGGGGGGAATTCAATGAATTATT
The DNA here is from genome assembly GCF_000002235.5 of Strongylocentrotus purpuratus. NCBI lineage: Eukaryota > Metazoa > Echinodermata > Echinoidea > Camarodonta > Strongylocentrotidae > Strongylocentrotus > Strongylocentrotus purpuratus. The sequence goes on along the minus strand of NW_022145602.1, from coordinate 9,607,694 downwards.
GAACATTTATTGCATTTTATTTTCTTTTGTTTGTGTGTGTGGGAACTGCCCCCTACCCTAGCCCCCACTGCGTACAGTCATGGTTCAGTGGCAAAGCAATGGCCTCGTAACTGTGAGGCCCCAGGATCAAAAACCGTGTCGATGTGCTATATTAGTGCCCTTTTGTGGGGCCATTAATCCTCATAACTGTCATTTATGACTTAAGGGCGTAGGTCCCCTAGTAGATAAGCATAGTAGCATACACAGGTTTAGCAGTCACGCAAAACAAACACTCGCAAATTATTATTCAATACAATCTGAGAATGTATACTTTTATCTAGATCTATTAGGAATAAATCATTGTCAAAATAATTCCATGAATTGGGGAAGAAAAACAAATATTCAAACTTTATGAGCAACAGTGTATTTTATGCCAAACGTTTTTGGTAGTAAATGTGTAGGGGCTGAGTAATGAGCCTAGAGAGATAAGGGAATCAAGGTATGTAGGCCCGACACCATGTCACTATGTACGAATGAGAGTTGTGGGTTTTATTGAAGATGATTTCCAGGGAGTTTTTGTGAGGTTTTTTTTTATTTTGCTGGTTCAAATAATCTACTGCAGGATAAACAATCCAGATTGAATTATGGCCATGTTCTCTCGACATACAATGCTCATGCCAGCGCTCAAGATTAGCTTTGATGGATCTCAAACAGTGACGGATCGGGGGGGGGGGGCTGGGAAGAAAACAACAGGTAAAAACACGTTAATATTACCTTCATTTGGAGACGGGCCCCTCCCCTGGTGCTCAAGGGGGGGGGGATTTTAAATTTCCGAGGGGATAAAAAAAAAGAATAGTGCTCTCGGATATTAGTGTCTGTTAAGCGTCTTTTTAAAAATGTGTGAACTCATGAGCAAGTAAAGATTGGTGGAGAATGAGCTTTTCTTTTTTTCAACACCTCTAAACAATCGTTACACAATTAAACCAGATCTGCTTTTCACTTTATAATTGTAGAGAGAAGATTGAAGATGTTTTTTAAATGACCGCGTCAAACATAAATTGGACAATTAAGTGTCATCTGAAGATCGTAAGTTAACCTTCGGGGACAAGGGGTTGCAATGTAACTGGACAAGAAGGGTAAGTTCATGTGCTGGGTTTCACTGCAAGCTGAATTGATATTTATTTCTTCTCAAGGTCGTCAACATGAGGTCGGGGGTGTGCGCTAGTGGTCATATTATATGCTGCAGGCAACATGCGAAAGCAAGGAAGGTCTACAGTTGATATCAAGAACGATGGAACGTGTCTAGAAGCAGAATTATATTAGCCTCATTCGTCTTTCGTACCATTCGACAGCAAATATTATTACTAGAAGGTCGATTCAAACGTATATCTTTTTCCCCTGTCGAAACTGGTGATTGGAAGGTTGGTTGAACACTCAGCTTGAAGTAGGAGGAGTATCCGCCCACCGATTCGAGATTCTTCCTTTTGAATGCCTGATCATCTGGAAACGAAACGACGGATGGAAATATGAATAGATTGACTTTGACTATAGGTGTTTACACGATTGGTTGTGCCCTAGGGGACGCATAGTCCAGTTTCTACTTCACCCTTTTAGTTCAAAAACAGCACGGGCTTTCTTATGAATATATGAATGACTCTCCCTCTCTGTAATGTATTAAGCTGATATTGAATTATAGAGTGCTATCGAACATATACACGTGGTCTGGCCAAGAATCGGGTTATTACATCAAGTAATATACGTACAATATATATATATATGTATATATCGTTGTATATATATAAATTTATACACACCATGAACAAAAAACACACACACAGACACACACATACATATATATATATATATAGAGAGAGAGAGAGAGAGAGAGACAGAGACAGACACAGAGAGACAGAGAGAGGGAGAGAGAGAGACAGACAGACAGACAAACAGAGAGAACACAAAAAGGAAAAAGAGAGAGAGGGCCTATTCCCCCCTGTCGTTTTTTGTTGTTGTTGTAATCCTGTCTTTTTTTTAAGTTCCCAATTCAGTTTCTAGTCTGTTTCGCATGATGGGAACGTTAAATAGCGGGATGAAATCCGACGTGCCTCCAGTATTGAGATGATTGCTAGATGGCCTTGAACATGGGCATTCTCAAACCCTTGCATATTAACACATTGATTTATATAACATTTAATTCACTACAAAGTACAATTGATCTCAATTTAGAAACACTTCATGACATTTTGCCAGATAGGTTTTATCAATTTACTCGGGGACATATGTTAATCACTAACAAGCATTGCATTATTTTGCGCCAATCAGACATGCCAAGAAAATGGATGGGTGACCTTGATAAGAACCTGTAAGTGGTCATGAACTATGAATCATGAATAGCCTATTACAATTATACGGGCTACATTGAAAGGTTAACGACCTGTACTGACGGCTTGCCGGCTTCAGTATCACGTTCAGATGACGTTGAGAAGTGGGTATGCGAAACAGTTAATACGTGAACATGCACGTGTGCTTTTCGGAAACGGTGTCGCAACAATTTTCCGAGGCGATCAAAGAGTTTTAGAAATGATTAATTTTCTTTAGACACTTTCATTACTTTGCTGACATAATTTGTCTACTCTCTTTAATGTCATCCACCGCTTGCAATATCTTAAATCTAGTGCGAATTATAAAGCCGTCGATTTGTTTTAAAGTTTTTTGTCCATCTCTAGTACCCTAATCCCCGTGATGAAAGTATTATGCCTAATTTTAATTGTATGCAGTGGTCCCACAACACTTCTGTCTTTTCGAGGATATTTTCAACCTATATCACACCCAGTTAAATGTAATTGTACAAAGAAAATGGGGATTTCCTGGCTTAAGTGCCTGCGCTTTTGTTTCTATGAACGTCGCAAAAGTAGAGGACCGAGATTAATCTAAACCGCAAATCAACGTAATCAAGGCAATACTTTGATGCTATTAATACTTGAGTATTCAATTGGAGCAAAGGGGATTTCAAAAGCTTTGTTTCTCCCTTGTTGTCTCTGTTTAATTGGGTTAAATGCCATTTTTCATTTTACTTCGGAATATGACACGATGATTCTTTGCTTTCCTTCTTATTTTTTGGCATTCGAAAGGATTCACTCGCTTTTGGAGAAAAAATGAGGATTAAAAGGAAAAGGCTTCTCTCTGCCCCCTTATGAAAAAAAGGCCATTTATTGAGCCACCACAAGATATTTTTCTCCCCGTCATTTGTTACTCAAAACAATATCCACTTACCCTAAGACACGTGGCCTTGGCTAGACAGTTTTCGTAAGAATTTCCAAAGTGAAGTATGAATATTTCGTATTTAGGTTGACACATCTGGATGATTGCTAATTATGAAACCCACACAAGCTGTTCCTTGTCTCTGATAACATGATACTTTCTACCGGGTTGCCAGTGCCTTTACAAATAAAGTACGACGCAAAAAAGAGACAAAGTATTGTCATACCCCTAGCAATGGCGTATATTTGGCCTTTACGGTGCAGATATGTATATTCCATAACTTTAAATATAACCTTATTGCTCTATTTTTTAGTCATGTCTGTCTCGCCCGAACCATTTTGACGTGAAACGAATGTAATTTTGAGAATACATATTTTCATCCTCTAAAAAAACAACGACGAAGAGATGTACGTTTATTATTCCGATCTGTAAAAACAGTATGTTTAAAATCTCTACGATGAATAGCATATAAACACGTTGATAATTCGCTGATGACGTCTTCTGTGAAACATGAACTATTTCCTCTTAGGGGATGAAAATATATATTATCTGGATTCCATTTGTTTTAAGTCTAGGTGCTTTGGGCGGGACAGAAAACACTCAAAACAGAGCAATGATACTACACTTAAAGTTATATAATATACATATGTGTACAGTGAAAGCCACAAATATTTGCCATTGCTAAGGGTCTGACAAAGACTCTTTCTTTCCGGAAGGACGTCAGGAGATATACTGTATCATCATTTCATTGACGGGAAAATCCCATAAACTATGTGATCATTTGTCCTGCTTCTGTTTTGCTCTATTTCTCTCTTCCTCTCCTCTCACCCCTTCTCCCCCCCCCCCTCTCTCTCTCTCTCTCTCTCTCTCTCTATCTCTTGCGCTACCTCCCCCACACACCCTCTCTCACCAACGTAACACCTCACGCGCACACATGCACTTACAAATTACAAACTGCTTTCGATTATCATGATTATGAAAGTGTAGAATAAAAGGAGGCTCTAGGCGAAAGGAAACTTTTCATTTGCAGATGCTTGAAACAAAGACAAACTGAAACTATTTTGTTACATTATTTTCTTTTTTTATGTATCAATGCTTATAGTTTGAAATGTATCCCTATTGATAACAATACGGAAAATTAAAAGAAAATCAATTTTCTCTCTCTCTCTCTCACTCCATCCTATTTCATTATGCAGTGGATGAAACAATTTGAAAGAAGAAGAAAGATAATTAAAAATAAAAACAGCAAGAAAACAATGAAGAGAGAGAGAGAGAGAGAAAGGATGAACGAACACGCGATTTTGCTTTGTAAGATTAAGACTTTCCAGTTTTTATTTTAGTTATTTTCGCATTTTCTTCCTTTAGAAATCGCCATCGTTTTAGCGAATAACAAAGAATCTGTAAAATTGATTATTGATATTATAATTTAGTGTAATGAATCTTAATTTGTTCTCACTACCTGACTATAGTATTGAACAGAAAATGCAGTTCACAATTATTTGAGATTTAGAGAATTTTATGCTTTTTATTACATATGCATCATAATTATGTACATGATATTGTATTCATTTCTAGTCAAACTATCTAAACGTTTCGTTTTTCTGGCATGCCTAATCTACTAACAGAGGAACAAGTGCTCCCATACTTTCTTTCACATTTACCAAAAACATTGTTGCAGTGTTAACTCTAGTTTCCGCTGCTCATCGGTTATCATCTTGAGCATTTTAAAGGCCAAGTCCACTCGAAAAAAAAAATTCCTTTCAATAGAAGCAGAAAAATCAGACATACCAATCAAAAAAAAATTGACCAAAATCGATTAACTAATAAGAAAGTGATTTTTTGAAAAAGTATGTAAAACTATAGAACAATGTAAATCACAAAAAAAAGGGAAACTCACTCATGAGTCCGTGAGGTCACGTCCTCACTATCAACTAATTTTTTTATTTATATTGATAATATAAATTTCCTATTTTCCCCCTAAGAATCTTATTTCTTCACACTAGCATCCAAGTTAGATTAATAGTAATATGTTTTTGTGTGGATGCACTAATATAGATTTTTCTCTCCAATTAAATCATGAAAAATGTGAATTTTTATAAACTATTAAGATAAAAATCAATAAACATGAATATACAATTCAGAAAATAGTATCAATTCTTCAAAGTTCATAAACGATTTTGTGCAATGTCATATAAAATCATATAACCTGTGCAAAGGCATGGGAAAATTGAGTATTGGGGGATAGAAATATAATTAGTGGGATGAAACTATATAAAGCAATTGATAAATAATGAGTACATGACGTCACAAACTGATAACCGAATTGGCAATTTTTGTGTAGAGATTTCCATGTTTCCATAGTTTTACATACTTAAAAAAAAAAATCATAACTTTCTTATTAGTTTCCCGATTTTGCTCAAACTTTTTTGATTGGTTTGTCTGATTTTTTTGTTGCTTCTATTAAAAGTTAGTTAATCTTGGAGTGGACTTGTCCTTTAACTCAAAAGAAACCTCATAACCAGCACATTTACAATGTAACTAACACTTAAAGTAAATACCAGCAAGTACTTCGCCTTAAACCTGATGAAATGTGCTTCAAAAGAGAAATTAAAGAGACCATAGAACAAAAGCGTTGACTTGTTGGTCTCGACGATTTCATAGAAAATTTCTGAAGTTCCTGAAAACACAAGAAAAGTGCTTGGAGGATTTTTTTTTCCTTTTACAATAGTTCAGAGTAAGATCATCGACAAATTTCCAATAATCTACATTCATGAGGGTTATTTTAATAAATAGTGTGAAGTCCACCATAAAATGTCCACCTGGGTCAACCTCTACTCTATGATGTACACGCTAATAGAACACAGGGTTGCCCATGTGGGCCTTTTATGGGGGACTTTACACTATTAAGTGAAACAAAATCCAATAAAATGAAGTAAACCCCTCCCTTCTTTTTCTTCATGTTGTTTACGTGCAAAAGGCATTAGAAAACGCTGTTGTAGGTCAGCTCTCAATGACTTTATGTCAATGAGGAATATAAATTATATTTATCGTCCTACTCTTAAAAACTCGGGCAAGAAATTACATTGAATAAGATTTCAGTTATCGGGTATTCCCGTCTATTTTTGTCTGCCTCCATTGTGACAAGGCAATATAAAAAGGGTACTTGATTGGTCAAAAGACACGAAGTGACATGGTTCATACATGGGCAAAGTATTATTGTTTTCTACCGTGCAGAAAATCACCATCAAAAAGTGAGAACACACATGTGATGAAGGCCTACCCACATGATTAGGCCTATAGTTAATAATAATTAATATTAACATTATTAATATTAACAAAATCCTCTTCCATAGGGGGGGGGGGGCCCTTAATTTTACTAAGGTTAATGAAAACAGTTTACCTTTAAAGGTGGTGGATGATGGTGATCATAATTATTACAAATAAAATAGGTTCGTAAAGATTTAAATTTCGTAAATTAAAATTGGTCTCAATATTCCGAATATTCGTAATTCCGAATAATGGAGGAGCGTTCGTGATTCCTAAAATTAATTTTTCCAAAAGTTAAATAGACTTCATTACTTCGAAGGTTCATAATTTCGAGATTATATAGGGTTCTAGTTCATTTTCCCAAAAATAAACCCTTTTTTCAGTTTTAGAAATTACAAACCTTTGGAGTTACGAAACATGGAAATAAAATACCTTTTAGACTTAAGGAAAACTAACCTCAAAGAATAAGTGTAAGTATTCTGAAAAACGAGATGAATTCCTGCCTTTTGAAGTACAATAAATTTTACGAACGTGTACAAGAGATATATAAATTGAAAATGTGACACAACATGTATCATACACTGAGCTTCAATTGGAAAGACTTTGCAATTCAATAACAAAACCTTTAATTTTTAATGAGGGGAAATCGTAGCTGAGAAGGTGTAATTTGGTGTAAAATATATCATAAGGTAACAATTGTAATTCAATTATCAAAAAATACTAAGATATAGCGGTTGAAAAATCTATATTATTTATGCGAAAATTTCAATACAGAATAGCACCAACTTATTTATGCAATTTGTGTTCTGTCAATTGGATTACAAAGGAAAATAGCAGGTAAATGAAATTATTCAACACTACAAACACCTGGGAAGGAAGCATCCATAAATTTGAATACATTTAGTGCATAAACGACCCCGGATGTACGTCATGCGATCAAGACAAAGGCGATGCCCATGTCTTGCTGAGAAACTTCTTTATTCTTGCTTTATGCCTTTCTCCTACACTTTGGTGGGGAATCTTGTAGATTAATGGGCAAGAATGCAATAAATCTCTCAGAACAACTTAAGTTATTCTGCGGGGTAATTTCTCCTTTAATGATTCTTTGGATCAACGAAACATCGGAGTTATCAAGAATAATAACACAAGAAAAATAAACTTTTGCTTCTCTGTCAATGCCTCGTAATCGGTGACAATGGCATATCTCGAATCTCAATGAGGAGGGGGAGACACCTGTCTTATCTGCTGGAAACAAGTGCGAATTAAAAAAAACACCGATTGGCGGAGGGTGGGTGGTTGTGTGTGTGTTTTGTTTTTTTGGTGTTTTTTTTTGTTTGGGGGGGGGGGGGGGGGCTATCGTTTCCGTCTCACTTTCGTTTTCTCACCATCTCTGTCTCTTGTTTCCACATTTTTCGCTTTGAAGAGGGGGGGGGGGGGAGACTCGCTTCCCACAGCCCCTACTGTATAGATTCGCAACTCTTTCCTATCTACATTATATAAAATATGATTATAGGGTTAGGCATTTTAAAAAAGGTGCACTTTACTCTAAACATTCCTAATATTTAAACAATCACGACTTATATTGCCTTAAATAATAACATTTTACGGGATACAAATTTTTCTATTTTCCTGATACCACGTGGCCTATCTGATTGGCTCTTGTATGGCACAACTGCATGACATGTTGTACTTTATAAAGTCGTATTCATACTCGACTCGACCTCTGGAGATCGACTTCTGCACCGGAACCATCACATAGCCATACTGCTGCTTACATATGGCACCCCCTCCACTTTTCACGCCTGTCGGGAACGTAATCAGAAGAAAATGACGAGTTAGTGAAAAGGGAAATAATTTCCTTGCAAATGTATATTTAAGATGAACTTGTATACCTGAGCTACGTCGCCTAACAGACCCCAGCCCGACTGTAGACCAACTTCTAACCGACCGACTGTTTGTCACTCGGGTAATGTCATTAGAGACTTTAAAGCTATGGTCACAACTCAGGGCAGCGACCGACCGATTTGTATCCTGCTCGGTCGCCGCTAGAATTTAGGCATCGCCAAACGATTTTTGGAGAAGTCGAGCAGGATGTAGAGCCAACAATGCCTGATTTTAATGAAATTGCCCGACGGCCGGCTGTTGATCGGCGGGGCACCAAAATACGCTCGTTGCCCGGGCGGTCGCCGCCCGGACAACGACTTAATCGAGTGTTCGCCGTCGAGCGATTTAGGTCATAAATCGAAGCTGCGAGGTCAAAGGCTGCCGACCGATTTTGAACTCGCCGCCCAGTGACCGACTGATCTCCCAGCGACGAACGGGCACCGACTGGGTGACGACCGCTCGGCATCCTTTGACCTAGCAGCTTCGGTTTTTGACCTAAATCGCTCGACGGCGATCGCTTTGGACGGCGAGTGAAAAGTGAGCAGGCGCCGTCGAATTTTAACTCCACGCTAAAACTTCAGCGGCGACTGAGCGGTACCCTAAAAACAAGCGGTGCCCGGGCGCCGAGCAGGCTCCACTGGTCATGCGTGTATATTGGCAAGCCGTTTTAACATTCAGTGCAGCGCGAGCTTGCTACAAGTAATGCGTGTATATTACGAGTGTAGGCGAGTTCACCTCGAATTGCAACGAATCGGGGAATTTTTGTGAACATGTTCCAAACTTTGGAACTGCTCGCGACTTCGAGGAGAGTCGTGGAATGTTGTAAAGAGTTACGCTAAGCCATACCGAATTATTCGCGAGTTATTGCGAGTGCCTCTTTGATGCAACTCACCACAACTCCCCATAACTCGCTAATACAACTCGGCTAAGTGGGAGCCCTGCTTAACTCTTTACAACATTCCACGACTCTTCTTGAAGTCGCGAGCAGTTCCAAAATTTTGAACATGTTCAAAAAAAATTCCCGACTCGCCTACACTCGTAATATACACGCATTACTTGTAACAAGCTCGCGCTGCACTCTTCATAAGGTGGCGAGTTGCTACGAGTTATGAAGAGTGCAGCGCGAGCTTGTTACGAGTAATGCGAGTATATTACGAGTGTTAAGCAAGCTTACCTCGAGCTACAACGAATTAGCGAAAATTTTGAACATGTTCAAAATTTTCACTGATTCGTTGTTACTCGAGGTGAATTCATCAGAGTTGCTTCCGATTTAACGATGCGATCATTCAATTTCAATCGTATTAGCATGCGATTTCATGATTTTCTCACATAAACGTGTAAAAAGCTTCAAGTTTAATTTCAATACCAGATAGTATATGTCTTGATTTGGATTGTGTAGTACGTCATTGTAATTGGGGACACTGCTATCATGAAATTTACTTCATTTTTCTAAAGAATTTGCGATAGCGATCCACGGGTGCTAACATCCAAGAAATTATCCTGGAAAGAAATTCATATAGGAATAGATGACACTACTTTTAAAACAGAGCAATTATTGAACCACATTTTGATTTTGATTAAATATATGATTTTCCACAGTAGAGAGAAGGGAAACCCACCAAAAGCAAAATAAATAGAATATAGATTGTTGGAAAATAGAAATGAAGAGAAAAAAACTTTCATTGGAAAGAGACACACTTTCAATTCATTTAAGGAAATGGGAAGCTTTGGAAAGTTAAGAATAAATGTCTTCAGTTTTTAATTTTCTCAATATACAACTTCCTGACCCTCCTCTCTTCTCTATTTTTTTTCTTTTTTTTCTTTCTTTCTTTTTTTTTTTTTTTTTTTCTTTCTTTTTCTTCTTTTTCACTTCTTTTCTTCTTCTTTTACTTTTGTTTGTTTGTTCGTTCTATGTTGGTGTGTGTTTTGTATACTGTTGTACTTGTTATGTGTTTAGATGTTGTGTAAGGCGGGGGTAGTAGGTGTTTTCTAGCTCTTTCTCTTTATATATATATAATTTTTTTTGTCTCTAAAGGAAATTGAAGAGGAATATAGGTTAACAGAATATTGTGGAAAAGAAATAATTTGAGATTTATAATCAAACTGGTCGGGAAAATTGTTTTTTTTATTTTTTTTTATTTTGGTGAAAATATTATTTTGTTTATGTGTTTATTTTTTATCTGTAAATGTGTAACTTTTGTATGTAAATGTAAAAGTTCATTGGAAAATTTATTAAGACCTATGTTAAAATTATTTTGTTATTTTGTATGCAATGTTATAAATAATGTTTTTCTTTATGAGAGAAATGAATAAAAACCTATGAAAACAAAAAAAATCATGGCCATACGGTAGGAAAAAAAAGAAAAAAAAATCTACTAAGTCTGAGACCAGTCATATATTTTCTAATCACGTTAATAGAATGGAAAATAAATATATATTTATATTAAGCAATTAAAATTTAGCATCCCAAATAAATACCCGGAATATGATTAATAATTAATTCGTATTAAAAAATGTTAATTATACACTTACATATACCGTAGCACGGTGCGTTGTGGTCGATGCAAGTTCTACTCATGACACGGGTACCCGGTTTCACATGACGAACAATGTTTTGCCTGTTCAGTCCTATCAATGGATTATCATAAGTGAAATTGTCCATGCAGGCTGCAATCTCAATCCGACCCTTCGGGAGATTAAAAAGAAATATAAAAAACATTGTTGTTTACGTAATGAATACAAAAAATGGAAAATGTCATGCAATAATGATAATTTTAATTTTTTATAATGGTAATGATAATAACTATTATGATAATAAAATTATCGTTGTCATAATTTGTGATTCTAGCTACCATCTTGCAGAGGCCGAAACATCTGTATTTGGGAAATAATTAAATTACGCAGTAAGCCTAGAAAAGATATCCCATTCATGAAGATCTCATTGTAGCTACAGAGGAAGCAGCAAAGCTTTTACTTGTGGAACAAGCTGGATAGTTGAGGCAGTTGGGATTATTCAAAATAGCATTCCTGAAAAAACAAAACCTTTACATCTGCAGAAAAAACTAAGCAAGAAATACGGATATCCTTATCTAACCGGCAGACAAGCGAACAGCTTTAGTCATAGCATGGACTGGTCGTAGTCGACAAGAAAGAATGTGATGAAACGTTTACTGCTATGCTATACCTAAAGACGCATAGGAGTGGGGGCCCATGTGGAATTTGACATCGTTCGGGTGTTTAACCAATAATAGGAGTTGTCAATCACCAGGCTTCATCTTCAGTTGTATGACCAATTACCCGTCTTATATAAAGCTTTGACTTTTCCCTCACCCGAAGACTTTCCGAGAGACTGGTGGGTATATTTTAGAAGGTCTACGGGTTTTGCTGTGTGCAGACTTGTACACCCATTAAAGATATTTTAATATGGCCGTAGTGGGAGAGAGACTGCGCCAGGTTCAAGAATTACCCAAGCGCACACAATTAACAGTTGATGGTAAGTTCAACCTTTTGGAATTCATCTTCAGTACTATATACATTGTCCCAATTCAATGAAACCGGATAACATCATGCATTACATCCGCTATTAGAGATCTTGTAGCAACCCAAAACCATTCAATAAACTGGGACAAGTGCAAAATATTAGGGACTTTTAAGATTCTGCACGACGAGAACGTGGGCTTCCCTTTTAAGGCAATGTGACGTCACTGCCAGTGCCTGAAAAGAACGTTATCTAAAAGTTCCTATTGATCATAGAGGACCACGAGACACGAGCCAACGAGATGGATACGGGAGTCTACCAACATAAGAATCAAGAAGGGCAACACTATAAACAGCGACGAGGCTAACACATTCTCTCAAACCTTTACAACCATATTCTCTCGAAGCTGTCTAAACACCATTTAACTAAAATTTAAATCATTGTAAGCGTTCGAATGTTCTCACTCAAGTGACGAAAATGTTCAAATTGATTGTTAAGGAAGAAGTTTTTCAACAAGTAAATACCAAACAGATAATAATAATGATAATGCAAATCCAATTATGCTAGGCTCTTTTGGCGGTATTCCGGCCCGGCGCCATTTACAAGCGCATACATGCCACTCCAGCAACAGTAACGCTCGCTTCGTACGGGTATCCATTTAACACATGGATGGAGATAGGCAAATGTAGATGAATGTGTTGCCAAAGAACAGTACTGTCACGGCGGGACTAGACCCGCGAACAATGTGATTCACAATAGGAGGAATAGAATTCGCGGGAGATATATGATATGATATATCCCTACGACATCCTCGGTGATGTAACATATCTGAATCTTTGACGACGACTCAAGCGCAATAATTTGTATCTGCGTATCGAATGTAAACAAGCATTGAAATAACAGGAAGAATTACAAAACAAGGATTGAAATGAGGGAAAGAATTAAAAACAAGCATTTAAAAAACGGGAAGAATTATAACAAATCATTACAAATGATTTTTTTTATTCTGACTTGTTCTTCAATACAGATCGATCAATCGATCTTATTTACTGAGTGTAAGCCACAAATATGTTTAAATAAATGTATTGTTATTCTAATTCTCCGTTTAACGTTTTTGCGGACACGACTTCTGTCTCAAGACTGTATGTTATAACAAGCAAGTACCGAAATCGACTTTAACATAAAGTTAACACGAAGCGATGAGAACATTGTACGATTACTTTCTCACCATTTCTTAATTTTATAAGGTATTTTGTTGGTAAAGTGCTCTCTCTGTACCATGAAACAAAATTTATTTATTTTGATTTTCGGCAACAAATTTACTCATGTTTTCTGTTGATTCCCGCTGAAAAGAAAATCTCAAATCAACTAACGCCTCCCCCCCCCCCCCACCTCCCCTTCCCCTCGGTAGGGAAAAGATGACGATTTGTTAACAAACAGCCACTCAAAGGCTTTTGAGATTTTATCAAAACAAATCTCTGATGTAGGCGTTAATGCGATGATTGTGTATGACCTTTTTATCGAACCCCTTTTTTTTAGATGACGGGAGAGAGATTAATCGTAGGCCAAACTTTTTGGGGGATAATGGTCAGGATTGTTTTTCATTCTCAAATTTTGCTCGCTTTTGGAAATCAATTGCACTTGTTTAATAATGACTATTGAATTGACAAACAAGCATCAGGTACCCCTGTCACGTATGCATAGTTGATAGAACTATCTTTTTCTTTGAAAAAAAGCACTCACACGCCTTGAATACCCGTAATTCCTCATTGCAAACATGAATACTGTGTATTATTTACAGCTTTACTAAAATTTTAAGATAAAATATTTATTAGCATTTAGATTAATTAGAAAATCCATTAATTATTCTGTTAAAAATATCTATATTGAATAATTATTAATGCCATTACATGGACACTGAAAAATATGAATAAATATTAATATTATAAAATAGGAACAAACAGACCTACATTGTAAATTAGATGCATGCATATTCAAAGAGTGGTAATTGCTCACTCGCTTCGCTCTCCCGCGTTTCATAGCAGACCAGGCAGGAACAATATTATTATGGCAAAGATCCCTCCATCCTCTTAAAGCCCCACTGATCTTCTTATTGCTACATGCGCCCTTTATATAGCAAACAATTCCTAAGCGGTTCCATTGGTCCCCCATGGTCCCCTTTTTCTTATGTTAATTGAGAGGTGATTTGATGAGATAACCACCTGTCAGTGATCATAGATTGATATCGGTAGGCCTATTGTAAGAAAGTCTTTAGAGTCTCCATTCGTATATTAATCATCACCCTCCTCGTGATATTAATCATTAATGGTGCTTGTGTACGTTCATTTCATTTCTATATAAGCCATAGAGACACATCAAAGATTACATCTCTAGGATATGAGCTAATGACGTAGTCTTTTTCTCCAGACCACAGCGCAATTTTTTTAAGAACATGGCTAGGCTGTTGTGTAAGATATGAGCTCCGCCCCCTATCCTATTCTGCTACTATGAAAAGCTTCCTGTGCTTCTTTATTCGATGGTATTACCATTCTCGGTCGGCAGAAAATAAGGTTTTAATGACAGAAAAAATACTTACATACGTTCTTTTTAACTGTGGTACAAAATAAGGCTGCCTGAAGCTAAACGAATGTGAACGCGTTTCATCCTGTCAAAGAAAGAGTTGAGAATAAAAATAAGAATTAAATAATTATAGATATGAATTAATAGTATTTATTAGATAAACATAGTTTGATAACTACAGAGGGTCGCTTTATATAATGAATCATATGTGAATATTTATTTTAAAATGTGCTTAATGAATCAATCATGATTACTCATTTTGCCATGCAGTGAATCATTCGTGACAGAGTGACTTAATTGTTGTCATAAATGGTTCAATCTTCCGACTTATTTCCCTATAATGATCGACGTTTTACGTATGGGTCATCAGTATTCTTACCATGCTTGCGGTTAACTTTTAGAAGTTTTCGCTTCCGAACATATGGAGAGGTGTTGCCTTATTCAAAAGGTCCAACCTATTTCAAAATTATGTTTTTTTATCATTATTTATTTCGCAAATTATGTGTATATTTTACCATTTCATTTTAAGAGTAAAAACATCAATCACTCGACAACGAAAATAATTATTGGTTCTTAGGATGTTCAACCCGACAAGAATATATCAATTATTTGATGATTTTAATTAGAACATACTGGTAAAACCAGTCATTAAAAACAAATTCTGCTGTGTCAGTCGCGTTTCATGCCGGTACAATATCATGCTTGTTACCTTTCTTGAAATTTCCACTGATCTTATTGGGAACTGTTCCGTTGGTCAGAGATAAACTGAGTATATAAGGTAAAGGACTTGGAATTTCGTTGATTATTTGTTCAATAGATGATTCGCAATATCGCCGTAGCCGGAACTTTTGTGGGTTTTAATATCATGAACAATATCATTAATCTCGTTGGTAGTAAATGGAGAAAACAGCATTGATTGACCATGTGATTCTTGTAAAAGCGAGAGAAATTCAATTTAAGATCAACAAGAAGAAAAATAAGAATACGAAATTCAGAACGCGATCGAAAACAAGGCATCGACGAAAGTCGTCATTTCAATTAAAGTGGGCAAGTTTATTTCACAAAATATAAACATGAATTCAACTTCATTGTCAAGAGAAAGTTCGCATGCGAGGAAAAGAAAAATATATAAAAAAAAATATGAGATAGACGTTGAAGAGTAAATAAACGAGTATAGACATTAACAATTTATTTTGTTTTTCCTTTACGATTTTTAAATTTGACTAACTAAATACATTATGCATGCATAACCTCCCTGAAGAAGGAACCAGTTTGCATTCGAAATTCAGATAATAAAGTTGACATGAATTGGCAATAGTGCAATGTCATGGTCTTTTTTAACGTTACATAAACACACACGCACATATATATATTATATATGTATATATATATATATAATATATATATTATATATGTATCATCGCTTTGGTTAGTTTCATAAAATGTGTCTTTTCCTATTTAAAATTGATACCATATTCGGTATGATTTTTTTGTTGGATGTACTATAATTCAATGACTAATCAATAATAACAAATGGGACATCATTCTGAAGAGGAATAAACACAGTTTCTAATAATTCTATACGTAGTGATGATTATTCCATAAAAATAGAGGTATAATCATTCAATATTGACTTTCCAAATTGTCTTGAGGTATATGTACGTATGCGCTTGTGTGTGTTCATGAAAATAATTAGATGGCAAATACTTACATTATTTGATAAAACTTTCTTCCAATGTTTCTTCCGATGATTCTTGGCTGGTGTTTTAGAATAAAAAATTAAAAGCATTAATAATTAAGCGGAGAGGTGCAAAGAATACATGTTTTAATTCCATGTATGTATACCTGAAATGTTTATCGCATTTCCATGGAATAAACCATTGTACCTTTTCAAAACGATAACAGGCATTTAAGTTGTTTGCAAGCCATGGAAAAAGCTCGGAAGTTTTATGAGACTAAAAACGATGGTGTAGCGACAATTTCATGATAATAAACACTAGAATGGCTTCTTCATTTCCAGATGAAATCATGTCTTAAGTCCCACATTATAATTCTTTATTCTCCGATTATGTGGTAAATATATGAGCCACGAACTAACCGAATATCCTACACATGTTCATAAAACTGTTGATATCTAAACGAATCTTGTTTGTTCAAAAACTATTACAACAACTACAGAGTTCAGTCACACTTTATTTCTCGATGTCAGGAAAATAGGTTGAAGTTTCAATTACAGTTGCAGTGTATTTATATTTTTAGGTTCATATAGAACTTAAAATCTCACCGCGATATGCGTATCGAGATTTCTTATTTCTAAGCGTTGATTATTTTACTTCAGTGTTGCGTAGTTCACTGTTTAAAAAAATGACCAGGATCATTTGTTATGTGATTATAAACAGGTACGCTCATTGAGGTAACATGTCCTTTTTCCGAAGGTTCATAATTCCGACGTTTCGTATTTGCGGAAATAAAATACGGTTCTTAATTGCAAACGTAAAATAGGGTCCGTAAACATGTCACCCGACATCACTTGGTGCCACATGTTAACTAAGTATAACACAAATGTACTCCGGCTCGATCGAATCGTTTCAAACAAAGTTTCGTTCCTAGTACATAATAGGCTAGCCTATAACATCATTAAAAGGCAGCATATCAAAAACAGCACAAAATTAGCGTAACGAATATTTGCCTACCTTTGGATTCTGTTATGAAAAACAGCATGAGAAGATGAAGGGCCAACCACACGTTCATACTGACAATATCAAAAGTTGTGCTCTAATAAATAATTATGGAGAAATGACTAGAAAACTATACGCAGTTCGTAGAACCTCAACGCACATCGACTGTAATGCTGACTAACTTACATTCCCAATTAAAATTAAGATATAGCAAGTCCAAAGTACTCTTTAATCCTTTTATATTCCATTTTCTTTTCGAGGGGAAATTATTTCCGTTTGGAGGGTAATTGTTTTTCGAGGCTTAATCATATGTAGAAAAAGTTTTGTTTTAGCGTTGTTAAGGAGTAGAGATTTAAAAGATAATGTGGAAAAGTGGGTAAATGGAAGCTTTTTTCACTTAATATTTGCGCTTCAGGGAACATTGATACAAATAATTTGTAAATCAATCACTCATTTCCACGATAATGGTTTATTCATTACCTACCCCACCTGCACTCTAATTCCTGTTTAAAGGTACTATGTCTCTTTTGCAGCCAACCTCAAATGCTGTAGAACTTTGCAGGAATTATGAATATGTCATGTATGTCCTATCTGTGAAATTTAAACGTTAGCAGTGTCCTCATATTCGAATTATGCAAGGAAACCCGTTTACTTGCTAGACTTCACTGTCAGACACTATTGAGTGACTGACTGGCTTTTTTTCTTCTTTGGTAATAACATACATGAAAAGAGTTGTAAAGGGTACATGAGCATTTGTCTACATCAATAACCCACTTCTTGTGATGGCCAAGATTAAACTGATTGAATCTTTGCACAGCATAAAACGTATGACCATTCGGTACAATATTGTCTGAAAATCAAGACTATTACTTTTGGGCTCTATAGCCCTAAAATCGATTTGACAACTAATAGTCGTTATTTTCCCACTTGAAGACATTTTCAAGCCCCACCTTTTTTGGAGAAGTTCTAAATTAGTATTATCTTTCAAATGCAGTTGGAATTTAACTTTTTCATTTTTTTGGCCTGCAAATGGGACATAGTACCTTAAAAGCTATTTTGAAAGGAAAAATAATAAGGCGATGATTGTTTTGTTTTCGACAATCACACTCGTTTTTCGAGAACAATATACACCCAACGATTAGGTGATTAGAATAAATTGTTAATGAAATCACTGTTGCGGTGCTTTTGTCTTACTAAAAAGTGTGGGCTTTAATTAAACTAAAGTGTTTCAAGCGGTATAGTTGTAAAAGAATGATTTATATACCCTGTGAAATCTTCCAATAATTTCAAAAAAACATTGTTTTTCTTCAAAAATTGGGATTTTACTCAAATCCTTTAAAAAGATTCAATTACTGTGGACTTAAAACATTATGCGATGAACTTTCTAAAAGCCATTGGAAAAATGTTGATCATGTAGCGAAAAGGAGAAAACATCAACTAAAAACTGAAAATATTATATAGGACCGCACAAATATAGGCAAATAATACCCTGTTAAATCTTCCAATAATTTCAAAAAACATTATTTTTCTTCAAAAATTGGGATTTTACTCAAATCCTTTAAAAAGATTCAATAACTGTGGACTTAAAACATTATGCGATGAACTTTCTAAAAGCCATTGGAAAAATGTTGATCATGTAGCGAAAAGAAGAAAACATCAACTAAAAACTGAAAATAATATATAGGACCGCACAAATGTAGGCAAATGATATCTCTATTGCTTTCCTTTTCTTATTTATTTTAAATATTATTATTTTGTGGGGGAGGGAGCATATTCATGAAGACATTTAAAGAGCCATCCTTTTAGAGAACATTCCTGCTGTTATATTTGTCTAAACTAGCAAGTACTAGAAAGCAAACAAATTGTTTTTACTTTAAACAAAGTTCAACCTGTTCATTCACTGAACTTTGACATTTGAATCTGTTATTTATTTCCCATGTACATTGTCAAGAAAAACAAAAGCCTGCGATTCCAGCAATATAAGTTACGTGCTCCAGAAATGTTGTGATCACTGCGCATAAAACACCTATCCGGACACCTACCCCCTGGACATCCACCCCCAGGATAACCACAGCAAGTCAACTACGCCCTAGGACAACTACTCCACCCCCGGGACAAATACCCCCAGACAACTACCCCTAGGATAGTTGTCCGGGGGTAGTTTTCCTAGAGGATGGTTATCGTAGGGGGTAGTTGTCTGGGCGGTAGTTGTCTGGAGTAGTTGTCCGGGGGTATTTGTCCTAGGGGGTAGTTGCCCGGGGAATATTTGTCTTAGGGGTAGTTGTCCTATGGGGTAGTTATCCGGGGGTCGTTGTCCGGGGGTAGTCGTCCTAGAGGGTGGTTGCCCTAGGGGGTACTTGTCCTTGGTGGTAGTTCACTGATGGTGGTTATCCGGGGGTGGATGTCCAGGGGGTAGGTGTCCTAGAACCTATAAAACACAAAGACCCACTGTGCTGTCAGATGCACTTCACCTTTCATAATAAGGATCATTTCAATTATGTCAATAAATCTCCGAATATACAAGCTAGTAAAACTGCCCCTGTTTCGTATAATGGGTAAGCTTGTTAATTTCTGAGCAATCGGAGGGAGGAATATTCAGGGGGCATCTTTGGACGGATAGGAAAAACGTTCCATATCGATGGAGCTCGAAAATATGCAGCTGCTTCGGATTCCCAAATATTGGTGTTCCTCAAGGCTTTGTTCTGGGACCCTCTCTATTACTGTACTACATCAACGACCTGCCAGACAGCTCACCTCTCCGGTACGTCTCGTCGCAGATGACGCCATCAAGTATTGGTGCAAAAGATGATACTGAACTGTTTCATGGGAGGTTTAAAGGCCGGCTGTACTAGTTCAGCCAGAAGGGATTAGACCACCCAGCTAGCCAGCGAGGTCACTATGACAGGTGGCTATCTCATTTACTCAGCTCTCAATTAGCATAAGTAAAGGAGGATCATGGGGGACCAATAGGCTCCGATTGGGGAGGTTTTCTATATAGAGGGAGCAGGTAGCTACAATAGTACAGTGTGGCTTAAATATGGAAGTTGTTTGAACGAATAGATAAGCCGTGAATACATTTATTTAAGGGGATTGACCGTTCAAAGAAACTTGGGCAGAGAAACAGGGGGAAAACAATTAAACGAAAAGAAAATGTTAACAGAAAAAGTGCAATTGTAAGGTACTGTAGATGAAAGAAAATGTTGCTGAAAATAGAGATTACTAACATTATGTTATTTTGCTATAGTTTTACCTTACGTTGCGTGTTACCTTGCGTGAAAAACATAACCAGTTTTGTTAGTGATTTACCGAATATAGAATATGACAGAATAGGAAAACCCTTTTGAGGTAAAAATAATCTCTTTTTTTTTTCTTTTTTTCGTTCTGACTATGACTCTTATATATATCGTCGTAAATTATATGGAAAAATAATCCAGGAAATGTAATTTTACCATCATCAGTTATGTAATCGCTTCCTTTTCTTGAATCAACGCACAACACGCAAATTAAAAAGCTTTTCTCTAAGCGTTTCAGTAATGCCCATCATTTGAATACAAAACGGAAGCCGGCAGTAATATTGAAGAAAAGTGCAACTTTTGAGTGGCAGTACAAGGCTACCTGCGATGACGTAATTACACTTTACTTTGAAATAGAAATAACGACTTCAAAAACACAGATGTCGCTTTGATTAATAAAATTAGCTTTTTAAAAGCTTCATTTTATATTTCACAACGTGCGGGGGAGTGAAATACTTACCATGACGTATTCACTAACTGAATTCAAATTCTCCGTAATGCGACCATATCTTGGAATTATTTGTTAAAATAATTGAAATCCCTTGACTATCCCACACGTGTTACACAATTGATGAGCACATGATGCTATTTTTTCTTCTTCAAACATAGATATCGCTTTGATTAATAAAATTAGCTGTTTAAAAGCTCCATTTTTAGATGTCACTGCGTGTTGGGGAGTGACATACAGACGTTTATTCACTAATTGGAATCAAATCCTCCTTAAGACGAAAATATCTTGTAATTGCTGTGGTAAAATCATTGAAATTCCTTGAATATTCCACATGCGTTACAATAATGGAGTTTACAGATAGCACATGGTACAAATGACCCCAAATATCCACAGATCTTTTACACATGGAGAAGTTCCACTTTGATCATCTTTGAATAATAACTGCCAAAGTCCTAGACGTGCTTCATGAATACCTTTTGTTTGAACTCTTGAAAAGAATACGTCCACCTGCGTATCATAGAATGTACCGTTGGTGCATAAATGAATAATGTTACATAACTTTCATGAGCCCATATCCAGTATTCATCTTTGTGAGTTTTACCATTTTGGTACAAATGACCTTTATCTGCCCATGCGTAGATTGTATCTGTAAACTCCCTTATATTGATGAGCACATGGTGCAATCAATTTTGAAATTCAACACTCGCTAAAAATGGCCAATCATCAAGAATATATGTTGCAAATAATATATATGAGAGGGAAAAATAGGTTAGACAACGGATCCATGAAAGCAACATATATAAAGAAAGAGGGTTTGATAATTCAATATTTTTGAAAATCATGAGGTTAAGAATGCTATACTAGTGTTTAATGTTTAGCATGAACCAACACATTGAATAAATCTGTTTGCACACATTATATGCGCCATCTCCAAATCCTTGAAACTATTCTTACCATTATGGCCACCCTGTGCACTCGCTCAAAGCGGAGTTAAACTGCTTCCGGTTTTAATTTTTTTTTTAAACTATGTGTTTATACGGTTTTTTAACCCTGATATAATTCAGTTATTTCGGTTACGTCTTAATCTTAACGTTTAGCTTCGCATTTGTCGGAAGATCTCAGTACATTATATCATTATGCCGGTAATATTGATAATGAGGAGGATGATAAATATATGACAGCGACCGCAATGATAATATTAATAATAATAATGATAATAATAATACAAATAATAGTAATAATAATGATGATGATGATAATATCTATAACAATCACAACGCACATTATTATGGACAGTGAATCGACAAAACATTTTGTTGTCCATACCCCGAAAATTCTTATGGTGTGTGTAGGGTGGGGGGGGGGGGGGGGGGGTAGGATCCTGCAATGTGTGCATGAGACTACACATGTTGCGTGTCCTGAAAGTTTGATCCAATGAAACACTTCGGCCATGTTTCGGTTAGTTCTTGCCATTTCTAATCATACAAACAACGAAATGTGATTCAATCACAATTTATTTTCTTTGCGTGTGTGTGTGTGTGTGGGTGGGGGTAGGTGTTCATGTGATGTGCGTGTGTATGGATATGTGGGTGGATCTGTGTGTTATTGCAATTTATGTCTAATCCAAAATATCAATGTACAATGTATCCAGTTTTGTCAAGAATGATTTGTACCATATGTATTTGATTTTAGAGAAAATAATAAAACATATCTTTAAATAAAAAATAAATAAAAAAGGGTGTGTGTGTGTGTGTTTGTGTGTGTGTGTGGGGGGGGGCAGTGGTGTGTTTGGTTGGATGGTGTTATTTGTTTTATGTTACAACTGATTTCATTTTTGTTTTCATCAATTGTACAATTTATGTAATGTAAAAGGAAAAACAACTGTTCTTTCTAAAATTAATTTGTATTGTTTGGAATCAATAAAAAAAAACTATTGAAAAAAAAGTGTGTGTGTGTGTGTCTGGGTGTAAGTAAGTATGCGTACTGTGTTTTTAAAGAGGCGTATTGATCAGAGCCTCGTCTTACAAAGCGTCAATCGTAAGTTCACAGTCTCCTATCTCTTATGTACTTAGTTCCGATTGATATCCCTGGCAAATAAGTTGCGCCTAATCGCAACTGTTCAAAAGACAGGGTCCAGATATAATGAATTGAGCCTGATTTAAATGGACAGTCTGAACGCCACCAAAAATGCATGCTGCTTCCAGTAAGAACAATTATCGTTCTCTAACATGATGGTATCACCCGTGGGAGGACATCTGAGGTCGCGAATCTGTTTACAGCAAATCATTTCTGCTTTAAAGCAAACACTTACGTAAATTGAATCGTATAACTCCGTGTCTGTCGGTACACCTGTGGTCGCGTTAATTGAGTTCAGATTTTAACTTCGAGACAATGAATAAGGTTGGCAGATTGATTGTAGCTGAATACATTACAGTTAAAGAGAAAGTTGGGTTTTGGAAAAGATTAAGCAAATATTAGCTTTCTTGTTTTTTATTTTTTATTCCTCACCCAGCAACTTGGCGCAAGTGAGATCTAGCAGTCTTGTATTAAAAGAATGTCTGATGTTCAGTCATGCATGCAGAGATTCAATTGAAAATGGTACCTAAATACACTGGGAGAATAACTCTATCAAGACATAACATGAAACTCACGATAAAATATACTTCAAACAATACAATATACAAGTCTTGTGCATAATTCAAACGCTACAAGAACCATATCTTCAAGATTTGTGATAAACGAAACCGGAAATATCAAATCCTTAGAGTAAATAGAGTGCAATTCAAGAAAATCTTTTTATTGTAATAATAACTTATCATCTAAAACTGAAGATCGTTAGGCACTAATTACTATCTACTAATCTCCTGTTAATCAAAAGTATCCCCGAAAGAGTAGTATAATGATTTTCATCCCCATTGTTTGCCTAGAAGAAGACCATGAGGTGGGTAAAACTCAATGCCCTGTAATGTCCATTCCGATTGATAATTAATGAAGGTGCCTTGGTGTGTAGAGGTGTCGTGTTTCGTTCACTTGACTCTCATTCAAAGGGTTAAGGATTCGAATCCCAGCCCGGCACTAACGTCCTCGGGCAATGCATTAAAACATATTATAAGATGATGACATGAATCCTAATCAAATGATTGGTTAAGAGCGTACACGTGACCAGGCATTTATTTTGCCTAACACGTTATTCTGATAATGACCGGTCATTAGTAAAATCATGTTATAAAACATCATTTTATGAAACAAATAATACACATCATTTTGTGTAGTATTTGTATATTTACCCATGTGCTAACTGGGAGCGTATATGAAATGACTCCTGGCTGGCATGCTCCCCAGCTAGTGGAAAATTTGCATACAATGTATGCGGGCAAGCCTGAATCCATTTACCGTAGTAGCAATACAACTGTAAGTCGCTTAGAGACACCGTCGATGAATTGAACGCCGCTTAATTATAAACGGCCACGACGACGTTTTCTGGCCAGCCCAATAGTGCGAGATTAGGCGAGACCCCCTGTTGTCTGGAGAAAAAAAATCTTTCTATCAGACAGTGTTAATCCAAAGAAGGTTTCAAATGAGGTCTAAAGTCCCCTAAAATACACTGTAGCTTAAAAAGCGGGAATTGCTTGTTTTTCTCAACCCATTACATGGAATAATTATGACGATATGGTTTATTTTCGTTGGATAAAGTTTTATCAATATATCGGATAAAAAATAAACTTGATTTATCAAGAATCAACCATCATTTTTTTTAAAATCACTTCAAGTACTGTATGGGCAACAGTATATTTTTAACTGGGCTATGCGTTTCAACCTAACCTAATTAGTAATGCAAGAATGCTACAACCATGAAAGATAAAGACCAGTTATGGTCATGCGATTGCATTGTGAAAGAAACGTTGTGGAATCGATCAGAAAAGGTTGATCATCTAGCATATAAGTATTGGTGTGTACTGCAAGGTTTGGGAGTCATCAAAAAGATAAGAAATTTGGCCCAGTCTTGGTAAAGTAACAAGCACTTTACACAGAAAGATGTATATGGGACTACGCACACGTGCGCGACACATGCGTTTATCTCTCACACACCAATAGATAAACTAATTTACCAAATGTATCAATTAGTAGGCGGTCTCCCGGCAAATTTGTTATCATCACGTATTAGTCAAAACATATTCTTTCACATGATTAGTAATAAGAGCTTCCATTTCATTTTTTGAAATTGGGGCGTTTTCAATACTGGTCTTTACCTTTAATAGGGAGAGTGCTTACTTTGTTTTGACCAACCTCATCGAGTCACGAGTCGTACAAAAATTAGGGACTTTTAGATGTGCACGAAAACAACGTGGATTGCTACGATCGACGTCCTTTTAATGCACTGCCTTGAATGGACGTCACACGTATCAGTCCACGCAAATCTAAAAGTCCCTAATAGCCCGCAAGTGTGAACGACCTATAGTTATACCCGAAGTGGTCGAAACGACCGGAAACTGTTATTAAGCAAGAACGTGCTTTTGCTGGCAAAATGGTCTACTATTAAGCTAATGTGGATTTCAACTTTTGACGTTTGACATAGAAAGGACAGGGTGCCATGATAAAGTACGTCCTCTGACGTAATGATCTGAGAGCGTAAACTGAATGAAAACTGAATAAAAAAAGGAGATATAAAACGACTTGATTAAATCGAAGCTATAATGATATTTCTATTCCCCGTGGGGTTGTTTCTTGGAAAAATGGTTAACGATTTAGCTTATATGGCATTCAAGTTGTGACTTTTGACATAGAAAAGGTAGGGTGCAATGATTTGATATTACTTCATTTTAAAATGTGTATCAGTAGGTACGATTTATACATTTTATGTGATCATGATGATGATAAAAATAATGATAATAATAGTGAAAAATATGATGATAACAATAATAGTGATAATGAGCATGATGATAAATTAATAATATTATCATATGAAGAAGAAGGAGAAGAAGAAAGATAATGATAATAATACTAATAACAATGATAATCTTCCTTGTCATTGTCATCTTCATCATCGTCATCATCATCATACTATTAATAATATATCTTTCTTGTAGGCCTAAAGTGCTTGCCATATTATAATACAACGTCTCTATGAGCTTCCAGAGCACTGTGGATATTAGTATCCCTGCTTTAGCTCATAAGAGCACATTTTGTTTGTGTGTGTGTTCCAAAATTTGAAAAATTAGCCGATTTATATTTCGTTTCGTTGGGGGGGGGGGGGGGGGTAAGGTAAACATTTTTTGGGGAAAGGGTCATGAAGCATGATGATAAAGGGCAACCTCAGCAGAGGGGAAACAATAATATCGCAATTGTAGCGATCTAACTCGCTATTTCAATGTCGCTCTTATATAGGAGAGCCCAGCAGCCTTAGCGATCTAACTCGCTGTTACACATTATTAGTAAGAGTTTAGCACAAAATCGCTATGTTTGCGAGAAAGTAAAGTCCCGTAACCTCGGTAGTCGTAAGGACCTCTATTCATATGGTGCAACTTCCTATACATGAAAGACCGCTATTTATAAAACGGGAAGGGAGTCATGATTCTTAAAGGCATAAGGACCGTTCTTCATAAAGACCGCAAGTCATAAAGTGAGATGAGGGTCGCTATCCATAAACGTGACGAAGGGGCGCTATTCATAATTCACATTGAGGGTCGTTACTCGTAAGTACCGCTATTCATAATACGAAATCGGGATCGCTATTCATAAACGTGACGAAGGGGCACTATTCATAATTTGCATTGGGGGTCACTACTCTTAAGGACCGCTATTCGTAATACGAGAAGAGGGTGATAGACCCTCTTCCCGGTATTTCGAATAGTGACCCTCCTCTCGTTTCATGAATAGCAATCCCTATGAATAACGTTCCCTATTTTGTATAATGAATAGCGATCCTCTTCTCATTGTATGAATAGCGACCCTCTTCTTCAATAATGATTAGCTGTTCGTAGGTATAATGACCCTTACGAATAATGATCCTTTTCTCAAATGATGATAGCGGTCCTTATGAATAGCGAGCAGGCCCCGATAATAATCCAATACATTTCTGACATCTGATATAGAAAAGACCGGGTGTCATGATTGGTTATTTCATATCATATAGGTTAAGTGGATAAAAACACAGCAAAATATTATGGTATCTTTATTTTTTATATAGGGCATAGTGTGGGCGTCATCCAGGTGATATATTATCCCAGCTTCCGAGAGCAATGATTTATTCTTGAAAGGTGATCAATTACCTTGAGTTGAATTACCTACAACGATCCTGTCCAGGAGAAAGAGGGAAATAGTCCATTATTTTCTCTTATTTTCATTATTTTCGCTAATACTGCCATGCAATGCTGTTAATCCACCGAGATTTAATTAATCTAGCCGTTGAAAGAGTTTACAGTCATTACGTTCATGGTGGAATAAAAAATGTATGGCCATCCTAATTCGTCGTACGTACACTACTACATATTTTTTTGTAAATCTTTATTTTGTTTTTTCCTGATAAAACAACCAACCACCCTTCCGTCTTTTAATTTGTTTCTATTTTGTTCATTTCCTTGTCCCTACTCTTATTATCAGGTGGGCTTTATCTAATACAGACCACCTTATAATTTTGTTAAAATTGCCTTTATTATTATTTATTTATTATTATTTATTTATTTTTCTTATTTCGACCCACTTTTTTGTTAGCAAGATAACTTGAAAATGGCTCAATCAAATAACTTGAAATTTGGCACAAATATGTATAGGGGCGCAGAATGTTTAAATGCTCAAAATCGTCTCAAATTTATTTTGCATACGTTTCAGGTCATTTTAAGCATTTTATTAAAAAAATCGCGCACACACGCATGCGCGCGCGTTTTTGCGCGTAACACCATAACACAACATAGAATCGCCATTTTTCTCTTCTTTCATGATATTCCTCATATTTTTTTCGAACAATTTGTTACCATGTTTATCTCTTTATGATCATTAATAACAAGATGAGCGTCCATTCAAGATAAATGTCTGTGCGCGCAAGCTCTTTTAGTACATAGCATATATGGGCAAAAACATGCCTATACAAATTCCATTATAGCTCTTCGGGATGGAACTGGACCCCAATTTGTTTTAATATTATGATAGAGAATGAGTCGGAAATATGATTTAATGTCTCATTAGGCTATTAAAAATATTCTGACATCATCATAATGGCCTTCGAACTCAAAATACGAATTTGCATATTATGAAGTCAGCAATTTCGTCGAATTTCGATATGTTGTAGCTAAGACAATTGTCTACAACAGGCCTTCTCAACTAGTTTATTAGAAGTGCCAAAACGAAAAGAGTTTGCAGTTGAAGTGCCACCCTGTATGGTTGACTGTTCTGCGAGGGAGCGTAGCAACTGAGCCGAAAATGGGTGGGGTCCAGGGGTGAAGCCCTAACGGGGGTAGCAGGGGTCGGTGCCCCCTGAAGATGGTGGAATTAGGGCTTTCTAAAGGCCCAAATGGGGCATTTCTAACACTATTTTATTCCACAATATAATCAATCATATTAATTTCATATTGATGTGAAAAAACAGTACAATTCCTGGGTACAATAACACTGGAGGTATATTTATATGTAGTTTTTTGTGTGCAATAAACACGGGAAATGTCAAAATAAAGTGAAAATCAAACAGACAAAAACAAGATGTTTCCAGAGATTGGCAATGTTAAAGTTGGTATCCCATCGTAAAGCTTATTTGTTGTTCAGAACTTATAGTTTAGAATCGTATAAAATGGTAAAAAACGATAAATTCCCCTTTCTCAATGTTTGTTAAGGAGGCATTTTGGGCTCAAATTCAACTGCAACTTTTTTATTTAGCTGAGTATTTAATTCTAAAATATATATTTTCTTTCTTTCTGTTTTTTGTTTTGTTGTTGCAACAGTCGCGCGCCACTCACACTGACCGCAAGCGCCACAAGTGGCGCGCGCGCCGCCAGTTGAGAAGGCCTGGTCTACAAGCTTTATATTCACCATTTTTCATTTCGATTACGTCATCATGGTAAAAATTTCGATTAAAGGCCTCATGTCAGAAATTTCATAATTTGCGTGTTATACCTATAGAAGGTGAATTTCGTTCACGTCATGAATCTACATGAAATTGTTTTTAAAGAATTTTTAAGCAGTATCTCACTTATTTTTGCTCTATTTTGTCTCAAATTTTAGTTGACCAGCCCACCTGTACTTGTTCCAAACAAGTATTACATGTCTAGTTATTTATTTATTTTTGTTTACAAATTTTTCCATTTGTCATGTTTGTAGCTGCAATCTGAATCCGTGTTAGGTATTATTTACCGGGATGTATAAATATTTGAAAACAAGATACACGTACATATAGTGACGTTCAGGTGTATTTCGATGGAATGGGAATGTCTGTTGTATTGTTCTTTATCTTCACATATGGGTGTTCAACCAGGAGGGTCGCTCGACATTTCGAATGTCTATCAAATAAGCCCACAAGCTAGTTAAAAAAATCCTTTTTGTTCACGCTTGTTGACAATTGAAGGGAAAAAATTGATCACAAAATAATTTAAAACTTGCCACGCAACTATTTTCCAAAAGGCAAACAAAAATGTTTAATACATGGATATACAAATATATATATATACTTATACAGGTCTATATTATTATTCCACCTCTGTCATAGGTCAATGCCCGAAATTTCGCATCAGCGAAGTCCTAGACTTCTATAAGATGTAGTAAGTTGTACTTTAATCGCTGTGCCGCCACTCCGAGTAAGAACGATCCTTGAAATGACATGGAGCTTATTCTAGGAATGCTTTGGAAATGTACTCTTTCCTTTAGGTCATTGTATAGTTGTGTCCCAATTGGTTGACTCAAAACCGCGTTTTCACTTACTTAGATCTGTGTTTTACGATACAGAAATTCGAAGCGTATTACTACTATTTACGTCATCATAAAAAAAAGACCGCTCCGATTTTGCCAGGTTGTGTTTGAACGAGCCTCTATTTCTAATTAGGACACGGTAATAAAGAAATATATTATCAATTGTCAAATTTTTAACGCGACTTTGATTTCTCAATTTGCTGACTCAAAACCTGTATTTTCTTTGCTTTGAAAGAGGGTTTCCCTCTGGAATATTTACGCGGGAAAGCATGGCAATGAAGTGGATATTGGTACGTTACTACGTCACGAGGTGCAATTCAGACTCCAATTAGACCTTTCAATGGTCATCGAAAGTGAATGGCTACCCATCACCCACTTGGGGAGCTTTTACCTCAAGAGAGGATGTAACGCCAATTGCAATTCTGTTCAAACCAGATTGTATGTAGCATGTTCACACAATGTACTCAACACACAAAAAGAAACGTCGTACCTATACATAATGATCGTATAGTGAAAGCTACAGAGCGAACATACTAGACAACACTATTGTGTAAAAAAACGCCGTATACAAAATCTAAGGTTGAAGAAGTGGATTGACACAACAACTGGCCAATCGTCGGTGCGCACCCACCATAAACCCCGCCCAGTTATACGATTATGTACGATAAGACGTTCAGACTTAAGCGGGACCATGATTAGTTATCCAGTTCGAAACGATACTCAAGCGTTTTGCTATACCACGTTCAGACTGGAAAAAAACTATTTCTCGTATAGATCGTGTAGTTATGCAATGTAAGCTGGTAGGGTGAACGAAGGGTGGGTGGCAACGTATCATGAACTAAGTCAAAAAGTAGGACACCGTTTCAATTAATCCTCCAGTGTAAAGAGATATGAATATCGCTTGCCAGATGACGTCTTTAAGGAGTGGTTACCCCCATTCTTGAGCACTTTTCTTATGTCTTCTTGTTCCAAATGAGTTAATACGATGACAATGGTTCAAAAGAGGGCCATCATTTCAACTTGTTCTTCTTGGTCAAGTGATATGTACCCCAAAAAAGGTAAAATGTCATGATTTTGTTCAATGTTTCACCTTCTTGTATACGGTTGATAGTAAGTGATACTTTATATTTTTAACCCGTAATACGCCAATTAACATCCCTATGCCACATCCCCTATTCATAATGTGATAGATATACCAACAGGTTTAAGGTTATTTAACTGTTGCCAACTGCAAGATTAATTAATAAGAAATTGGCGCTTATTTATTTGGTACAGAAATGTACGTGCTGCACAAAAAACGACCATGCAGGGAGGCAAACAAAGCAACCGGAGTGTTACAAAAATGATAGCAGTCCGGGCAGCCAAATTATTTTTCCACGAGAGTTCCATTCCGGACTTCAGTATGAACTCATTTGCACACAGCCAATCAGAAGAGTCTAGTTAGCTAGCTGCTAAACCTGCGCAAGCGCATGTTAACCGTTAGGGTTAGTGATATGGTTATAAATATCACGCAAACTAACCTTTCATCAACCTATCGTTAGCTCAATCGGTAAGGGCAGCGTAATACAAAATACGAATCACAGTATCTATTCAGTTCTATTGTTTGCCTTTATCAATATTGAGGCAATGCGATAAATATTCAAAGCCTAACTGCTTCAGATCTCTTTCCAAGCTGCCCATGACGTAAAACATATCAGCCAAGGTCTGGAACTCTCGTGGGGGTAAATGACGCGTCGGGTCCGGGCAACCGGAGTTATTCAAAAGCGGGTCACCGTTGACATTTTTCCTTCGGGTCAACAAATTGAAAATATCACTCGTCAAGATATTATTCGAAATGGCTTCAAAATATACATTGTTGACGAATAGTCATCTCATCGTTGGTGATAGATTGCCTTTACTTTTAGCTACTGCCAAAGGCAACACATGCACTATCAACCTAATCATGAATACAAGGGAGCATGCAAATATTATTTTGTCATATCGTCATGATTGTAGATATGGAACACAGGAAGGATTACCGTGAAACCTCTAGAGAACATGTATATCTTCAAGTAAACATAATACATGCAAAGAGGAAAAGTATATTCCGCCATCTTGACATTTTCATATACATGTAAAGGTAGAAAATAGTTGACTTTGCTTCCAGCACTTATTCGTCATATCTCAATCAATCAACATATATGTACGACAGGAATTGCCTACAGTTAATTTTGAGCTTTGTTAGTAAAACCGCGTTTGCAAATATTAACGGATTATTTACCTATTCATCAAGCCAGATGTGGGTGATTTGGGAAGGAGTAAAAACACGATTTCAATACATTTTGCTGTTAAAAGAACCAGTTAACTTGATTATTATTATTTTATTTCCGTTGTTGGGGGAAGATGGTTGATCGTCTTAAGCTTTATGTCTCTCTGGTCTCGGGGACGACGATTTCAACAGGGACCTTTTCCCCAGGAGATTATGAAAATCACTAGTTGATACTTTTTATTTACTTCAAAGAGTAGTAGAGTATGCAGATTTGATGAAAAAGGGAAGGGGTCTTAATGAGAAAATCTTCAATAAAGGAAGCTGTAGGAGTAGGTTATGTAATACGGTATTATATAATGTAAAAGTATTAAAGTTACATAGATCTAATTTCCTGTCTATTGGTGATGTCGTCCATATGAAATAGAAAGATGGTTTATAAATAAGACTTACAGAAGAAATAGTAAGATTATATCAGGTAACAAGATATTACGTAATACGAGGACTTAAAAAGAAGCTTCAATGCATTGTTACCACGTAATGAAACATTCGAAAACTACACTGGCGTATTGCGTAGTCCAAAGATGATATTATAGATAAGGATGTTGATAATCATCATCCTGAGTTGTTGTTGGGTTTTTTTTTTGTTAGATGAGGGAACAAACTATTTCATACAAAACATTTACTTTAGGCGCATATTTTGATGAATAACCTTACAGAATCCAAATAGCGTAGTGGATAAAGTATGCCCCTTCGTGGGGAGGCCTTGAGAACACTTCTCCTTCAAATTGAATCGGAAGACTGAGTTTACCTTTATACGCATTTATATCATGATTAGACTTTTAGCTGAAGGTAACAAAACATTTCGGTGGTAAAATCTAAAATAAAGTGTTTTTGCGTGTTCTCAATTGTTTGTATACCTTGTCGGAATTATGTTCGGATTTTGAGAATATTTGTATAGAAAAATGCTTTATACGTAAAAATCCATGGACCCAATGGCTTTTCTGAATTTCAATGATGATAAAAGGACAAAAAAATTCCCAGGAACCTATATTCTAAAACCACGCATTTTCCATTTCCCCACCGTGTTGATACATTCTTAATCTAAAGAGTGAAATTTTGAAGAAAAAAAAACATGTTAAATTTTAGATATTAAGAATATGATTTTTTTTCCTTATTTTGTCTTTTTACTTACTTCATATTTGGTCATGGCTGCGTTTCGTTAGGTTACTTGCGTACTTCTATCTTTGAAAGAATTAAATCCTTTAATAATTATTGTAACGTATTTAAGTATACTTAACGTTACTAAGCCTTCCCTATACGACAATAGCGCCTATATAGCGCCACCTATGAATGTTCCGAGGTGATTGATTTTTGTTTCACGTTTGCTTTAAATATGCCGGCGGCCACGGAAAATAGGCTGGTGTATTAATTGTTAAGCATACTTCTTGAGAAAACGTTTCTTTTGACAAATGAAAAAAAAGTTTCTATAGGCTCGCCTTACATAGCAACAAACAATTTATGCAAGGTGAACTTCATCCATAGAGATGCCACTTTGCAAAGCAGGTGTATCAAATAACCGGTAACAAAGGGTTTTGGAGGGAAAATGTTTTTATTGAAATACATCAGTCTTGTAGTAAAGACAAGTATTTCTATGGGGAACCCATTGGTCCTTATTCTACTGAAATCTAAACCGAATGCTTTGCTCAACCTTTTGTTCAAAATCAGGTTGAACAAAATAAGATAGTATGGGGTCTAAGTTGATATATTATATGTCTGTGGGTGTGCGTGTGTGTGGAGTTATTGGTATGACCTTTCACCGTAGTTTAAGATGTGGGTCAAGCATTGTCAGAAACAGCGTTTCTGAGAAATGGTTAATAATTGCTTTCACGATCTGTGCGCAAACGAAAGTACTGATAATGACTGTTTTTTTTCCTTATTATTATTCAATATTCAAGTCAGGCCGATTCCCTCCTTATGTCGATTTGTCTTGTATGTATTTAGCTAACAATAATAAGAGGATACTACGTGATCTGAGGATATCCTGAAAGCTTACTTTAGGCTATATGATCATAGGATTTCCATGGTTATCAAATATTCATATAATTTTTATGCTCGAAGTTGAATGAGATGGAAACTTCGGGGTCCTCTTGTCAAAGTTATACATACCTTCTTTATTGGAGGAAGCTTGGACAGTTGAAAGGCGAGATAGAGATGAATATCGAAATTGTTCATCCCCTGCTTAGGACAGAAAAGAATAATAAGCCATGGAGGGATAAATATAATGTGGGAGCTGGGGAGCAGGTGAGATTAGAATAGAAAGTACATGCGTGGGTGAAGTAAGAGAGGAAGGAGAAAGCAGAGGTGGGATTGATGGGAAAAAAGAGAAAGAAGGCCGAGATAAAGATGATGGATAAAGGAAGGAGGGGAGATGTAAACGAGAGAACGGGAAGAGGCGGAGCAAATCATTGGTTTCTAGTCATATTTGAACCATGTAGAACTGTGTAACTTCTAAAAATGTTTTATTTGAATAACTTGAATAATAATGACATAGTAATGACAACGCTTTAACCGGATTTGAAGCATACGTCTTTCATTCCATTCCACGCCTTTATGATTTGTTTTTTGTTGTTATTTTATCCACACTATCTTTATTTTTTTCCAGCTGCAAATATCTTGGTTGTAATTACAGACCTTCCAACATAGGTTAATGATATGATTACTACAAAACTATGAATAACATGTTAATATGAAATATATTAAGACTATTTCTATTTCAGCAGAATCCATTCATAAAACGATATTCTTTTTAAAAGGTAATCGACTGCTTTTAGAAGCTTATTGTTAAAAAAAAATAACACAATTTCGTCACGCACCTTCTCTGCTTGTTGTTGATTTGCTAGAGAAATCTGGGCCGGTATTTTGACCTGGTGATGGAGAGAAAAAGAAAGTGAACGTAAATATGATCGTTTTGGTTAATAAAGAAACCATAATGCCATAATAATTATATAAAATGAAGTACGACTGCGCAGAATATCCATTTCCAAATTTTATTAGATATTGAATTATAATATTAATAGATGTTGAACACTTTCTCGTAGCATACACAGTACTCGTATGAGCATGTCATAAGGCTGAAATGTACTCCCCTCAAAAAGAAGAACATGGAACAGCTGATAACATCCGATCGGCACAAAAGAAAATATATCATCTAATAATTGTGTGTGTTGTGAATGTCGGAGTTAAAAAAAACACCTAATGTAATACATCGGATATATGTATAAGTATTACAGGTTAAAATAAGTTGGAAAGGTTCCATCAAGAAAGCAATATCACCTAGTAGGGTAATATTGAGTGTTACAATGTAACACACATGGTTTTATTGTTTTTATTCATCAATTCGTTTTTAAAACGCCCACTTTCATGCTGTGGAACATTGCAAATATATAGTATGCGCCGATAGGTACTAGTCACAACGCCAAACCGACTCCAAGCCGATTTCTAACCGACCGAATCCTGGCCACTCAGAGTAATGTAATTTGTTGCTTGGACTGTTGTCAGTTTGGTGCCAGTCTCGTTTGTGTGACCGGGTATTACCCTTGGTATTGGGACCATTTGCGATCACTTAACTCCGTTTTCATTTGAATTTCGATTAAATTATCGCCAAATGGGATGTTAGAAGAGAGTGCGGATAGCCGTCGACTTAAGTGTTTTGTTGCTTCCTCTCTTTCGCTGCCTCTGGCTTCCCAATCACATACATGGCTTACCGATGGGGAAGGTTAGTACATACGAATCAATGTATACTGAGAGGTTTTGAAATCTTATGTGAAGAAAATGACTCAGTCTTGCCGAAAACCACATGCGCTGCAGTACCTCTGAGCAGCGAGTGTACCTCCTTCTACTTCCCAGTCACCCACAAGTTATCTTTTAAGTCACTACAAAAAAAATGGGCAGATGTTACTGGGCAAATCAAAGTTTGGCAATTTTTGTTCAATAGTTTTCTCCGAGCTATTTACTATATGATGTTCCCTCGTGAAAGGTAAACAGATTGGTTGGGTAGGTGATGCTTGGCAAATTGATGTTGGGCAAATGTTGTCAAACAATAGGGTTATTTCCTACCATGTAGTAACCGATGAAATAATTAGGTAATCTATCTATCTATCAGGCTATAGTTCATCCAGACGTTGGACAAAGCCCTCCTCATAACATTTCCATTCTCTTCTGTCTCTAGCTGTCCTAGTCCAAGCGGCCGTTCCCATGTATGATGTTAGGTCATCTCTCCATCTTCTCTTCTGCCTTCCTCTTCTTCTCTTTCCCATCCTTGGTTGCCATTCTGTTAAACGATTTGTCCATCTATTGTCCTGAAGTCTTGCTACATGCCCAGCCCATCTCCACTTGGGTTCTCTGACTTTCTCCACGATGTCTTTAACCTTTGTTTTTTGGTGTATGTTATTGGGCAAATAAAAGTTGGGCCATTTTTGTCCAACATTTTAATTATTTTCTCCAAAACATTTCCTACATGTATTGACCCAATTAAAGGTTAAAAACTAAGTTGGGCAGATGTTACTGGGCAAACGTAAGCCGGACAACAATTATCCAACAATATTTTCTTACATTAGAGGTGTCGTGGTCGAATGCATATGTTACAGGACTGTGGATCACAAGGTCCGCGTTTCGAATGTCCTTTTACATATAATATATAATATTTTATCCAACTATTTGCCTAACTAGTTTCTAATATGATACCCATTATGGTGAGAATTGGGTGAATTTGTGTTGGCTAAAAGTTGCGTACCTTCTTTGTGTGCAACACTGGGTAAATCAAGCAAAATCTTTAATTTACCCATTAGTTGGTCGGAAACATAATTGTTCTCAAGTTGGGTAAAAAATGGGAAATTTTTTGTCCAACATTTTTTTCTTCATTTTCCTCCCCTTTTTCTCCTTCTCTATGCTTTTTTTCTTCCCCTCTCTTTTTGTTTCCTTCTTCTCATTATTCTCTCTCTATCTCTCTCACACTCATCTTCTTCTTTTTCGTCATCTGCCCGTCTTTCTCACTCTTATTCCTTTTCCTCCCTATGCTCCTCTTTCCTTCTTTTCCTTCTCCTCCTTCTGTTTTCTATCATTCCTCTCGTTCCTGTTTCTTTTTGTGCTTAATTCATGCATTCATCGTCTGTTTGGAGCAGCAATGGCATTGGTCCATATTACTTTGACATGGAGTAAACACCCTTGTGACACGTAACAGACGACATGTTAAACGTGTCCGTTAATATTTTGGCCCATTATTTATCACGTATTCCATTATGAATAATATGTAGTATTAGCGCTGAATTGTTAAGAGGTGTTGTGGCGTAGTGAATAGGTCGTCGGACTGTGAATCACAGAGTCCGCGGTTCGAGATCCGCCGCGGCACTAAAGTCCTTTAGCAAGACATTAATCTACACTTGCCACTCTCCACCCAGGTGTTAAATGGGTACCGGTAGGAAGGAATTCCTTAAAATGCTGTGAGCGTCGAAATTGGCAGCCTAGCATTGCCGGGTAATGTTGGAGCACCTTGAGGACCTTGCAAGGTCGATACGTGCGCTATATAAGAATCCAATATTATTATTATTATCAAGAATAAAACATGACCTGGGCTATTTCTCTTTTCTACTTTTATATATACATTTTTGTAGTATCTATACAAGTGTTTGTACTATATCTCCCTTTGTAAACATAATCATGATTGTTATTCAAGTGATATTGAAGCAATGATGATATTGTTGTTATTATTATTACCGTTATTATCGTTCTCATTATCATTATAAGTATTACTATTATCGTTACTACTGCGCCTAGAAACAATGTATTAGGCGCGTTATAAATGTGATCTATTATTATTATTATTACTACTACTAATGATGGTATTATTATTATCATCACCATCATCATCATCATCATTGGTTTTGTTGTCGTTTTTTATGTTTTTATTTTTGTTTATATGCATCATTACCATCACGTTGAATATTATCATATTATCATCATCATCATTTTAAGTACAACTACTTTTTAAATAGCCAAAATTCTAAATAACGAACATATGAACATGTGTATATCATAATTTAAATAGTTTGACATGGCTTACTTGATCTGTGAACAAAAAATATTCATAGTTCCTTTCCAACAACGACAACAATAGTTTATAAATTATGATGACTGTCGTTAATAATAGGCCATTGTCATCAATAATAATTCATTCTCAGCGACTTCTGTCGATAGCCTTTTTCCCTCGCTGCTACCCCCCCCCCCCCCTTCCCTCGGGGAAATAGGTGAATGCGGCCGTTCGACTGACCCCTTTGATTAAAGTTGATTTTCTCAAGCCCTATTTGCATGTTATTATTATTATAAATATTATTGTTATCATCAACATGTTTTTTGTTGTTATTATTGAAATCAATAATGTTATCATTATTATCATTATTATATCATTATTAATATTATTATTATCATTAATATTATTAATATCATTATCATCATCATTATTATTATCATTATTTTTATTATTTTTATTATCATTATCATTATTTTCATAATTAAAATTATCATTTTCTTTATTATTATCATTATTATTATTATTATCATCATCATCAATAATGTGACTCAAGAAGAATAAGATTATCATTATCATTACTCTTAATTCTAGTATTATAACTATTATTAGGCCTCCTATTGTCAACATTATGAATACGAAGAATGTCATTGTGGTTGCAAAAGCGCCCCTGAACCCCCCCCCCCCCTTCTAGATCCCTGAATCCGTCAGGTTATAGTGATTATAATTAACAAACGGGCCCAAAACGGGCCTGTGAAAGGCTATGAAAGTCGACGTCTGGCGATTTGGGGTGGGGTTGCTCGCCCCAAGCCTCGCACACCGGCCCCACACACAGCGCATCTACTGTACGTGCGTTATTCGTGCCGTATACTATGCACACCCACCCATTTTCCTAAAGCTACCGCTAGATGGCAGCAAAAAACACCATAAAAGATTTGGACTAGTCAAATCTAGGCTTTAGATGCGATAACAGTAAACATCATTATAAGTAGGAGACCAGGATGGGCACAACCAAAATTATCATTCGTTAAGTAAACCTCTTTTTAATTGAAAGACATGATAATAAGTTAATACTTGGGCCTTGAAATCACTAACGGGTTTTAGGGGTACATCTTAGCCCTCCCCTTGAAAGAGAAAAATAGGACCCACATCCTCTCCTTAATTTCTAAGATCTTCATTTTCTCTCTCGCTCTTTCTTTGTTTATCAGCGCGTCAGAGCATTTTAGGGGAAAAATGCACCTACAGAAAAATATTCATCCGCCCCTGTTTTATACAATCAACCATCTACATTCATTCCCATTTGATACAACTGCATTGATTTAAAGACACGGTGATCAGTGAATATTCACAAGAGGCAACATGATCAAATATTTACCAGCTTGACATAAGGCTGCTGCATATATCGCAAAGATGAAGGCTCCCCAGAAAGATATGCATCCACACCGTAAATCATTCATGGTGAAATAACAGATGCCTCTCTTAAAGGTCTAGAATTAACTGAACAGTCAAAGAAAACTTGCGTTTATCGAAACTCCAAACATATGAACTGAGCCGGTCTTCAACGAGGATCGAAAATCGTCCAAAAGCTTTTCTCTGCATCAAGTCCCACCGGGTAATCTTCTTTGTTTAATCGCCTGCACTTTTTCGCGTCGTCACTGACATGCCGGCGTTCCACAATGCCTCTTCGTCGACAAGAAGAAATAACAAGGAAATGGAGTAATCGAAAATCTGTGACAGGTCAACCTGAGTACAGAAGCTAATAAATTAAATACCCATGTACCGGTACTTATGTCTTCAGGCTTCCATCTAGACCCTGTGTGGAGAAAAAATTTACAAGGAGGCGTTGAGCATCTTCGTTGCTTACGGCGAGATCGTAACGTTTGTGTCGTCCCTTTTACTTTTGTTTACTGTGCTAAAAACATATAGGAGGCATTAATATTGGCTCACAGACATTCGATTGGATAAGAATCCTTTTTATTGCCATGTCTGCTAAATATCCATTCTTGGAGTTTAACAAGTGTTTTTCGCAACGGGCATTGTATACTCAGTTGCACTTTTGGTATGTTTATTTATTAAGTGAAATTACAATGATGATTAATAAATATCACCCCGCATCCAACTTTAGCTTTTGAATGTCACATATATGAAACCAACAACCGGACGAAACCGGACGAAACCAAAACCCTAGTTTACATTACATGTAGAACATACAATTACTTTTGTACAACAAGGAAAGACGAAAGTAATATTAAGTTTCATTTCTTTTTTTCTTCATAGACCTAGTCCTGATTGATTCAAAAGACAGCGCGTTAATCACAAAATGTTACTTCTTCAGTTGAGTTACCTCTTTGCATAAAAACATATGTAGATAAACTCGTTTTTATTCGGCTATTAAGTGTATTTTAATCATTATTATTTTGTTTCAAGGG
Source organism: Strongylocentrotus purpuratus (assembly GCF_000002235.5). Classification (NCBI taxonomy): domain Eukaryota; kingdom Metazoa; phylum Echinodermata; class Echinoidea; order Camarodonta; family Strongylocentrotidae; genus Strongylocentrotus; species Strongylocentrotus purpuratus. The sequence continues at coordinate 9,567,172 of NW_022145602.1, read as the reverse complement.
ATAGTTGAGTTCTGTTGCAGAGGGCGCTACACAAAATATTTTTTGTGAGATAATGAAATACTGACTGTCAAATTTGAAAGAACATACAATTTAAATGACAAAATCGTCTTTGTTTGATCAAAATCGGTTCAGAGACGGCTGAAATATCCATAAATAGAACGATTTCTAATACCTGCGTACCACCACAAGTATTAGATAATTTGAAACAGCCGTTGAAAGCCGTTGAAAAAATAAAATAGCCCACTTTACGTTGTATTTCAGCCAATGCTGATGTTGGCTTTTTTGTTGGCTTTTTCGTGTTGGTTTTATTAAGCACGTACAATCAGCCGGCCCGTGTATTGTTACGGTCACCGTATTTTGTTGAAAGTGGGGCTGAATAGGTATGATCGTATTGGCTGAATTCACACATTTTGGGGTCTAAAATTACCTTGTTAGCAATTTTGGGTCCTCAAAGGGCACTAGAAATGTCATAGATCAGAGTAAGAGCAATAACGATTCACTTTGAAGGCATTTGCGATCTGAAAACAGAACTCAACTATCCCTTTTACTAATGAGCGAGTAAGGTTTCTCGTAAAAGGAGCTTCCCTTTTTTTCAGACTGTTACACAATTGAACCAGATGCGCACTAAATTGTTTGATTGTTGAAAGTATATTAATAGAATTGTTAAATGACGGTGACAAACAAATCGTCGCTGTTTTCACGAAGTGACGGTAGTGAAAAAAAATTGCATTCACTTTGCGTTACGATTTTCCTCACTACCGTCACTTCGTGAAAATAGGGACGAAATACTTGACAATATCTGAAGATCATAAGTGAATCTTTGGGAAAAGGGGGTTAACTATACCTGGACAACAAGGGTAAGTTCATGTGCTCGGTTTCACTGCAAGCTGAATGAGGGTGGGGTTGTGTGCCAGTGGACATATAGGCCTGAATTCACAAAGGAGGTTTGTCGTCAAACCTTGGTTTTCGTACGTCATATGACGCGTTTTTACGCGTTTTTTTACAAACCTGGTTTGTAAAAACGCGTCGAAACGCGTCATATGACGTACATAAACCTCGGTTTGTCGACAAACCTCCTTTGTGAATTCGGGCAATTGTGTTAGAAATGATTCAGGCAACATTAACGAAAGGAAGGTCTGTAGTACAGTACATATCAAGAACGATGGAACGTGTCTTGAAGCAGAATTATGTTAACGTCCATTGCACCGTTTTTAAGTTCTTTTAGTAGCAGACGGTCGATTCAAATATATATATATATATGTATAATCTTTTTTCCCCTGTCAAAACTGGTGATTGGAAGGTTAGCTGAACACTGAGTTTGAAATGGAAGGAGAATCCGCCCACAGATTCGAGATTCTTCCTTTATTTCGATTGCGGGATCATCTGGAAACGAAACGACGGATGGAAATATGAATGGATTGACTTTGGCTATAGGTGTTTACATTATTGGCTGTGCCCTAGGGGACGCATAGTCCAGTTTCTACTTCACCCCTTTCGTTCGAACACATCGCAGGTTTTCTTATGAATATATGAATGACTTAGCTGATATTGAATTTGGAGTACTATCAAACATATCCACGTGGTCTGACTAGGTTACACGTAGAACTTTAGATAACGTAGATTAAAAAAAAAATCTACTGCCTTTTAAGACTTCCTAATTCAGTGTCCTACTCTGTTTTGCATGATGGGAATTTCAAGTAGTGGGATAGACTCCGACGTGCCTCCAGTATTTAAATAATAGCAACATGACCTTGAACATAGTCAACTTTAATTCACTACAAGTGATCTCAATTTAGAAACACTTCATGAAATTTTGCCAGATGGGTTTAATTAATTTACTCGGGGGGCGTAATTATGTTACTAAAAAGCATTGCATTATTTTGCATCAATCAGACTCGCCAAGAAATGGGCGGGTGACCTTGATAAGAACCCGTAAGTGTTCATGAATCATGAATCTTGAAAAGCCTATTATTTAATACGGGCAAAATGCAGAGGTTAACGACCTGCACTGGAGGCTTGCAGGCTTCAGTATCACGTTCAGATGACGCTGAGAAGTAGGGTATGCGAAACAGTACACGCGCGTATACGTGAACATGCACGTGTGCTTTTTCGAAAAACGGTTTCGCAACAAATTCCCGAGGCGATAGAAGAATCTTAGAAATTATTAATTGTCCGTGGTCACTGTCATTATCTTGATGACAAAATTGTTCTACAATCTTAACGTTACTCACCCACTTGTAATGCCATCGATCAGTTTTAAAATTGTTTTTCTATCCCCTCTAAGTACCCTAATCCTCGTTATAAAAGTGTTATGCTTAATTTAAATTAATTTTACTATTTTGTAGAATTTAGTAAAAAGGAGCTCTTAACCAGCGCAGCTGAATATATTTTGTATAAAAGCTGCGCTATATAAATTTATTATTATTATTATTATTATTATGCAGTAATCCCATAATGATCATGTCTTTTCGATGAATATTTCACCCTATATTACACTCAGTAAAAGGTTGTTCAATCATAATTAGTTTTAGCGAATTGTACAAATAAAACAGTCATTTCCTGACATAAGTGCCCGTGCTTTTTTTCTGTGCTTTTATTTCCTTTCTTGTTTGTCCAAATAAAAAAGGAGGAGGTCTTATTGAGAAATCTACGGGAAAAAGCTGTAAGAGTGGCTCCTGTAATACGGTATTATTCAATATGAAGGTTTAAAGATACGTAGGTTTAATTTCATGTATATTGGTGATATTGCCATATGAAATAAAAAGAGGGCTTATAAAATACGAAGAAATATTAAGATTGCATCAGGTAACTAGATATTACATAATACAAGGACTGTAAAAAAAACTTCAATGCATTTTTTTAAACATGCGAACACTTCACTGGCGTATTGCGTAGTCCAAAGATGACGAAATTGTAGATAAGGATATTGATAATCATCGCCCTTGAGTTTATGTTTTTTTTTCTTAAACCCTCGAGAAAATAAACTATTTCATACAAAACATTGATATTGGTGCATATTTTGATGATTAACCTTACATAATCCAAATCACATAGTGGATAAAGTACGCCCCTTCGTGTTGTAGCCTTGAGAAATATTCTTCTTCATGTAATTAAATCAACGGAGGTACCTTCATACATATTACATCATGGTTTGACATTTTAGCTGGAAAAAAATATATATTTTAGGGTGATAAAATCTATAATGAAGTGTTTCGCATATTCAAAATGGTTTGTATACCTTTGAGTGAATAACGCAATTCAAAATAAATTAACGTTCTCCCTTTTCAGAATAATGTTCGGATTTTGAGAATGATTTTATTTAAAAAAAAGCTTTAAACTTAAAAATTGACGTACTCAATAGCTTTTCTGATTTTACATTTTGATAACGAGACAAGAAATTTCCCAGAAAACTATATTTCAAATTCGCGCGTTTTCCCCAATTACCCACTCTGTTAATACATTCTTAATTCTGTCTTTTTACACTAGACATTGAAAACTCACCATCTAAATGAGATATAGACATGATGGGACGTAATGAGAGCGATATATATAACCCTACATGGTACATTAAGTGGACATCAGAAAAACCCTAACCCTAACACTAAAACCTAACCCTAAACCTAACCCTAACCCTAATGTTTACTTAGTGACTCATTTTTATTTACTCCAAATGTCCCTTCAATGACGCCTTTAGTAAAATTACATATATAGAGATATATATATAACAAAGGTGGGCCTTCTATGAGAAATAACACGTTAAGAGGACATCAAATTGTCCTCCTAATGACAATGTCTACTTAATGACTAATTTGTTCACTCCAAATGTCCCTCTAATATTAAGCCTTTAGTAAAATATATGCATGTATTCAATATTTATATATATATGTATATAAAAGGGGGAAAATTGTTCACTGGATTCTTCAGGCAACCTTTGTAATTGAATAACTTTCCTACTTCAAGACTATGCCGATGAACCATTTATGTATTAGAGTTGAGATTTCAAACCATTCGAGAACCACTGTTTAAAGGTAATACAAAGTTTTGGTATGGGGTCATGAATTTGGTTCAAATGAACATAATGGAAGCATTATGCGATCCTACAATATTCAGTGATCGTTGTCGCGGTTAAAATCGAGTCTAAAGTCATGAAATTGTAAATAATGAACTGTTTATGTTGTATAGCTCCCTCTCAAGGTCAAGATATCAATTAAGCTATAAAACAATGTTTCTTGACTAAAATCGACCGATTAGCTTTTCCCGTTTGGAAATTAAATATTCCAACTACATATTCTGAAGTTTTCATATTCTGAGATTTTACCATTGTCACGGCCGTAGGCAGTATTAGAAATTTATTAAAATTTACCGGGAGCACCGGTAAATTTTTATATTCAATTTTTCTCGAAAGTAGAATTGTTTTAGGGGCTAATTTTTCTAGTGCTTATAATACATCCACAGGGGAATCCAAATATATCAAAATTGTAAAGAATCACCATCCACCCAATTTTCAAAATTTCCCAAAACTTTGTATTACCTTTAATAAATAAAATCATGTGTAGACCATCAAACTGAACAGACCAAAATTATCGGTATACTTGGTAAACAAACACTTTTATGCATATGTATAAGGTCTGTATTCACACTTAATGGCTACAATGTCAATATAGTTTAAGTATGTTTGATAGGCGACTGGCAATTACTGAAGTGTATAGGTAAGGTCAATCTTATTGAAAATAAAATGCTAAGCTAAAGGATGGTACTTTTATTTACATAACAAAGTCAGTTTAAAAGGTTGCAATTTTCAAGTTCAATTTTATTTGTCTTTCTTCCAACATGAATGTAATACATTTTTAAGCAAATGTATAACATTTGTATAACATGTGACAGAGCACATAAAAGGAACAGTTATAAGTAACGATAATGCGTTTTAGTGAAATAGAAAGACAAAAGCTTGGCTTGTAACAGTCAAATATTGTATCAACCGCGTCATTTTTAGTGGAAAGGTCACAACCTTGCCCTCTTTCTATAATAATACGATAAGAGGCACTTACCTAACTATTTAATATAAAAGTTTCAATAGTGTTGCAAACTTTTAAAAATCACAATCACCTCAAAATGCTATATACATTGATCTTCGTAGTTAGAACAATGAAAATTTACAAGAACTTTTGTGATAATTTATGCTAATAAAAATAATTCATTTAAAATTTACGAATTTAACTGTAATGACTTTTATTCTAAATAGATTCGTTTTGCTCCGAAAATGGTCTACATATTTATTTCGGAAATGTCTTACATTAATCTATTCACAGCAGGATTTGTATTTACAAACCCCATGGAGAAATACTTTCCAAGATCAATTCCTCAAAGATGAACTATTTAATGGTGTTTGTACTGAAAGACTGCACACAATAAAGAATGTTCTTAATAAAAATAAACGTTGATAAAAGTGATGTTATACACATCTTAAATACTCATTTACAAAGACATGGTATTAAAAGAATATGGTAAAATAAACGCAAGTGCAACATTTTATATATTATATCGCTTATCACTCAGGCACAACTTTGGAATTTAAAAAAATAGGCAATTTGTACAAAAGGCATGGGGGAATCTTGTATTGTCGGCCTTTTGTTGATGTTTATATATACTTCTTAAATAATGCAGTAGGTATATTTATTTGAAATGTTATCATTTGATAATAATCTTACATGACGAATCATTTAAGGACTTGAAGGTAATTTACCCACGGCATTCATTCTGGAAATAATTTATTTCAACGGCAGGTTGACTTTGAAAGAATTCCAATGTGTACACACTGCTTCGCAATTGACGTTGGGGCTCTATATTCGCCGAGCGGTATATGCCGTTTTCGGCGGTTTTACCTGTGCTCGGTTTTCCCAAGTTGTGTCTGGCAGCTAATGGTGTTGATACCAAGAACCCCTTCCCGAAGATCATAGCAAAAGCTTCATCATTCCTTGGATGGAAAATGAATAAAAGTCATATGTCGCATTGGACACGTTGCATAAATGGGCAGTTCTCAACAGTTTCGCTAGCTCCTCATCTCGTATCCCAAAGCGATTTAATCAGTATGCAGGACGTTCCAAAGGCAACAAGGATCAAGCTTGAACTGGTCCCGACGCAGGCAGCACCGGTGGATGTCCCCGTATTGGGTCCTCTGTTCGGAACCTGTCCCGATGTCCCTACCCATTCAAATATAATGAAAGAGGTAAAGAGAGAGAGAGAGAGAGAGAAAGAAAAGAGAAGGATATAATGTTAGTTTTAAGCGAGAAAGGTAAATGGTATACTTGACAGGGGATAGTCAATGATTTTTTTTTTACATTCAAATTCGGAGGGAGAAGGGCACACTTCCGACAAATGCGATGGCTTAGACTTCGAAGAAAGAAAAAAAATCCTCAGAAAATGTCAACGGCGTGGTGCGTCACATTTTGAAATGTGCGGACATGACAATGACACATACAATGGGGGTGTAACATTATCCGAACAGGATTTCTATTACAGGCAGTACCATAGTAAATTTATTTCGTGAAATTCTTTGCGATCTTATAACGATTAAGTTGGCAAATTATATTCCGTTGTAATTTCAACAGCATTCTGAAGGTATGCCATATCAGTTTTAAAAGTGGGAGAGGAGTTTCGGATCCCCCCCCCCCGCCCTCCTTCCTATTTCACCTCTGCATGGTCGCATACAATGGTATAACAGTCGGACATGTCGACGCGTTTTTACAAACCAGGTTTGTAAAAAAAAAAAAACCGCGTGAAAACGCGTCATATGACGTACGAAAACCAAGGTTTGTCGACAAACCTCCTTTGTGATTCGGGCCGTCATGTTTGTTCATCTACATTCCTGTCGCTGCTGTGTAGTGAGGACATTTTATTCTATTGAGTAGACTCGGTGAAAAATAACCCACAATCGCACAAAAGTCATCCTATTCTATAAAGGGACTAAATAGATATGATAAAGGTCTGTGAATATTGACGGGAAAAACAGGACAAATAAGGGTTTTAAAAATTCGTTTCTAGTTTTAGATGACATTACCAATGAATGTTTATACCTAATTATATCATTCTCTGACATTATTATGCCAATGCAGACTGATAATACCTGCTCGAGAATCAAAGAAATTTGATATTCGATGTGAATGTAATTTCGGAGGAAAGTGAGTACGTACAATGTCGTGGGGAAATATTTCCTTCATCACGGGCATCTTGGGAGCTCGCACCTCACTGCAAATTACGGCCTACAACATTCACTTTAATTTCATATCAAATTTTCATCAGGACATCGATTTTTCTAATTCGATTCACTTTATAAATTAAAAAACTGACGGTTAAATTCACATCTTAAATTGCAAATAGTACAAGTACACATTAATTCTAGAGTTTAAAAAGATGAATATATTTTATATGTGGGGAGTAATGTCCTTCAAATTCAAAACACGTACGTCAAAACAAATTGGGATGCGCTATATGTTTTTCTCTTGTCCTGAAAGTCCTGTCAAAGTCATTCCAAATGTAAATTATGCAAACCAACAATCGAATTATACTGGGTGCTGACACTAATTGTTGGGATACACTTCGCCCCCACATCATACGTACAAGCAGAAGAATAAGGGGAATTCCGCCCATGATCATGCGTAGGTTTCACCGAGAAGAATATAGCCATGATCCCGGAATTTATTACAAATTGACTATCCCAAATTGTCATGCTTATATAACTGAAAACATTTTTTTTTCTTCCAAGGAACACGTTATATTCCCAATTTAGCATTTACATTCAGTGCATTCTTTTGTGAGGATGATTGTACTTAAATTGATGATAACTTGTGGATTCGATTGTCGATCAAAAATTACCTTATTATTATAGTTATTATTAATATCATAATTATTATTATTACAATTAATATAATTACTATCGTTATTATTACTGTTATTATTATTATCATATCATTATTATCATCATAGATAGATTGTTCAATTTTCCTGCAAAACTACGCGATATAACAAATAAAACCCGGATAACTACCCTCATGGTTTATCAAGAAGGGAGGTTTTCATTATTGAGTAAGAACGTGTTAATCATCTTAGTGGATGGGATTTTCCTGTAATAATATAATAATTGACCGGGCATGATTATTCCCGGGGGTAGTTTGTCTGAAGTTAATTGTCTATGAGAAAATGTCTGAGGTAGTTGTCCGGCCTGAACAGAAACATCGAATCGATAAATAAGCCAGTTCATAGTTGCAGTCTGAGCATGAGCAGATAAAGGTAATTGCAGACCAAATTGTGAAATACATGGAGACAAAATACTGGATACGTGCCCATGAAAGTTATGTTATCATTCACTTATGCAAAAGCAGTGCACTCCATGATAAACAGGTGGAAGTATTCTTTGAAAAGGGAAAACAAAGGCTATTTATGTAGCATCTCTATCGCTGCAGGAGTGATTATTTCGAAATGTATAAAGTGAGACCTCTTCCTGTTTCGAAGATTTGTGGATATTAGGGGTCATTTGAGACATGTGCTAACCGTGAATCGATCCATTGCTTACCCATATTCACCACCATGATAAGCTTACTGGCCCTGCTCACACTGTTCTGCCCGGAGCAGTTAAATCGGGCCACATTGAACTTGTCCGGCATGTGACGCACGCTGAGCACTGACGTCACAATGGTCTGGGACTGTGGACTCGTCACAATGCTCACATTCTTGTCCATGTAACCCCCGCTTTCGAAGGTGAAATTGGAGTAGGTCCAAGCGATCCTTGGTCGTGGGAAACCACGGGCCTTACACTCTAGACGAAGGGGACCACCGTTGGGAAGCTCCTGCCATCGTATTAATGGTGCAGTTACCAGTTCGACGGGAGCTATGTTGAGAGGAAAACAAAACGAACAACAATTCCTGAAAATGCGTTTATCCTGTAAACCTTTAACCGGTAACTTTATCTCAGATTATGAAACAAAATCCTGGATTGTAGCTCATGCTGCAATTATAATTATAAACCTTTAGGTAAGTCAGGAACTCCATGACTTTTACAAGCCGATCGCCTGTCTGATTACCAATTTATGATTGGAAATCGAAATCAAATTTTGCGTTTTCCAAACGGTTTTCAAAACACTACAGTCTAAATGGGAAAACGAGTATGGTAAAACTGGTCACTCAAAGATATTTACTTTTTGGAGGCACTTCTTGATCATTTAGAAGCTCGATTTTTTTCTTCTTCTAGGGCTTCAATATTAGATAGATAGATAGATAGTTTATTGGTTTCCACGATATCTCATTTTACAAAGAGTGTAACAACATATTAAAAATGATTATTTTATACATGTACATACAATACCGGTATACACTATTTAGAATATTGTCCATTAAATTTAACTTTAGAGATAAAGTGGCGGAGCCTATGGAAAAGCAGAGCTTGTTGTGGAAAGGCTCCTTAAACTAAAAATGACATAATTAACTAAAGTAAAGTTTATAAAATACAAATATACGCTAAAACAGGGAAAGGGATATTACAGGGATACATGAACCGATACTCACAATTAACTACAAACGACAAGGAAAAGGAAGGGAATATATCTGCAGCTTATTGAAACAATATTACAATATAGTTTGTTCTCGATATGAGTATATTATAAACATAGTTGGTATGGTCATACCGTTAGTTACTCATTATAATGAACAAAAGTATACACTTTGGAGACAAGAATAGTCCGGAATCTGGAATGACAATATATGTATTACACCATACAGGCGCGTACACAGGGGGGGGGGGGGGTTAAACCCCCCCCCCTTTGGTAAATTTTTGTGTGTAAACCCCCCCCCCCCCCTAAATTTTCATAACCCCCCCCCCCCTTTTGGAGCAAAATGTCAAAGTTTCAAATTTCGATACAAAAAAAAAAAGTGTCCTCTTACCCCCCCCCCCCCCCCCCACCCCACTGAGCGACTTTTCGGTTGGCTGAGTCGTTGCGGTTTTTTTTGGACTACCAAAAAAAAAAAAAAAGTGTCCGCTTACCCCCCCCCCCCCCCCCCCCCCCCCCCCCCCCCCCCCCCCCCCCACTGAGCGACTTTTCGGCCGGCGCGATTTTCAAATTTTCGGGAGCAAAATATTTTGGGCCAGATTTTAACCCCCCCCCCCCCCCTTGAAAAAATCCTGCGTACGCCCCTGACACCATATCACAGACACGGGGTAGCACGTAGGGCCGTGCATCTCCGATTTAACATTGTTAAACGATGCCTTTACCAAAATTGTTGGATGATGTAGTCTCACGTAATCATTTTATGAAGGGCTTCACTGTTTTTTTTAAAGATTATTTTTATTATTTTTTTTTTTCTTGCGGATAGGTGAAGGATGTATTCCAAACCTATTTCTTTTTTTTATTAGTTCGTAAAAACCTTGGATGATATCAATAATAGCTCCAAGAAGAATTTATATTTGTTTTGCTTCGTTGTTTCTTGTTAGTAATAATATTTCATTGAGATGCTTACGCTTTTTATTTTGCGAATTCATTATGTTACGAATCCTATACATGTCATTATTATGTTAATTTGGTTGGTTTGGGTGAATAATGGGAGCGAAATAAAGCACACCAAGCATGCATGGTAACGCTCGCATTTTTCTTTCTTTTGTTTTCCTGTTAGTTGTATATTCTTTGTTAATGTTGCTTCTTCTTAGTTCATCTTCAAATCTTGAATCTTCTTCTTCGTTTTTTTAAATTTGTTTTAGGGGGGGGGGGGAGGATGAGCGGGGTGAAAAGGGTGCGTAGTAATAGGCTTATGTAGAAGATTCTTATAATAATAAATGCGGGCCTGTGCGACGGGAGTTGAGCCCGGGTCCTCTAGTAGCGCATCAAAACACCGCGGCAGGCTCTGACGCAATCCTACGTCATGAACATGATGCCTCGTGCGCAATGCACAGTAGGGCCCCGTCTTACAAAGATTTAATATCAATCGCAACTATGTACATAAGAGATAGGAGACTGCAAACTTGCGATTGATTGGAGGACTTGCAATTGATTTGATCAATCGTAACTCTTTGTAAGACAGGGCCAAGGACATAAGTGTCGTGCAAAAACACTGATTACGTACAGTTGACGTTGATGATCTCTGCGACGTTCTGGTGTCTGCCGTGGAAGAAATACCGGTACTGGCACCTGTAAACTCCTGCGTTCTGGATGTTAGCGTTGATGATTACCATCCTCTCATTGTCGACGACCCAGTAGTCAGGTATCCTGTCTCTGTTCGGATCGTACACCCCGGCTTGTCCACCGATCACTATATTATCCTTACAAAGGAGAAGGAAAATATTGAATTGAACATAAATTGCGTTTTTCCTTGCGTTAATCACTCAATGAATGAAGATAATTATTGATGTGCCATAATATGTTTGTGCAATTTCACTCTCACATGTGCCTAATGAAGGTTGTACGATCATAGTTCAGATCGTACAACCCCACCTAAACACCAATTACTGTATTATTATCCTTACAACATATATATATTATGTAAAGCGCTTTGAGATGGCCTTCGGTCTTGAAAAGCGCTATATAAGAACTAGCTATTATTATTATTATTATTATAAATAGAACAAAATATCAAAATGACCAGATATTGCGTCATTCATTGCGCTAATCAACCCTATGAAGACATTTCTAGTGCATGTGCATGTGTTTTTCAATCGCTCATAATGATATACGCTTGTAATAATAACAACGGAACCTTTTCGGCTTCTTGTCAAATTTATGCATGTTTGTTCCCGGGGAGTCTTCGGACGCGCGGGTTCATTCGCCTATGCGGGGTCTTTGTGTCCCTTTTTCGGGGATTAATTGTTCGGTTTACAAAATTCGGATACTGCTTGTTGCTAGGTCGGACACGGCTAGAGCTGGCAATAGGGACTTTTAGATTTGCACGAAGACAATGTGGATTGCTACGGTCGACGTCCTTTTAATGCACTGCCTTGAATGGACGTCACGTATCAGTCCACGACTCCACGCAAATCTAAAAGTCCCTAATAGCATACTAGTGTGTGCGGAGTGAGCGTCGGCGGGGAATTAAAGACCCGTGATCTTACGCGGTCGGGTGCATTCGCACATCTGGGGTCTATCTGGGGGCAGCAATGCGCAAGATTTAATGCACGCAAAAACAAAATTGAGATACTGCCAATGAAAGAAAAAATAAAATAGTGTGTTTTCTGCAAAGAGGAATTGTATTTTTTGGAAAATTAGTTGTTATTTGTTTTCTGGAAATTAATGACGTAAAACATATCAGCCAATCAGGAGACTGGGAAATATCAGTAATAACAGACCTGTTTAGGAAAAAACGCGCGCCGTGCACGTGAGAACAGCATGCATGCAGCGCTAGCGAGTTTTATTTTTTATTCCAGAAAACAAAACAAAAACAAATTCTCCAGAAAACACTTTTTGTTTTAATTCTCCGGAAAACTACAACAAATATTTTGTTTCTCCAGCAAACTTTGTTTTTCTTCCGGTGGCAGTAATGGGATTTCGTACGCAGACGGTGGTCTAGTACTTAATTTGCATTTTTTCTCTCGTTCACAGAATTATTGACTGTTAAATGGCTATGCTCAGCCATTAAGTGAATGGTATGATCCAATTGCATATCACCTTACGGGGGATTGACCCATGATAATTTTGATAAATGGAAGATAGGTTAATGTTAAATATTTATTTCAAAATTTCTGTTTTGCTGAATGTTCATAAAATGACCTCAATAACGGTTTATGGGCAATTCCGTAAAGCCGACCAATACGAACTTATGACGGAAGAAGCAAGGAAAGCGACCATCAAGTATTTAAGATGGCGTTCTTGTTCGAACCGTCATCACTTTCGGGTTGTCAATTCAGGTAAAACGTCGTCACGCCCCCTTCGTGTGACAAACAATAACAATAGAAATCTTGGTGCGTGTACAGAGATAACATCAGGTCAAGTACGAATAAACTAATGGATATAGAATATACTCATCCATCTTGCACTCTTATTGTAAACACGTGGGTTTGTATATTTAAGGCAGAGGCAGCTACAGGATTTTGGTTCAGAAGGGGGCGGCTATTTTCTCGATATGCTATCGAGTAGATAAAAGTGACAAAATCTAACTAAACAAACTAAAATAATCGATGTATTGTTAATTAATTATTGAAAATTGTATTCAATATGTTAAACTATATAATGATATGAAACGGTATAATAACAATGAGGTTGATATTGGATCTGAATTTGCAAAGGACCTTTCAGGATGAAATGGAATAATGGTGGGCGCAATAATTTACTCTAAAATGCTTAAAAAATCAACCAAAAAGGTCTTCAGGTTACTAATTTGAAAAACTATTGTTTCACCTCCCCCGATCTCTGACAAGATCATGAAATCTAGGTTAGGTGCTGGGGAGGTAAAGCATCGTGACCTGAACCTATTATGAGCTTAGCGACGCGGAAAGGGACAAGAGAGGGAATCCCACGCAAGAAGGTGACGTGACATGATTATTTACGCTCGTAAATCTGATTTAAAGATAGAATTGAGTCCTAGTCATGCGATTGTATTGAACACGGAGAACGTGATTTTTATTTCATATACTCATGGTGATTTCCTTTCAGAACAGGCCCCTTAGATTATTTGACATAGTTTCAAAATGTGGCAATGTCACCTTCATCGATAGTTGACACTGCAGGTGCTTATTATTGCTCTAAATAGAGCAATTTTAGTCTTTTTTGTACGATGAATAGTTAACCAAGTTGACGGAGAAAATATGTTGCAAGTTAGATGTCAACAGAATGAATTACTATCTCTGAATTTACTCGTCTTCTTTTAAATGGTGTACTTAGAGAAGTCGCTCAGCAAACACTTTGCTATCTTTTTATTTGTTTTATATTCAAACTTGGCATCACAAAAACATCACTGTTTACCACCTTTCTTTCGATAAAAGAAATAATAGAAAGTAAAAGATTAACTGAGCTCGTTCTTTTCTTGCATAGCATTCAATACTATGTAGCTTCTAAAACAATCACACTTCTCGACTTTACACAGTTTACATCAATGCTTTTATATATTTATATATATATATCTTTATATATATATATATTTATATGCTTTTATATATATCAAATTTTTGTTTAGAGTGTCATCGTATCACCAGAACTTATTTCATCCTTAAAGGTACTACGTCCCATTTGCAAACCAAATATATGAAAAGGTTAAATTCCAGCGGCATTTGAAAGATAATACTAATTTAGAACATCGTTTAAAAAAGAGGGTTTGAAAATTTCTTTAAGTGCAAAAATAACGACTATTAGTTGTCGAATCGACTTAGGAGCTATAAAGCCAGTAATTAGGGACTTTTAGATTGAGTGGACGAGAACACGACGAACGCCGACTGATCATACCTGTCAACGTACTTAACTGCCCATGTTGACTACAATTATAAATCTTTTAGATTGCACTCGACGATATACATGCATGCAGGAAGTAACACTATGAACATCACGGACAAAGAAAGAGAACAAAATATACAGTTCCTCATTCTACCCACAACATAAGAACATCCCTTCACTGCTATTATGTAAAAATTTGTAGAACAGGTGAATATGCATGTGACACCTGTTCTACACATTTTTACATAATAGCAGGGAAGGGATGTTCCTTTGTCTACCTGAGGAACTGTATATTTTATGCGCACGCGGCATACTAGTACCTTGAGCATGTCAAGGCGCTATATAAATATCAATATGTATGTATGTTTGTACTAGATTTAGGAAAATCAAGGTTGACGCATTCTCGATCGCCGACTGAGACGACGTAACGCATGCGCAGTGCCTTAAAATGACATCACACGTTGCAGTCAAAGCTGTTGACGTGCAAATCTAAAAGTCCCTAATAACAGTCTGATTTACGGCATTGTACCGAATGGTCGTACGTTTTATGCTGCGCAAAGATTCAATAAGTTTGATTTTGGCCATTACAAGAAGTGGTTTATTGATGAAGACAAATGCTTATATACCCTTTACAGCTAATGTTATGTATGTTATTACCAAAGAAGAAAAACCAGCCAGTCACTCAATAGTGTCTGACAGTGAAGTCTAGCAAGTAAACGGATTTGAATACTAGGAGTAGGACACCGCTTACGTTTGAATTCACAGATAGGATATACATGACATATTCATAATTCCTGCAAAGTTCTACAGAATTTGATGTTGGATGCAAAAGGGACATAGTATATTTAAAGTCTAGTTCGTATATGCTGCGGTAATCCCTCTTTTTTTTCTCCATATATATATATATATATATATATATTTTTTTTTTTTTTTTGGGGGGGGGGAGGGGGACAGGGGGGGGGCAGGGGGATCGATGGAAGGGGGTGCATGTTCGTGTGCGTATGAGTAAATGTACTAAATAAAATAGCATATGGGGATGAAAGTAGTAGCTGCGCGCAACAATGGTCGTACGCTACTCACTTATCTGTATGTAATAAGATACAAAATGTGAATTTAAGTATGCCCTTACGAACTTTTTAGAAACGCGGTAAACATCCGCAGTTAACCGCGGAATATGTTAACATGCCTTTTGAAATTGTTCAGCTTTACCTTAATCCAGAAGAGGTTTCCCCCAAAGTTTCCCCTGGCTGGGCATCGTAGGGTCATATTAGCGTCACGATCAATGACTTGATGAGGAGAAGGCATAAGTATTGGTTCTGAAATTGAAACAAAAAGGAAAAATGTTACTTCATTTTTATCATTAGTAATAGTAGAAGTAGTAGTAATAGTGGTAGAAATGGTAATTGTATTAGATGTTCTCGTTGTTGTTGTTGTTTTCTATTAACAGTGCTAAAAAATAATGTGAATTAATCAGCAATTTTTTGAATCATATTCATTGCCTCAATCCCAAATGTGGTACAGGAGGATTTTGACAATACCGTTTTAAAAGGCTGCTGGTCAGTCAACCGTGGCAGCTGAGTTATGAAGGTATCATTATACAAAATATTGGTTCCTCTTTAAAACGAAATATATTTCAAGGTCGCACATAAAAATAACCTTTAAATAGGAAATCTACTAAAGTTGGTCTCATTTTTATACGCACTTAAAGCCCCACAGTCCTACTTGTAGCTACCTGCTCCCTCTATATAGAAAACTTCCCCAATCGGTGCCTGTTGATCCCCCGTGGTCCTCTTTTTCTTATGTTAGTTGAGAGCTGAGTTAATGAGATAGCCACCTGTAAGTGGTCTGTGTGGTCTGATCCCTTCTGGCCAAGTAGTATTGACGGTCATTAACAGACTCGGAATACTCACGTGGAAACACCTTAAACGTGGTGCTGGCTAGCCCGAAAGCCGGTGCTTGCATGCGGCAGCCATACCGCCCCGAGTCCATCGGCCTTGCGTTCTGTATGAACAGGGAACTGATGGTCGCATCTTCCAATTGTGTCTGCTCGATGTCGATGACGTACTTGTTCCCGTCGAAGATGCGACGCCCGTTGAACGTCCATTCGACCTCGGGAGGTGTCCGGTACCAACTCGCCCGGCACTTGATTTCGTACTCTCGCCCCGGTGGCCCTTCTATTCCGCCTTGTGGTGAGACCGTAATAACTGTAATAGAAATGTCGAATCGCTAGGTAAAGGATAAACAGCTAAGGGCATATATCTTTTTATTTTGCTATCCATTCCTCAATATTAAGAACAACTTTCTTTACCTATGGAAGCCTCATCACTGTATCAGTATCTCTGCTCTTATTCCTGTGAGCCCTGCAATTATCACTACCCGAGCCATTACTAGATAGCAATTTAAACCTGGGTGAAGAATGGGAAATGTGGACTAATTTATACTGTCGGGCTTGGATTTAGAGTCAAGTGAATAAACTACTATACCACGAAATCTCCACGACCACACACACCAATATATATATATGTTTAGATCAATATAATTAATATAATGTATTAATATAATCCAAATAAAAATAACAAATGTATGGGTTTGGCCCTCTATATGATCATATAAACATGTGAGTATTTTGGTTGTCGTTGTTTCATCTATATATGAAAAGTTAACTTCAAAAGTTTATGTATCTTTTTCTTCATAGAAAAAGTAACCAAATAAATTACTTTTGGTTCATCCATCCATGGCACTCCTTTGCATTGAGTAACATTACAAAAAGAATGATTTTCAAATCAAAGCGTCCAAAGTTGGACCTTGCTGAAGTTGACTCTGTCCATCGCTTTGTAGAAAGTCGAGTGTCAACCCCTAGGTTTCATATAAAGCATCTTATTATTGATAGTTATGTAACAAACTAAACTAATCTAGTTTTGTTAGTAAATGAACATTCAAAGGTCCAAGTTTCTGCATTTCATTATTTGAAATTAAATTGTAAATATCTGTTTTCGTCTTCTTTTTTAACTCGAGAAACATGGTGCTTTTTACAGGATAAAGACTAAAGAGGATGACATTCGGCACTCCATACATCGACAGACTCTTTTCAGGCATTTAAAGGTAAATCTAACTTTGATATGAAACTACCCTAGAGGAAAGCGACCAAAACATATTGAGTAGCAGACTGGTAAAAGTTTGAATTAATCGGGAAAAAGAGAAAGTTGTGATTTTTGTTAAAGTTGCAATCACTACTGTATAGGTATGGGATCTTCGAATTGGCTGAATAGGTAGTGTGTCATTTATGAAGTGGCGGATAGATTTCCCATTTGTTCCAACGCAAAACCTGACTAAAATCTATAGGACCTATAATAATATGATATCCATTATAAATTGTGACTAAAAAGTATCCCAAGGAATGATGACGCACTTAGGAGAAAAACATAAATTATTGATATTTTTTTACACGGCAAACGGGAGATTTTTTCCGTGACTACGTCACTTTCCACTGAACAAACTGCCAATGTGAGATCTGCGTAGATTTTGATCTCATATTTCAAACATTATTTGTTTCTTAACATTGGTCCGATTTATTTCAAACTTCGCCATAATATTCATCTTATTATTCTGCTTTCAATTTATTACGAGGGGTGGATTGCCCTATACATGGGCTTTCAGGTTGGCGTTCTTTTGAAAAAACAAAAATATTGGTTGCATTAAGAACATCACTGGTTATTTAGTTTCAAATATAACACAACCCCCTTTTTTGTCTTGTAGTACTTAACAGCAACCAAAAAAAAAGCTGTGAAAATATTCAGACCCACCTGTTGGTTGTTGCATGTATTGTGACGTCACAAAGTTGGATCCAAGATAAACATGGAGTAAGAACGATAAAAGGATTTGTGACGTCATGGTGCCCTGTCAACCGGAAGAGAATTGAAACGAAATGAAAGAAAATGAGGTAGTAATTGTTAAATATATGTTAGCACTTTTAATGTTCTTTATACTTTTAAATCTTCATAGAGCAACGTATTAATGTGTGAACTATAAATACAGGCCTGTTTTTTCATGATCTTTACTGGGATTATCGGTGTGAAATTTTCATTACACATATATATAATATAGTATGTTTGCCCGAGGAAACTGTTATGCTCGTAGGGCATATAGCTACGATTAGTCTCATTAGACAACGCCCCCTATCGTCGGATTGAATATCAAGGATCGTTATTATAGGCGTATGTTGTCATGCATGATGACGAGTGTAGCGTACCATACATTTGGCTTAGTTTCTTATGACTGCTTAGCATACCCCCTGCAACAAGGTGGAACATTCTAAGAAATGGACAGTGTATATGTAAAATGTTCAGGATTAATGTAAGACGTAAATCGTCCGATCCTGATGACTTCAATGCATTTCTATATCACAATGGCTGCCTTGACGTCATTAACAGCTGATTGGCTAGTTTAGTAGTGACGTTGAGCGAGATACGTTTGCCTTGCAGCAGATCAAGGCAGCGAAAATGAGACTACTGGAGCTATATGCGGGGACCAGCGGTAGTAGAGCGACTTCCAAAGCGGGGGGGGGGGGGGGGGGCACCAACAAAAAAGGCGATTTCCTGAGAAAAAAGGGAAACCTACAAAGGAAAATCTTTTAGTTATTGGTATACACAATGTACCCCTATATTGCGATTGCTATTATCAGGGATTATTTCAATATTTGTTTTTCTTTATACACCTCACAAGATATTGCTTAAGCAGTTTGCAATTGGGTGTGATGGTCTGAAATTCATTTGCGAGCGAGAATTTTTTTTGTCCGGTCCCAGTTTGAAAAATTACATCTTTTAAAGAGGAAACATCTTTTAAAGAGGAAAAATACAATCCTCATGGGGTTATAAACACATTCTCATAACGGAAGACTAAAAAGACCTTTGATAAGTGTCATAATTATATCATCTATAAATGCGACCGAGCGTAGCGAGCGAGCTTTGAAGAGATTGCTCCTAGTCGCTTGAAATTAGGGCCGCATTCAATGATGAGAGGAAAATGGGACACTTGTCGAAAGAATAGGACACTTATTAGAAAAGAAAAGGAGCACGTATCAAAGTACAAAGGGTTATTATCAGAGGTAAAAATGGGGCACATTTCACACCTACAAAAATAGGCATTCACCAGGGATGAAAAAAGGTACTTATGGGATGGGAAATGGGTATTTGTCGAGGAAAAATGGGCACCCCCCAGATTTTGATTGGTGCATCTATAAGAGTTGAAAAGGGGCATTTATTAAAAGGATAGGTCCCTTATTAGAAAGGAAAAGAGGCACGTATCATTGTTAAATAGGAAATTATCAGAGAAGAAAAGGGGCACTTATCGAACCTTAAAAGAGGCGCTAACCAGATATGAAAAGGGGCACTTGTGTAAAAGGAAAATGTGTATTAGTTGAGAGAAAGGGGCACCTTTCAGATTTTAATTGGGGCATTTTTTGGAGGTGAAATGGGGCTTTTTATAAAAGGGAGAAGTGGCTCTTATTACAAATATAAAGATGCACACGTAAAAAAAAAAACGGAGCCCCCATCACAGATGAAAAAGGGGATAATTATGAAAAGGGGAAGGGGGTACTTGGACGTTGTCTAAGAAGGGAAAAGATCATTTATTAGAAAGGAAAAAGGGCACGTGTCAAAATAAAAGGGGCAAATATTACAGGTGAAAAGAAACATTCATCAGAGATTAAAAGAACGCTTATGAGGAGGTGAAGGTGCACTTGTCAAAGCAAAACGACTATCTTTCACATTTGAACAGGGGCATTTACTGGAGATGAAAATGGGCACTTATAAGAATGGAAAATGGACACTAATTGCAAAGGCAAAAGGTACAGCAGTCCGCTCGTAAATCCTTGAAATAAAGATGTTTTTGGTAAAAAAAAATATCTTACGGGTAGGCATATTTCTACAAATCAAAGATGTTACCCATATTGGCCCGAATTCACAAAGGAGGTTTGTCGACAAACCTAGGTTTATGTGTGCCATATGACGCGTTTCGACGCGTTTCAAACCACGGTTTGTGAAAGTGTCCGACAGTCCATGTCCTAAGTACGAAATCATTGCAGCTTTGTGATGAACACGCAAGTGAGTTATTGCCAAATACTTGTCTTGTAGCGGTCAGTAAGTAATTTCATGAACGCAATTTTACCATTCATAGCTCAAATATCCCTAGTACATATTGCGTTAAAATGTATCATGATGATCAACAAAAAATAATCCCTAATTTAGTCCCACAATTCCCTCTCTCTGTCTTTCTCTCTCTACATATGTGCCGGCATATGTGTCTCTATCTCTCCCCCAGTGTTGTTTCTTCCACATCTCCGCAACGAAATTCTACACGCACTGACACAAAAGAGGAAGCAGATTACTCACAAACAATTCCCCGTTCGTGCAATACCATGTGCTAACAGGGGTACAGATTTCCCCTCTTATTGCCTAAATTCAAGGCCAATGGGGTTTTCGACCAGCACATTAATGAAGATGATTTGGGCCTAGTCTTGGGCATGCAAGCTGACCTCAATTTCCTTATTATTTCGTTTATAACTCTTAAATGTTAATGTATTTTAATTAACAATCAAATGCATGGTCAGGCCTTGTCTACACAAATACAGAATCAAGGAACTGCAATATCAATAACGGAGGTACTAAAACTCACTTGGTCTGGAATTCAGTCTATCTTTTAGATACCTCTCTGACTCAGAGACACAATGTATATGGTTTGGTCCCTACAGTTTTGCCAGAGCCTGTTCCAGTTTGCCCTGGGTATGCACTAGTTTAAAGCCTAGATCACCTTTATTCTTACAAGCAACTCAAAACGATAGAGCAAAAGAAGTCACATTCTGTGAAACCTAGGGGTGTTTCACAAAGACTAAGATCGACTTAAGTTGGACTAGAACTATGGCATGCCATTCAGACCACTGGTTGCTCGCACCATTGGTCTCTCAAGGGACGTCACAAATCTACAGAATTTAAATTTTTGATAGTTCATTGTTGAGGGAAAAAAGGTACTTACATTGAAAAATTGAGTTACATTTAAGGCTTGGACCTATATTACGGTACGCGATACAGCCCTTAAAAATTCTTGAACCAGAAGTTAAATTAGAGGGGAGAAATCTTAGAAATCATGATCTTTATATAATTTTTTATTTATCAAAATTCGACAAAAAATGTAAATTTTGTAGATTTGTGACCTTGAGAAACCAATGCAGGAATGATTACAAGAACTAGTGGCATGAACGGCCTGCCATAGTTCAAGTCCAACTTAAGTCGATCTTAGTCTTTGTGAAACACTCTCCTGTTTATAAAGACCACTCAAAGGAAGACAAGAAAAAGCGGTCGAAAATGTATGTCCAAGTGTCCTAGGTACGTTTTTCAATGGCAAACACAATTCAAGGGAAACAGAAAATCAGGTCTGGAGAGATTGATGGTCCTTCTATACAGGTTATCGTTTAATCAGGATTCTGTAGGCGTAGTTGCAAAGAATGATTAAAGGTAAAGACCAGTTATGGTCATGCGATTGCATTGTGAAAGAAACGTTATGGAATCTATCAGAAAAGGTTGATCATCTAGCATCTAGCATCTGCAAGGTTCTGGAATCATCAAAATGATAAGAAATTTGGCCCATTCTTCGTAAAGTTACAAGCACTATACACAGAAAGATGTATATGGGACTACCCTATACCTCTCACAGACCATGAGAGAAACAAATTTACCAAATATATGAATTAGTAGGCGGTTTCCCAGCAAATTATGTATCATCATGTATTAGTCAAAACATATTATTTCACATGATTGGTAATGAGAGCTTCCATTTCATTTTTTGAAATTGGGGCGTTTCCAATACTGGTCTTTACCTTTAACGGGGTCTCAGTCATATATAAATACTATAACATGCATGGCCAAGAAAACGCGTATAAGGGGTGTAAAGGGTTATTTAAAAAAAAAATGTTTTATTGAACGCGGTGCCGCGTTAAGGGATTAAAAATCGTCCATTTCAAGAAAAAAGGTACTTTTTCAAAATCCTGCTGTACGCGTGTATTTTTCTAGATTCCGACTCCGAATTGAAAGCTGTTCGGGAGGCCGGTTGACTATGAATTTTATTTACGTCAGCTTGCTAATGTAAAAACACATAAAGAAGCCCAATTGCTTCACGTACCAGCATGTGACATAATTATGTATGATGGCTGTGCATTAAACCCATTTGGAAGTGTACATGTTGATGGTATTGCTTCTCTGTTGAAATACATTTTAAGCTTGTAAATTTCACATCAGAAGCGCAATTTGATTTATTTTACATTGTTAAAGATGAAGTTGAGTTCTGGTCATGCGATTGCATTGTGAAAGAAACGGTGTGGAATCGACCAGAAAAGGTTGATCATCTAGCACATAAGATTTTGTGTGTATTGCAAGGCTATGGAATCATCAAAATGATAAGAAATTTGGCCAAGTCTTGGTAAAGTTACAAACACTGTACACAGAAAGATGTATATGGGACTACACGAACATGTGGCGTAAAAATCCGACCCTGGATTTTTACGACGTTACATGACATATTTAGAATATGAAGGCATTTGAAGAGCCATGCTTTTCAGGAAACATGTCTTATCTGATGTTCTTCTACACTTGCATAACAAGAGAGATAACGCTCACAAATTATTTTTCACCTCTTCCCAGAACTCAACCTTCTCTTTAACATTAAATGGTAATCCCTCTTGCCCTTTAAAATGATCAAGGGGTTACATCTTTACAATACTTGTTTTGTGAAATATCCGTTTAGGGTGTGAATTCGGGGAAAAACCACGCGAATTCTTCATTTAGGATGTATTTTGGATTCAGAAGAAATCCTGGCTTAAGGGGTGTCTCGAAAACCTGTGGTCACGCTTACTTACATAATTTCTACATTACTACGACCCCTGGGGATCACGCAGTTTAATTTGACCAATTATATTGCCAACTTTCTTAAACACGTTTGATAAAGAGAAAAAATTAAGAAACAACACATTCTGAATGATGGAATGAGTAGGAGAATCGTTAACAAATTTGGTAATAAAATTGGGGTAATTTTTTGATGCCCGTGTCAAAATTGGTTAATGTTGAGTCCTATGAAGAGCCTTCATTTTCATGAACGTTATTTTTTATTGTGTTGTGTTTTAATGTTGTTTTTTTAATTTTTATCCCAAAACCGAATACATAAAGATAAATAGATTACCTTCGATACATGATTTATAATGTAATGTGATTTTATCAAACACAGCCAACACATATACAACCCCCTGCTATTGGAACAGCATACTGTGATATTTTATCATGACACTCAATAGGGAACATTTAACTATCCTTTATATCCTTAAACAACACACACACACACGCACACACACGCACACGCACACACGCACACACACACGCATACACACACACACACACACACACACACACACACACACACACGAATTTACTGGCCCACACCCCTAAAGATCAAATACAAATCTTGTACTAAAAATAAATTTTGAATGAATATCAATAGCAATGTAGAAATCCCCTGGGAGCCTTTAATGCGTTACTAGGGTGTTGCCTCCTCTTATTCGGAGAAAAAAATCAAGGTGATTCGTTCCACCTTCACTTACATGCTTGAAATCATGAAGTGTTACATCTTTGCACCTTCCGACCTCCTTTATTTGAGGTCAGAAGACAAAATACCACGTGAAAAACTAGCGATTGAGGTTTGTTACTATTGCCATGATGAGTTTTGAATAGAAATGAATTGAAGAGGAATTCAATATCATCGCAAGGAAAGTACATGTGTCGTATATAGAAATACAGATTTAATACTATTATATATACACTTTGACATACAAGGACGTTATGGCTTTCTTTTTTCAATCGGATATTGCTCAAAATTTCACTAATTTGATCATCTCATGTTTTGCTTTTAATAAAGTCCAGACAATATCAGGGTGGAATTCCCTTTTCATATCAATAGAGTTTGTAGAGTATGTTCGCTGTTCTTCATCAGCAACAATATTCTTGTAAAAGAACTGGGTTCTCAGAAATGATTTTGTAGATGTATAAAGCGATTATGTTATGGGATTTTCTTGTCAAACGGTAGCCTGTATACCGCGATTATAATAAAAGATCATGGTAATTTTCTCGTCAAATGCTTTAATTGCATACGTCCGTCTTCCATTGACAAATTTGCGCACTTATCGAGATATTCTTTGATTGATCACAATTTTTTTATTTTTTTCTAAATCTCTTTCTTTGACAAAAAAAAAAAAAAAAAAAAAAAGTTTCTTATTATTATTATAGCGTGTTTTCAGGTCTATATTGCAATGTAGGTTTCATATAAGAAATGTTATATATGATGCACGCTATAACATATAACAAGGATCAATTATATTATAATGTTTGTGTTTATGGTACAGTATAGGGAGTATAATACTATCAGGTGGTGGTTGTGGTAGTAGTAGTAGTAGTAGTAGTAGTAGTCGTAGTAGTAGTAGTAATAGTAGTAGTAGTAGTAGTAGTAGTAGTGGTAGTAGTAATAGTAGTAGAAGTAGTATTAAGTAGTAGTAAAAGTAGTAGTAGTAGTAGTAGTAGTAGTAGTAGTAGTAGTATAGTAGTATTGAGTAGTAGTACTAGTACCAGTAGTAGTAGTAGTATAGTAGTATTGAGTAGTAGTAGTAGTAGTAGTAGTAGTAGTAGTAGTAGTAGTAGTAGTAGAAGTAGTAGTAGTAATAGTAGTAGTAGTAGTAGTAGTAGTAGTAGTAGAAGAAGTAGTAGTAGTAGTAGTAGTAGTAGTAGAAGTAGTAGTATTAATAGTAGCAGTAGTAATAGTAGTAGTAGTAGTAGTGGTAGTAGTAATAGTAGTAGTAGTAGTATTAAGTAGTAGTAAAAGTAGTAGTAGTAGTAGTAGTAGTATAGTAGTAGTAGTAGTAGAAGAAGTAGTAGTAGTAGTAGTAGTAGTAGTGCTAGTACTACTAGTAGTAGTAATAGTATAGTAGTATTGAGTAGTAGTAGTAGTAGTAGTAGTAGTAGTAGTAGTAGTAGTATTAGTAGTAGTAGTAGTAGTATAGTAGTATACAATATACACTGCCTTGAGAGGTTCTGGTTAAAACTATGCGCAAGAGGTGACTCCAATAGTACTATTTGTTGAGGGGCGCAGCCCCGAAGCAAATGGTACTTTTGGAGTCACCGAGGCCCATAGTTTAACAGTACCTCGAATATAAGGCAAGGGTATATTTGTTTTATATCCTGCATCAAAAATATATTTTAAAAAAAAATTAAAAAAAAACAGATTTAAAAAAAAAAATTGATTCAATTAAAAAAAAAAAAAAATCACATTTTTTTTCAACTCCCAAATAGTAAACCAAAATAGTACTCTCATATAGTACTTTCTAAAAATAGCTTAAATATTTTTTGTCATGTGATGAGCTCTCAACCAATCAAAAGCCAACAAATTTTTGATGCATGATATAATATTGAATAGTAGTAGTAGTAGTAGTTATAGTAGTAGTAGCAGCAGTAGTAGTAGTAGTAGTAGTAATGGTAGTAGTAGTAGTAGTAGAAGAAGTATTAGTAGTA
The DNA here is from genome assembly GCF_000002235.5 of Strongylocentrotus purpuratus. Taxonomy (NCBI): domain Eukaryota; kingdom Metazoa; phylum Echinodermata; class Echinoidea; order Camarodonta; family Strongylocentrotidae; genus Strongylocentrotus; species Strongylocentrotus purpuratus. The sequence goes on along the minus strand of NW_022145602.1, from coordinate 9,541,176 downwards.
GTAGTACTATTAATAGTAGTAGAAGTAGTAATGGTAGTAGTAGTAGTAATGGTAGTAGTAGTAGTAGTAGTAGTAGTAGTATTAATAGTAGTAGAAGTAGTAGTAGCAGCAGCAGCAGTAGGAGTAGTAGTAGTAGTAGTAGTAGTAGTAGTAGTAGTAGTAGTAGTAGTAATGGTAGTAGTAGTAGTAGTTGTAGTAGTAGTAGTTATCCTATTACTCTGGCTTAAAAATGTCCGTAACAACAACACTGTTCACGACATTTGGTCAGATTAAACGGTTTTAATAATTATTTATTTTGTTTTCTGTAATTGAATAGTATCATTTATTGCCATCCTTGTTCATCGCTCTGCGTAAGGTACATCGGCTAGCTTGGAAAAGGAGAACGGTGACTGGTTCCCGGGCAGAATTACGTATTAAGTCGAGAAACGGAAGAAACAACTTAGAAATGTGAACATTGCCATGTTGCCTGATATCCGGTGTGATGTTATATTAGGAATATGACCGACTTTTCTTTTTTCGATTATACTTGAACTTGAAGTTCTAGGCCTAAAGGCGTTTCCCTCGCCCGCTCCCCTACGGTTCACCTCTCACCATGTTAAGTATGTACTCATTATTTTAAACTTCATTCTCTCTCTCTCTCTCTCTCTCACTCTCCTGAGGCTCGAGGAAATATGCCATCACTTGGGAAATTCTAAATTAATCAGTCCATATATTTTGTTATATTAAACGCCGGAGCGTGCAATATTTGTATAATATTAATTTCTCCGACTATTCTTTTTTTACCTCCCATCTCGTACGTTTATCTTAAAACTTCCCTTCCCTACAGCCCATCAATCGCCCCTCTCCGACTCTTGTGACATGCTTTTCTTGAGGACTTCAGGTCGCGTTCAACCGCTGTCGAGAAATCCTGTTTCCTACAGACAACAATCTTTTTGAAAGCGCAGCAGAAGCCAGAAGATTTTATTCTCTTGATCGCCGGAAGTAACGGATGGGAAAGCGAAGATCAAACTGCTTATCGAGTCGATATGTATTAATCTTTATAGCCGTTTGCTACTGGCGGGGACCTTCAGGATCCATAGCTGACAGCCTGACAGAACCTATTAGATTGCACGATGCGGGGTGGTAAATATAGGTCCTGTCATGAACAAATGAGAGGGTCATTAGAAGCTGGAACAAGCTATGGCATTTAACCTAATATATATATAATATTAATAGCTCGTTCTTATATAGCGCTTTTCAGGACCGGAGGCCCTCACAAAGCGCATCACAGATAAGTATATTATTACCCCGGTCATTGAGTTAAATATATAACTCAATTTTCCATATCGGCTCAATTTCATGGAATAACCTTCCTATTTCAAGTCAGAAGAGTAAGACAATCAACTAATCTAAACGACTTTATAATTACTTAACTTATGTCAATTTTTCGGTAATGTTTCGGATTGTTTCCTTCTTCTTTTCTTTATTTCTTTATTTTCTCTTTTTTGTATTCTTGATTTTAAGTAAATTATGTACCGAAGTTATTTTTATTTTGTGCAACAGGGGTCAGGACCCATTTACCTCACCCGGGTGGAGCGTGGAAATTGTTGTCCCAGGGTTCTAGTCGAAATATTATTTATGTTTATTTGGAACATGAGGGAGTTTCACGAGCAATCCCATTTCAATGATTTTCGTGACATATTGCTGCCTTCAGTTTCTTCCACACTGGACTATAATAATAAAAGATTTCATAATTCTAATGTTCACCTTTTGTGAACCCGACCTTCTTGTTTATACAACAACAAGAATTCTGAATGTATTTAAAACGGTGACATAATCTAACATTCACCTTGCTGCACATAACACCCAGGTTATAAATGAAAAATCCTTTTAAAAGATTGAAAAACATCACATTTGTTGCAAAGCTGGATTGTGACGAGAATCTAAAATTCCTTGAAAATTAATTTGTTTAAAACATTTGTAAAATTGTTTTAATGTTGTCCCATGTAAATATGGTTGAGCGAAATAAAGATTTGGATAGTTGTAATATAATCGGGAGCTTTAATTGAGAATTCTTAGGCACAAAAGCTTTTTGTATCATCAAACAATATTGATGGATCAGACAGATTTGCGTTATCGACATAGTTTTTTGTTAAGCTCTGCTAAAAGGCAGTTTATGGAAATTCTTACGCATTAAGATCTTTATTTAAAGGGGAAGTCCACCCTGAAATTAAGTTAGTTTTGATAGGAGTAGAAAAATGAGAGAAACAAGTCAGTGAAAGTTTGAGCAAATTCCGATTAAAAATAAGGAAGTAGGGATTTTTGAAGTTGTGATCAATCAAACACAAATTGGCAACTCTATTACGTATCATGCGAGCTCAACTTCCATTTGCTCAGTACTAAAAAAAATCTAAAATTTTCATTTTCCCTCAAGAAAATTTCAACCATACATGCACCCTAAATATAATAATTGCAAAAATGTTTCTATACTCCCCCTGCAAGCAGGCGCGCCGGAAGCAGTTTGGGATTGGGGGGGCAAACATTCCAGGGGGCTCACATTCCAGGGGCAGTGACGTAATGAGAAAAAAAGTTCGGAAGGGGGGGGGGGGCAGACGAAAAATCTGCATCACCACCAGTCTTACACGTTACATGCAGGTCCCGCGGAACGTTTTTCAAAGTGGAGTATTATCGATCAGGTAGAGCGTAAATTGGCGTGGGGTCCAGGGCATGAGCCTCGGCAGGGGGTCAAGGGGCTGAGCCCCCGGAAGCTCAGGGGTTTTAGGTATTTAATTACGGTTAGATGAGCATCCAGGGGCCCTCTGTAAGGCAATTGACATGTTCCAATGGGGGGGGGGGGAAGAGCCCCCAGAAGCTCAGAGGTTTTAGGTATTTAATTACGGTCAGATGAGCATCCAGGGCCCGCCTTAGGGCCCTTGGTGGGGTCCAGGGGGCAGAGCCCCCGGAAGCTCAGGGGTTTTAGGTATTTAATTAAGGTCAGATGAGCATCCAGGGGCCGCCTCAGGGCCCTTGGTGGGGTCCAGGGGGCAGAGCCCCCAGAAGCTCAGGGGTTTTAGGTATTTAATTAAGGTCAGATGAGCATCCAGGGGGCCGCCTTAGGGCCCTTGGTGGGGTCCAGGGGCAAAGCCCCGGAAGCTCAGGGGTTTGAGGTATTTAATTACGGTCAGATGAGCATCCAGGGGGCCGCCTTAGGGCCCGTGGTGGGGTCCAGGGGGCAAAGCCCCGGAAGCTCAGGGTTTTAGGTATTTAATTAAGGTCAGATGAGCATCCAGGGGGCCGCCTTAGGGCCCTTGGTGGGGTCCAGGGGGCAGAGCCCCCGGAAGCTCAGGGGATTTAGGTATTTAATTAAGGTCAGATGAGCATCCAGGGGGCCGCCTTAGGGCCCTTGGTGGGGTCCAGGGGCAAAGCCCCGGAAGCTCAGGGGTTTTAGGTATTTAATTACGGTCAGATGAGCATCCAGGGGCCCGCCTTAGAGACCTTGTTGGGGTCCAGGGGGCAGAGCCCCTGGAAGCTCGGGGGTTTTAGGTATTTAAATACGGTCAGATGAGCATCCAGGGGCCCGCCTTAGGTCCCTTAGTGGGGTCCGGGGGCAGAGCCCCCGTAAGCTCTGGGGTTTTAAGCATTGAATTACGGTCAGATGAGCATTTTTTATACCTTATTTGTGACATTGGCAGGTCACTTATTTTTTTCTCCGTCTTTCTTTCTTTTTCTCTTTAACATACTTTTTCAAAAAGGAGGGGGGGGAGGGGGGGGGGGGCTCGAGCCCAGCCACTTTGCAGACCATGACATAAAGGCTTCTAAATAAGCGTATTTCGCCCGACTGTAATTTGGGAATTTCTTATTTTCCAACAAACGCATAAGAAGGTATGACTTACAAAAAAAATGGAGAAAAAATGCCGGAAAATCATGTCACAACATCAACATTTGTATATCACTTGTTTCGAATAAGAAATACATCACCCCCCCCCCCCCCCCCATCAGTACGCCAACGTTCAGGGGCTCATGTCTTCTCACCCCTATAACAAAAAAACGGACACGCTTTCCCATTCTCGCACAATATGTCCACGATATGCGCGTATCGCTATTATAGAGACCTCCATTGATAAATACCGTATAGGTGGCATGCGCAATGTTTATGAAATTTAATTCCTGTAAACTTTCCTTTTTCTTTGAATGGAATTGTATATGTGATTTAATTCAGGTTTTTATTATTGTTACGTTCTTTTGGATTAAAAATACAAACCATGTTTACTCCTTTACTGTTTTTTTTGTTTTTTTTGGAGGGGGGGGGGGGGCGTTTTGGGGGGCAAAAATGCGTTTTGCCCCCCCCACTTTTTTGACTGGGGGGGGGGGGGCAACTGCCCCCCCTGCCCCCCCACTTCCGGCGCCTATGCCTGCAAGGAACAAATATATATTCCGTCATCAATAACGAAGAAAACATGATTTTATGAAATATTATGCACAAAGCAAATGAAGGAGAGCTCGTATAATAAGTCACAGAGTTGCCAATTTGTATTTGATTGATCAAAACTTCAATAATTCATAACTTTCTTATTTTCATTCAGAATTTGCTCAAACTTTCACTCACCTGATTTTCTTATTATTCTGCCTCTATCGAAACAAACTTATTTTGGGGTGGACTTTCCCTTTAAACTGACAACAAACACGAATTATGTCCTAATGTTCTAAAACGGATATTCTACACAGCAATTTGATGAGTTTAGCTTTAAAGTAGCTGTGCATATCATGCCCAACCTGTGATGTCACATTTACACATGTCAGCAGCGTTCGAAGCGCTTTCAGGTGCTATGCCGGGGCTGTATTTAAGCGTTTTGTAATTGATAATAATCATTACTTCGAATGTTTACAAGCATTGAATTTTGATAAAATTTCTATTTATTTGGAACATGAGGGAATTTAATTTTCGTGACATATTGCTGCCTTCAGTTTTCCACACTGGACTAAAATATATAAAAGACTTTACAATTCTTATGTTCATCTTTTCATGAACTCGACCTTCTTGTTTATACAACAAGAACAATTCTGAATGTATTTAAAACGGTGACATAATCTAACATTCACCTTGCTGCACATAACACCCAGTTTATAAATGAAAATCCTTTTAGAAGATTGAAAAACATCATATTTGTTGCAAAGCTGGATTGTGACGAGAATCTAATAATTCCTTGAAAATTAATTTATTTAAAATATTTGTAAAATTGTTTTAATGTTGTCCCATGTAAATATGGTGGAGCGAAATAAAGATTTGGATAGTTGTAATATAATCGGGAGCTTTAATTGAGAATTCTTAGGCACAAAAACTTCTTGGATCATCAAATTATATTGATGGATCAGACAGATTTGCGTTATCGACATAGTTTTTTTTTAAGCTCTGCTAAAAGGCAGTTTATGGAAATTCTTACGCATCAAAATCTTTATTGTAACTGACAAAAACAACAAATAAAGTCCCAATGTTCATCGGAACCCATTTGTATTATCTTGCTTTTCTCAGCGCTGATTTCCACGCGAAACAAATGTTTAAAACAAATTCATTTTCAAGGAATTATCAAGATTATCGTCATAATCCAGCTTTGCAACAAATATGATGTTTTCAATCTTTTAAAAGGATTTTTCATTTATAAACTGGGTGTTATGTGCACCAAGGTGAATGTTAGATTATGTCAACGTTTTACATACATTTCGGAATTCTTGTTGTTGTAAAAACGCCATAGCTTGTTCCAGCTTCTAATGACCCTCTCATTTGTCATGACAGGACCTATATTTACCACCCCGCATCGTGCAATCTAATAGGTTCTGTCAGGCTATCAGCTATGGATCCTGAAGGTCCCCGCTAGTAGCAAACGGCTATAAAGATTAATATATATCAACTCGATAAGCAGTTTGATCTTTGCTTTCCCGTCCGTTACTCCCGGCGATCAAGAGAATAAATCTTCTTCTGGCTTCTGCTGCGCTTTCATAAAGATTGTTGTCTGTAGGAAGGAAACAGGATTTCCCGACAGCGGTTGCAAGCGGTCTGAAGTCCTCAAGAAAAGCAAGTCACAAGAGTTGGAGAGGGGTGATTGATGGGCTGTAGGGAAGGGAAGTTTTAAGATAAACGTACGAGAAATGGGATGTAAAAATAAAAGGATACACGGAGAAATGAATATTATATAGAAATATTGCACGCTCCGATGTTCAATATAGCATAATATATGAACTGATAAATTCTGAATTTCCCGAGTGATGTCATATGTCACCGAGCCTCAGGAGAAAGAGGGAGAGAGAGAGAGAGGAGAGAGGGGGGGGGGGGGGGGGGGGGGGGGGGGGGG